>NC_044319.2:4597561-4902799 GCF_007474595.2 Lynx canadensis
CGCCCCATGCCCACCACCTCCCTCTGGGGCCTAGAAATATTGCTGAAGAAAAAGAAAAAAACAGGGCGCCTGGGTGGCTCAGTTGGTTAAGTGTCCAACTTCGGCCCAGGTCACGATCTGTGGTTCGTGAGTTCGAGCCCCGTGTCAGGCTCTGGGCTGCCAGCTCGGAGCCTGGAACCTGCTTCAGATTCTGTGTCTCCCTCTCTCTCTGCCCCTCCCCCCACTTGCGCGCTCTCTCTCTCTCTCTCTCTCTCTCTCTCTCTCTCGCAAACATTAAATATATATATATATATATATATATATATATATATATATATGGACCATCCCACCACGTTAACCCCAGCCACCAGTTTGGTCAGCAGAAAAGGAAGGGACCTCCCGCCCCCCAGCACCGGCCAGGTGAGGTCTCCCCCCCAAGGGTAACGTTCCCCAAAGTGCTATTTACATTTGCCCCTGTGTCTGGGCAGCGCAAACGGACGCTGAAGGTATTTTATAAGCTCAGAAGAGGAAGCTGTTACTCCACAAAAAGCCCACACCTGTAAGTTGGTCACTCGACCTTGTCTGTCTGAGCAGCTGCTTCATTTTGTCCCCCTGCGTCTGTGTAAGGGTGTCTGTGGGTACGATGTCTCCCTGCCTCTCTCTGCTTTACCCTTTGTGCCCTTCCCCCTCCCCGTTCTCTCTCTCCAAAGGACGAGAACGGGACTCCTTCACCGCTGGCCACCGTAAACTTGTGCCCCTGCTCCTGTTTCCGAAGTGGCTCAACCGGAAAGGCTCCCCATACCCCCAGCCCTGCCTTCACCTTTCGCCCATCTTTCCACCTGTCACCTGTCTGTAGTGGGCCGAATCGCGGCGCCCCTGAATGCACTCGCAGCTCGGGCCCTGTGACATGATTTGGAATTGGGTCTTTGTAGACGTAGTTGGTGAAGGATGGAGATGAGGTCTTCCCGGATTAGGGTGGACCCTTAATCCAGTGACTGGTGTCCTTACAATACAAGGAGAGGACGGAGAGAGACCCCGGAGGAGGCGTCCGCGGAAGGCAGAGGTTGGGACTGTTGTGAAGCAGCCGCAAGGCCCTGTGGCCAGCAGGACGCTGGAAGGGACAAGGAAGGATTCCCCTCTAGAGTCTTCAGAGGGAGCACGGCCCCACCTTGATCTGGGACCCCTAGGCTCCCGAGCTGTGAGCGAATACGTTTTTGTTGATCGAAGCCGCCTAGTTTGTGCTAATTTGTTATGGTGGCTTTAGAAACAAATATACTATCTGTCTGCAATCTGTCATCTGTCACCTTTGTTCTCTTCCCTGGACTTGACACCGTTGCCAGGTAAACTCTTCTTTAAAGCTGTGGTTCTTGACCCTGGCAGTTCAAACTGCCAGGCCTGGGTCCCACCCCCAGATTTTCTGATACACTCGGTGTGGGGTGTGGCTCAGGCAGTGGTAGTTCCTTAAAGCTCTCAAGTGATTCTAGCGGGCGGTTAAAAATTCCTGCTGCTGAGGGGCACCTGGGTGGCTCAGCAGGTTAAGCGTCGCACTTGCTCAGGTCACGATCTCACGGTTTGTGGGTTTGAGCCCCACATCGGGCTCTGTGCTGACAGCTCGGAGTCCGGGGCCGGCTTCGAATTTCTGTGTCTCCTTTTCTCTCTAACCCTCCCCCACTCACACAAGCTCCATCTCTCTCAAAAATAAATAATATACATTTAAAAAATTTTTCAAACAATTCCTGCCGTAGAGCAAGGAAACTTTTTCGTTCCCCTGTTCCGAAATCTCCAACGGCTGTCTTCCCACGAAACGTAAAGAGGATACCAGGGCGCCTGGGTGGCTCAGTCGGTTGAGCGTCTGACTCTCGGTTTCAGCCACGGCACGACCTCACGGTTTGTGAGTTTGAGCCCCGCGTCGGCCCTGTGCTGACGACGCGGAGTCTGCTTGGGATTCTCTCTCGAGACTTCCATGGTGGTAATTACAGTGGCCAATGCAGAGTCACCGTGGTGTGCTGGTTACCAGCAAGCTACAACAAGGGGGAAATCCGAGACCACTAGAGGCCAACCCTGCAGGAGGAGTGACCTCTCATCCTGGGGAAGGCACCCTCAGAAAATCAGCGGACTTGCTGACACACTGTCCGATCCGCAGGGTAATGTCTGGTCGTTCTCGAGCGGCTCCTCGTCCAAAGACCTCACCTCGCTGCTCCCGCCACGCTTCTCAGCTACCAAATGTTTCCCGGGTGCATTAGTTTCCAGTTGCTGCTGAAGCAAATTACCCCAAATTGAGCAGCTTAGAGTAACACAGATTTATGCTCCATTTTCTGTTCGCTGACGTTCTGGAGGTCGGGCGTCTGGAATGGGTCTGCCGGGCTGGCTCTTTCTGGAAGCTCTAGGAGAGGATTCCTCGCCTTTGCCAGCTTTTAGAAGCTGGCTTTGCTCGTGGCTTGCGGCCCCTTCCTCTACCTCCAAAGCCCTTCTCTCCTCTCTGACCTCTGCTTCTGTCCCTACATCGCCTCTGCCTCTGACGGTCCTTCCTGTCTCCTTCTTATAAGGGCCTCTGTGATTATGCTGGCCCCATCCAGATAATCCAGGGTGATCTCCCCCCGAATCCTCAGCTGAATCATATCTGCCAAGCCCCTTTTACTGTGTAAGGAAACATATCCACAGGCTTCCTTTTCCAGGCATTAGGATATGAACATCTTTGGGGCAGGGGGCCTATTCAGCCTACCACACCAAGGGAGAGAGTATTTTTGAAATTTCCTGCTGCAGTTGGGGTGTTTGCTTCAGACCGCAGCCCTGCCCACATCCCTAAGATACGACGACCCTTCTGGAATTTCACCCTGAGCACCGTATCCTCCAGAGACGCTCTGCCCATGACTGAATATACAATCTACTTCCTTTCCTTGTGTTCCCAGTTTGTCAAAAAGCATAAAGGTAAATAATACTCCTCTGATCATCTATAAATAGGTGGGAAACAAAAACCCATCATGTTAAAAATAAGTGGTTTTGATGTTGTCATTTGTCAAATGGTGACATTATGCCGTCGCCCTGGCTCAGCAGAAGCAGCAGCAAACACAGGGCAGGAAGCTGACACCGGGGCTGGCCCGAGAAGGGCACTGTGCATATGTTAGGGGACAAGTTGTCCGAGTGAAGAACATGAATGAGAGTCTTCTGCTCCCCCAGGGGCTGCAAACACCTGTCCCCGCTCCTGCCTAGAAAGTAGCTCAGCAGGAAGGAGCACATGCACACCCCGTCCCTCGAGCTCGGCTACCCTAGAACACGTGCTTCTGGTGTCCACAAAGCCATCGTAAGTCATAAGCAAAGGCTCTGAGTATGGGCGCACTAGCGAGCAGAATCTTCCTCCCCTCCTCTTGCAGAGGCGCTCGGAAATCCTCCGTCAAAAGGACCAGCAGCACGTCCTCCCAAGTTTGTCTGACCTCTCAAGAGCAAGTTGAGGTACCGCACGAGCCTCGTGGCTTAGCGAGCCTTGACTCGCTCGTAGGCTGCTGGAGCTACCGCAGTCCTCTTGCCCGCAACCTAAAATGTCAACTCCAAAAACACCTGTGACTTACTAGGCACAGTCGTCTTCTGGAAACAGACAATCCCACGCCGACTTCAGCCATAGTTCCGTCTACCACGGTCTCTGGCGTGGATTCCAATGGATGCTTTTTGAGAAAGCAGGATAATTTTTACACCAGAGACGTTTTCCTTTAACCCAAGGAATGCACACTCAATACTCTATCACGTTAATGATCCATTATGGATTTACGATTCGTGAATTAATCTAACATCATCTTACATTGTCTTGACATGTTGACTTTATTGAAGTCCTAGGAAATAAAGTTCTCCTATCCCTTCAAGTGCCCCTGTATTGAGTGTGACATCAAATGCCACCCGGATTCTTTGCGTTGCGCCCAAGGATCTACTGAGTATCGTTAAGATGCTTCAGGTTGAAGATACTTCAGGTTAAACGTAAGCTTGGTGCCCATAAACTGGTGGTTTCTACCAAAACTCCTGGGGTCTCAAGAGGTCCTTTGGCCTGGAATGTTTTCCTGAACCTAGGGCCAGACATGAGAAACACCTTTAGTGTTTCCCTGAGATTGGCATTGTCTCTAAGGAGCAGACACTTTTGCACGGGTTAGCTGCTGTGAGCGACATAAGAATAAAAGGCATCGGGTTCTCAACGGGTTTGTAATCTAGCAAGAGAGATCAAACTAAGATTTAGGAAAGAGTGAACACAAAAAACTTCCTACCTCCCAGCCTCAGGCTTCTCTTCTGGCAAATGAGGGGATTCAAATAGATCCCTAATAATTGCATCCCTGCCCCAGAGCTTATAAAATGTTTTCATATTTTTCTTGACTCTTGTCCAACAACCTCACAACGTCGGGATTCCATAGGTGAGGAAAGGGACTAAGACGTTAAGCTACTCAACTGAGGTTCACCAACGGGTGGCGCCATGGACTTGACCCAGGTAGGAAGGTCTCCAATTCTCCCACGGTGATGCAAAAGACAGTGAACCACTCTAGGGAACTGGATTCTGTGATTCTGGATTGGAATCACAACATTCTGTTGATTCTGAGTGCTGTGTGTGCAGTGTTCCCTGCGGGTGTTTACTATAATGACTAGAAATCATGCAAAAGCAGCTGCCTTTCAAAAAGATGGAATCAGGGGCACCTGGGTGGCTCAGTCGGGTGAGCGTCTGACTTCCGCTCAGGTCATGACCTCATGGTAACCAGAGTTCGAGCCCCGCGTCGGGCTCTGTGCTGACGGCTCGGAGCCTGGAGCCTGCTTCCGATCCTGTGTCTCCCTCTCTCTCTGCCCCTCCCCCACTCGCCCTCTCTCTCTCAAAAATAAATGGTAAACATTAAAAAAGAAGACAAAACAAATAAAATGGATTTACTCCAAGGGATTATTCAACTTAGAAAAAAAAAAAAGATGGAATTAACCTGTGGTTGACTACAAGGAACTAACCCAGACATGTCTTTTCAAAGTCAAAATCCATGTGGTCCAAGGAAGGTTCTAGAGTACTTTCTGCTTTCCATGTACGTATACAGATTGGGCTAATCGCCTACAAGCCAATAGCAGAAGGTCTTTCTGTGAAAGACAACTGGAGATTGTTGCGCTTTGGTGTGGGTAACGGGGGGCTTGAGGAATGTGAGGGACCTTCCTATCACCCATGTGAAGGTTTCACCCTGTCAGTGTTGGAAAGCCTGTCCTCATCTTGGTCATCCTCCCTGCACTTAAATGGGAGAAGGACAACGTCCTCTTCTCCCACGTTTCTGCAGGCTCCAGGTTTCAGCAGCAACAAAGTCTAGATGCTTCTCTGCTCAGCGAACAGCCCTGGCACCGGTCCAGAGGGCTACCTGCTCTGTGCGGAGGGAAGCAGGAGCGTGGGTGGGCAGGAAAAGCGAGGTCAGCTTTCAGAACAGTCAGCCGTGTCTGCTGAGCTGGCTATCCTGTGAGCTGCAGAATATTTATGGCAGGGAGATGTCCGTAATGGGAGACACTCAGTCTGGCCAGACGCCGATCGCCTAGCCCAGGGCATCAGGATGACACGGTCATGACACGGGGGCACCGATTCACAGCCAGGCACCAAATCTCTTCATCCCAGACAGATTCCCTTTGATCCCTTTATCGACTAGGCCGAAATGCACGAATTAGCCTGTTCTGGAGTCAGAAAGAAGCATTCGAATTTACCCAGGAAATTCTCAAGTCGGTGGCTTGTGTGAATCATCCTTGCATCGGCCTCGCCCACGGGCTGCACTGTGAGCCCTCCTGTGCGCTCTCTCACCCCCGCACTCACCTCCCCGGCTGACACTGGGTGGTTCACCCGCCCGACCCCGTAAAGACCACGGGACCGGAACCTGGGGTTCTAGCCCAACGTGGGAGCCCCACCGACACCTAGCACAGTGTCCAGCACTTGGTTAGAGCTTAATAAACATCTGTGATGGGGCAGGACATTCTTTTTCAGCAGACACGGAAGAGGAGGAGCAACACTAATCAGGCACAAGTAAAAAAAAAAAAAAAAAAATCATCAAATATCCTTAATCTTGCTTTCAAGCAGCATCTTTACCCTGCCCACCCACCCCATACACACTTTCCTAACACTTTGACTATTTTCTAGGAAAGCACCAAGGCCCAATCCCTCATCCTTGCTCATTAGTGCTGTGCAGCAGCTGAATCTTCTAACTAGCACCTGATATATGTCACAAGTGCTCTGGGGCCCAGGAAGGTGTAACATGAGTCGTCTGTGTAACATGAGTACGTGCCTCACACAACTCAGGGTGTGTTGAAAATACGACCCGAGTACAAGAATGTGCACCCGAGCATTTTATTTATAGTAGCGAAAACTGAAACTCTAATAATTGGTGCTTGGGTATATAAATTAGGCCACACTCAGATAATGGATCATATTTATATAATGGCATACTATGCTACCATTAAGGATCCTATTCTAGAAAAAAATATATAATGGCACGGGAAAATGCACCCAGCAATATTAAGCGGAAAGCAGATCACAGAATTAAACATAATCACAATTGTATAAATTGGGCTTGTATAAAATCCTGGGAGGAAACATACCCAACAGGTATAGAGTCCATTTCTGGGTGATGTTGATTTTTAGTCTTATTTATACTTGTTTGTATTTTTTGTATGTTGTTTTATAGGAAACATAATACTTTTTTATTAGTTTTCAACATAATATATTTAAAATCTCTAACAGAAAAGGTATGTTACTCAACAGCGGAAAGAGGCTATTCTGTTCCCGCCTTCCATGGTTATGTTCAAGCGTTAGATGATAAAGCCCCATCCAGGGGGCCGCTGGCTTTTTATACTCACAATCCAGAAAATTCCACCCCAAAGTAAAGTGGCAGGTAGGTCCCTGCAGGTCAACACAGGAGTGATTTTCTTTGGTATGTCGGGTCTGGAAAGGAGCCATATCTGGGAAAGATGTTGACGGGACACTGCTCTGGGGTAAAGCTGGGGGAAAGTTAGAAGTGGCAAGCCAGTGCTGGCTCTGTCCCCAACTGTGTGGCCGCAGGTCATTCGATTTCTCTAAGCATTGTGTTCCCCGTCTATAAAAGGAAGATCTAACATCCGTCCTGCCCGCTCACAGGTCTACTGTGAGGTTAAATAAAATGATGTGCGCCCCATATTTTGCAAACTACAAAGCACCCAGTAAATGGCAGTCTGGCGATCCAAGAATGCTAACTTCTTGAGATAAGGATCCAGGCTCCCCTCTTTCCTTCAAGATATCAAGACAAGCCATCTATACTCCCTCTTCCACTCTAGAAAAGTCACCAGGAATTTGATCAGCCACATTTAACGCATTTTATGTTCCCCCGTACCTTTGCCCCACGTAACAAAACCATACTGTGTTCTCTCAACTTGTTTCTTTTTTTTTCCCCTGGGAACATGGTCAGATTGGCTTTCCCTGCCTCCACTGAGGGAAGGTGAGGCCAAAAGCCTGGATTCTTGCCACTGGAATGTGGACGAAGTTACCTATGTCCCTTCCAGGCTGGGTCCCTCAAGTCCCCCCATGAGATTCTCCACAATCTCTCTCTTCCCTCATTCCTTGGCTGCTTGTACAAGATCTAGTGTCAGACTCTGAGGCCCCTGGAAGATGGTGACATGGAAACGAGTGGAAGGCCAGGCACCAAACACCCGATACAACAGGGCCATGAGTAAGAAATAACCTGGGATCATTCGTTACACCAGTGAGATCTCCTGACTAATACACTCTGTGACCATGGCCACCCCTCCAATCCACAGGGACTTCAATGCTTTCTGCTGCTTGCCACATGACTGATGCAGGGGACACAGAGAACACATATGGCAAACCCAACCCTCATCCAACAGAAAACTCACCCAAGAAAAGTTAAGACAATTTTTTAAGATTCCTTGGCAGATTTAGGACCTGCTCCCTTAATTTCTATAGGGAAACTCGGGAGTATGTGCTAATTTAAACAACTGAAAAAGAAAAAATAAGAAAACGGAAAGACACTTGGTAACCTAATCCCAACCGTATTTAAAGTGAGTTGCAGATAGAAAAGGGTTATGGTCCAACAAGGCAGAAGGGGTTAGGAAGGGAGTCTACACCTTTTTTAGAGGGTCCAGACATTGGAAGCAGAGCGCTACCATGGATCACTGGCCCCTCATATGTTTCATCTTTATTTAGCAATGGCCAGTGGGGGGCCACATGGAAACATTGGGCTCTGAGTTGGGGAGTCCCCAGAAGGAAAAGAGCAAAGACAGGAAGTGCAACCCACTTCTCTGCACGGACCCCAACCAACCCTATTCTAACTTGCCCAGAGGCTACTTACCTGGTATGGGTACAGGGTGACCCCGTTGGTTCTCGACAGGGACCAGGTGCCATCCAGGTACTGGTGAGCCTGAATGGCCACTGAGTTGAGGATGTTCCCATTGCTGGGACTGGTGGCCATCTGAAGGCTGACCTTGGCCTGGTGGGTTGGGGACCCACTCTTCTTCTCGGCCCCGTTGCTGACCCCGAGGCTGTTGGGTTTGCTGCTGTGCTTGTTGGTGACGAAAGCCGTGTAGTTGGGGGAGGCGTAGGAGGCAGGCACAAAGGCCCAATCTCTGGGCTGCTGCAGCCCACCCATGTGCCGGGACCCCACCAGGGTGGGCATGTTGGAGAGGGCTGGGGGCGAGCCGGGCGAGCCATCGTAATGCTCACTGCCAGCTGCCTGTTCCAAGGTCACCACCATCTGGATGGCCTCCTGCTTCAGCTGGTTCAGGTGTGTGGCACAAATGTCACAGCGGTTGTCCTTGTCATTCCATGCCTTCCGGATGGTGTTGGGGACCTGGAGCTTGTCGTGAATCACGGCCGAGAAAGCAGGGTCCTGGAGAGCACACAAGCAAAACAAAACAGGAGAACCTGTAACTCAAGGCTGGCAAGTGCAATTCAGATGTCTGGCTTAGGAGTTAAGCCCTAGATGTATTCAGAGTCTGACTGTCTGATAGACCTCCAACAGACGTGAGCAGCCGGGCTGGCAGAAAAGCCTCTAGTGGACAAATACCTTTGATACATAGGAGATTATTATGGTGGAGACATTAGGAATAATTAAAAAAAAAAAAAGATTTCTAAGCATCCTCCTCACCAGGATGGCCAAAGAACATTCCAGATTCTTCTCCACGTGTCCACTGAAGAATTACAGGGAGTGAGGGGTGAGTGCCGTCAGCCCCGACTGATGCACGTGGTCCCCTGACCCCCCCGCAGGCCATGGAACGCTGGTGATTGATGGAGATTCTATTCTAAGAAAGTCTTGGCCTCATTAGTGCTGTGTGCTTAGTGCCACTGGAAAGAAACCAAACTGAACAGATTCTGGACCAGAAGCCCAGCAGCCCCTGCAGATTCCCCGTTGACCATCTGCTCCGTGGCAAGCTGGATACACGTGTCTGATATCCTCACCAATTCAAAGAAAAATACCTCCATGACAAACAGTCCAAGACACCTGTCCCCACAAGCATCGTCTAAAACTACTATTCAAAACTCTTTAGCTCGGAAACCCTTGCCTAAAAGAAATCAGGGGGTGTCTGGGTGGCTCAGTCGGTTGAGTGTCTGACTCTTGATTGCCACTCAGGTCATGATCTCACGGTTCGTGAGATCGAGCACCACACTGAGCTCTGTGCTGACAGCACGGAGCCTGCTTGGGATTCTCTCTCTCTCCCTCTCCCTCTCCGCCCCTCTCCTACTGGCACACATACACGCTCTCTCTCTCTCTCAAAACAAATAAAAGTTTAAAAGAAATCAGAAAATGAAGTTAATGAGGATGATTTCTTTCATTCACTTTATGTTCATTTTTATAGGAAAACAGGATTTCGCAGAGAAATAAGCATGAGGGCTGTTAACCGTTTACCAGAATATTTGAGTTCTAATTCCAGTTCTGCTACTAACTAGCCGTGTGACTTTGGACAAGCTAATTGGCCTCGCCGAGCCCCTCGTCTGTCACCAGAGGCCATGGCCGATCCTTGCCGTAAGATCCTTCCAGCTCCGTGACTCTGGCCGTGGAGAAATCGGGACAAGAGAGTATGGCACGTGTATATACAGACGGAGCCATATGTCATTTTGGGGGCCTGACTGAACTTTTGAGATCCAAAATTTGCTGCAAATAATTGATGAGGCTCATTTTCCTCTAGGACATTAGAAGAAAAGTCTGCCCTTCTGAAACTTACTGTCTGGTTTCATGGGAAAGGGGGGGGGCCCTCAGGATTGAATGGGGCTTGATGAGCTGTGGGTAAGAGAGGCAGTTTGGGGGGGGGGGGCACCTGGGTGGGCAGGAAGAAAGATCGGCGGTGGGAGAGCTGTTCTTAATTACGATCCGTCTTGATTACGTGCTATAGCGTTTTGTTTTCCCTGTTTAACTACCCTGAATAGCTCCTCAGCAGGCGCTGATTAACTGATTAATAAATCAAGAGGCCCCTTTACACGGCGGCAGGAAGGGGTGGCTCAGGAGGCAGAAACTCAAGACAGTCACCTAAAATGACGGGAAATAATAAGAGGTCAAGGTTGATCGAGTCCGGTTGACAAAGTGCTGCGAGCCGTGTGAGACCTGCCCGGTGGCATCCTTCCCGGTGACAGCTGCTCTGTCCAGAGTCAGATCACAACTCCGAGCATGTGGGACCCCCGGTGGGCTAAAGGACCCCTCAGGGACCATTCTGGAGCAGGCTGTCACTTCGGTGTTCAGATGAGGAAACTGAGCTCCAAAAAGGTTAGTAGCTTGGACTACACCCAGACGTCTCAAACCCTAGGTCGTGCTTTTCAGAGCCGAAGAGTCATATTCATCGATGGACTCATGGGGTTTTGTGCACAGTTTTCGCCTCGCTCATCTAGGCAATAGTCATTTATTCAAAAGAAATTTATTTGAGCCCCCATCTGTGCCCAGACACAGGTTCCCGCTTTTTCATACAACATTACAAAACGAGCATTTTCCCTTATCAGTACATGTCATTTGAAAATGTGATTTTTTTTAATGACCAGGCCGTATTTTATCCTTTCGTTGTTTCGAGGTCATTTATTTATCCCCACGTTCTACTACGTAACCAGAGACAGAGTAAGAAATCAGAGACGGGCATTCAAAAGCAACCCGCAACCCATATAGCTCATGCTTTCAAGACGCCAAACTATTTGGTTTCAGGAAGCCTCAAACGAATGGCTGATTTAGAACGTTTGTGTTAATCCAATCATCAGGAAGAGGCGTCACAGTGAGGAGGCAGATAGAAGTCCGGTCCCATCCGCACTTCTAGATCCCTATAGAATCTAGATTTGAGTCTGACATCTGCAGCTCAGGCGGGGGGTCACATCCATGCTCCAGAAATGGCGTAAGCCTGCTTCTGGGGGTTCCTTTCTCCTTTTCTTCTTGTTTTGTTTTGTTTTTCAATATTTATTTTGAGAGAGAGAGAGAGAGTGTGAGTGTGTGTGTGTGTGTGTGTGTGTGTGTGTGTGTGTGTGCACGCGTGAGCGGGGAGGGACAGAGAGAATCCCAAGCAGGCTCCACGAGGTCAGCACAGAGCCCGATGCGGGGCACGATCTCATGAACCGCGAGATCATGACCCGAGCTCGACAGACCAAGCCACCCAGGTGCCCCTCTTCTTGGTTTTTACTGCCCTCCCTTGAAGCAGTACCTTCTTCACTCAGCTCACTGCTGTTTTGCCGTTCAGCGTCTAACATTTAACAAAGAACGTCTGTTGGCCAGGCCCTGCGCTAGGTTGGGGACCTCAGGATGCGTGAAAACAATTCCTGTCTCCCACAAGTTCACAGTCCAGGGGACCTTCCTGGTTCCTGGATGCCACGACCCTTTGCTGCCACCTCCGGTCCAGGACCAATCAACACACATGGGTCCCACGGAATTTCAGCGCTCCCCACCTGGTTCCAGAGGCGTCAACAAAACCAGCCGTGAATGCTGCAGCAAAGCCCTCTATCAGTACAATGCACATGACCACAGACACCCAGAAGCAGCAAAGAGCCTCTGCTGTCTCCTCCGGAGGAAAGCTGAGATCGACTCTTCAACGAGATACAATTGCTGGCTGATGTCAGAGGCGTTCCCTAAATTAAGCCACCCTTGATCTGAAACCCTATGCGGGTGCTTATCAGCAAAAGGCCTCAGTTAGTTGGGGAGCCTGGGTGGCTCAGTCGCTTAAGCGTCTGACTCTTGATTTTGGCTCAGGTCATGATCTCACAGTTGAGAAATGGAGCCCCACGTTGAGCTCTGTGCTGACAAGCAGGGAGCCTGCTTGAAATTCTCTCTATCTCTGCCCTCCCCCCACCTGTGCTCTCTCTCTCTCAAAATAAATAAGCAAACATTTTTTTTAAAAAGCCCCAATTAGTCAAGACATATAGCTTGTGGAAACTAAAACCCTTTGCAAGGGTTTGTCCGTACGTTATAAATATTTTAGCGCGACTCAAAACTTCAAAGGGGAATGGTCAACAGACACGGCTTTCTGTACGCGCTGGGGAAAAGATGCTGCTCGGGGGAGAGGAGTCCTAAACAGGAAGAAAAGAGAAAAGGAGGCTTCAGAGCCATGGAAGGCTCACACATGCCAATCTCTTCTGTCACGAGCACAAAAAGGTTTGCAGTGGCCCCGGGAGATAGGCTAGGGCAGCGCCCTTGGGGTCAGCTTGCTCCCGAAGAAACCTGGACCCTGGGAAGGAATGAATTAAGCCCCACAGTCTGGCTTGCTGCCTACTCCCTGGGTTTCAAAGACATTCCTACATCTAGTCCTCGTTCACCCTGTGAGCTTGGGAAACAATCGCCTGGGAACAGCAGGAACCCTGCACAAGCTGAATCTCTATCTTGAACGTCCTAATTTTCACTTCAGCACGTACGAAAAGTAGGCTATTGGTATTTGGGCGACATTTGCATCCTCACCTTTGAAGGTGAAGGTTCGGTGCCCCAAACATCCTCATCTCTCAAAAATAGTAACAAAATGATTTCTCCTGCACATCTGCCATGGGGAGGAATTCAAGAAAACACTTGGGCGACTGATAACGTTCCTTAGGAGGAGGAGGGTTAGGGCAAATACGTGCCCAACTTCTCACTGCCAGAAAGGAACACGGAAAACTCTGGAAGATGGTTCTCCAACCCCTTTACAGCTCTACTTCCTCTAGGGGAGTTTTGGGAAAAGGGGCGTCCTAACACATCCCCTAAGCATGTCTTAGACTGATGACTTTCTTAAGGTTGACCTCCCCACTGTCTTCTGGTAGACTGATCTAAAAAATTATGATGAAATCTTCCCCAGGCAATGGCATCCAAGCCCATGGCTTCAATAGCTATCTATATCCTGGTGACTGGGAATTCTCTCTTTTTGTCTCTGCTGGTCTTTCTCCTGAACTCCAAAGCCCTTATATCCCATACCCCCCCTGGAAGACATCACCCCAATAAATACTCTTCAAACTGACAATTCAAACTTAATTTTATTGGCCCTTAAACGTACTCTTATTCCAACAATCACTATCAAAGTTTACATAGCATCCTTATCCATTCAGGCACCCAGGCCAGAAATCTAGAACCTTTCTTGTCTCCCCCTTTCCCCTCCAATCCAACTGCCAAATGTAGATGGTACTTTCTGAGAGCCCTTTATGGTGCCTCTGTTCACGTCCACTGTCGTGATAAAGCTGTAAACACTTCTCACACCACCACGGTCTCCCTGATTCTAGCCTTGACCTCAACCCACCTCCCCCCAAGACGATTTTACTAGAAGGCAGATCCGATGGTGTCATTATCCTGCTATCCTAGACCTGCATTCCAGGAGCGATCTTACTTCTGTAGTTTCTATTTGGAGAACTACTTC
Source organism: Lynx canadensis (assembly GCF_007474595.2). Lineage (NCBI taxonomy): Eukaryota > Metazoa > Chordata > Mammalia > Carnivora > Felidae > Lynx > Lynx canadensis. Next base: position 4,611,344 of record NC_044319.2, read on the forward strand.
TCTGCTAGACTGTCAGGTCCTTGAGGGGAAATACTCTTTCTTTCCATCTTTAATCCCTCCGTGGCTCAAACAGTGCTTACTTCACGGTAAGGGCTGGACAGGTATTTGTGAGTTACGTAAATGAATGAAAAGAATTCAACCAAAGCAAAAACAGTCAAGTAACAAAGTTGAGCTGGGTCCATGCTACGTTTACTTTGTCTAAGTGAGCTAGTTGCCCATTATACCATTATCATGACACAAACCCTTCCAAATCTAAGGTTATTAGAGTTCCCCAACCGTATTTGTTCTAGCTGGCTGAAGAACCTAATGTGTGCCAACCATAACCCAGATGCCGTCCTTCTCTCTGGCTTGTCCTTAAACTATTCGAATATATTCTCCATTCTCTTACCTCAACACAAGATCTATGACTCTTTCTCCTAATTTCCCAGAAAAGTCATGTTTATATGCAAAAGTTTTTGGGTTTGGGGGTTTGTTTTGGGGAGTTTTTGTTTTTGTTTTTGCTTTACCATCAGGCCAACTCACTGGCAACAAGAGAAACCTACCCCGGTACAGGTGGGCTGGACCCCCAGCAAGCAAGCAACATGCTCACTGTCCAAGGACACAGCTGCTAATGAGGGCATAGATCGTGGAGCGAGGGTGGGAACGTGCGAACTACTGCCCAAGCAGGCCATTTGCTCATGGCCCTCCTTCTTCCCGCCCCATTTCATCCTCTGCTCAGCCATAAACACTAATGCCACTTTTGAGGACAAGGTTGTCGTTTTTCTCCGTGTAATTTTAGCCAAAAGGATACTTTGACCGTGTTCCTCCAAAGCCTCTGGGTCTGGGAGGGAGGCAGCAGCTGGAGTCAGTGTCCAGCATGTGTCATACAAATTCCTGTTGATGTTTGCTTCTGGTTTATTATTCTAGAGGCCTCTGGAGACAAGCGCGTCAGGATTGAAGTCGTTCTTCAAAGGCACTTTGTTTCTACTTTGTTCCTAAACTTTCTTCCTCCATAAACGCCATCCCACGAGGCCCAGGATGGCGGGCAGGACTCCGAGAATGCCGTGTTTTGATCCCCACTGCAGGCGGCTTCCCAAAAGATCAATGGAATTCACCTTCACACTCCTTACAATCTTTGCAGCGAACGTCTGCTTTCCCACCTCCTCCCCACCTCCTAACACCTTCCTCAGCAGTGTTCTTTCCTTCTCAAGAATCCCAGTGTTCTGCTTAGCAGTTCTATCCCCAAAGGCAGGTGTCAATGTCAATGCTGCTCTTTTTGGAACGGAAACAGCAAAACGGAAGGTTTGCAAAACAACAGACAGCAGACCTCAGGTGCATCTGAACCAAGACTATGAACTCCCTCCTTCCTGGCTCCACATTCGAATATCTGGACCCAGACGTCTCTCCAAGAAGTGGTATTTTATTTTTGCTTAATTTAATTTAATTTAATTCAACTTTATCTCATCTCATCTCATCTCATCTCATCTCATCTCATCTCATCTTTGCCTCAGTAATTTCAGAAGAAAGAACCAGATGATTTGACCAAACCTTAACTAGCTGTAGGCAAAAGGAAGAACGCCAACAGATCAAGTCCAAGGATGCACGGGAAGTGCCACCTGGCGGACGAAACTTCTTCCTTGGGATGGCATGGTCTCCCATGCTCACCAGCTCCCTGACTTGCACCACTCACTTTCCACGCGTGCCTGACGGCACGGGAAAGATCAAAGAGATGCCTCCGGTCGGTCGTGACGACCCACTGTCCTTCTCCGGTGAGACTCTGCCCAGCCGTCTGGTTGAACCTGCCCAGGGCAACTGACGGACAAACCTCAGTGTCCTTTACTGCTGCGGTTTGCAGAGTCCCCAGACCCACAAGCAAGGCATGGGACCGCCCTGGAGGGAAGCCAGGGAACACATCAGACGGTGACGAGTGATGACGTCTCACTGCCCCTCGTGGTCGAGGGTGACCGCCTTACGGGGGCTGCCGTTCTCACTAGCATCCCTGACCGGTTTCCTCTGCTTGGCACGAGGACACAAGGCTCATTCTGCAAAGTTCGGTGGTTGCACGAGGGAGGGGACAAGAGCGAGTGGAGAGTTGTTGCAAGGGCCCGAACCAAACCACAGAAGCACAGCAGACCCAGCCTGGCTCTGAAATCACAGGCCGGCGTTGGTAACGTGAAACCTCCCTCCGGCCCATCAGGCCGCGTCTGGACCCAAGGCTCATCACCATCATCATCGTCATCATTACTGACCCACCTCGTGCGCCAACCGCGCCCCGCTTCGTAACGACGATCACCCGAGAACACGGATCCCCGCGTGTGAGCAAGAACGCACGGAAACGCATGCCAGGTAATGACCTCCAAGGGACCGAAGAAAATGCCAGAGGAAGAATGTGAACTGTCAGACCAGAGCTGTTCTACAGAAGAGGCCAAATTAACCTGTAATGTAGGGACTGTGCCCAGCCTGAGTTACCCGGCTCTGCGGGGAGAGCAGGGACCCAGCGTGAATGATCGTGTTCCCCACGCGAGGCCGGCGGCGGCAGGATGCAATTCACACGGCTGCTCGCAGCAACGTGCGAAAAAGCCTTGCGGCTGATACGGCCTTTCTGCTTCAAAAGAAGAGGCAGCTTTTTAATTAGAACTTAATATGATTAAGAACAGTTCACGAATTACTTGAGAGAATAGGGGAGGTGTCCCTCCACTACAATCACGCACATTTTCTTTAATGCCCTGTGTCTGACCTTTTCCGACTCAATGGCACTGAGGGTCCCTGTTGATTCTCTTGACAGCGATCGGTTACAAGTGGGAGAGGCTCAGGCCCCCGCTTGACCACTTAGTAGCTATTTCACGGGGAGGCATTTTTTAGCAACTCAGCCAAGCTTCAGTCGCCCTAGATGTGAAAATGGGAATTGATAGGGGTGTCTGGGAGGCTCAGTCAGTTAAGCGTCTGACTCTTGATTTCAGCTCAGCTCATGATCTCACGGTTCGTGGGTTCAAGCCCCACTTCGGGCTCTGCGCTGACAGCGCGGAGCCTGCTTGAGATTCTCTCTCTCCCCTTCTCCGCCCCTCCCCTGCTCATGCTCCAGTATGCACACACATGCATACCCTGTCTCAAAATAAACAAGTAAATGTTAAAAAAAAAAAAAGTTGATGATTTAAGAAAAAAGGAAACGGGAATTTTATCGAGTGAGGACTGGATGTAACGTGGTCGCACAGTCCCTGTCCTTGGGAAATGCTAAGGAAAGGTAGCAATTAGTGTCAGGGTCACACTTCTCAGTATCTAACACCGCACCTTGTGGATATGAATTCGGTCCGTCCGATGATGATGGCAACGATGGTGACAAGGATCCTAGGGCGTGCTTGTGTCCAGGAGGAGTTAGCAAACACTCTGGGCATTAAGAGGCGAGGAGACGATAAAGATGAGACCATATGGTCTTCCGTTAACATCCTTCCCATTACGGTAAGTCAAGGTCCTCTTCAAAGAAACCAAAGTAAGAATGGATCCGTAGAATTCCTGAGCGCGACCGTGTGGCTCACAGCCTTCTCTGTGCTCAGAGGTGCACTAATCGGAGTCGCTCCTTTTCACGGAACTGAGAAGACAATGCTTCTCAACTGAGAAGCATTTCTCAGTCTCTCTATTTCTCCCCAGGAGTGAGCAGTTGTGCAAAGGCGCCCTGCTGGATGGTCAGGTAGAATCCCAGAGCCGCCAACCAGCAAGTGTCTCCGAGGGGTTTCCAACCTCTCTGCCCAGGAGGCGGAAAAAGAAAGATGATTTCATCTTAGCCGCTTAACTACCTTCAAACCTGAAAATCCTGCCCTCCGGTCCACCCCCTGGTCCTGGAGAGGAGGACCCGTTCACAAGCAGATCAAGTCCTCAGGATGGGGGAGGGCAGGAGATACTCGCTGAAAACCTATTTAAGTGTTTCCCTGAACTTCAAAGTTCTCCTTCAACCTGACACAAGACTAGAGGGCAGGCTTCAAAACTATGAGGCACTAATCAAGAGTCTACTGTAACATGCTAAAGTTCTACCTTTGAATTATTAAAGTCTATCTAGATTAGATGTATTTTTTCAATTTTTTTAACATTTATTTATTTTTGAAAGACAGAGAGAGAGCACTGGTGGGAGAGGGGCAGAGAGCGAGAGGGAGACACAGAATTCGAAGCAGGCTCCCGGCTCCGAGCTGTCGGCGCAGAGCCCGACGCGGGGCTCGAACCCACGAACCGCGAGATCGTGACCTGAGCCAGAGTTGGACGCTTAACCGACTGAGCCACCCAGGTGCCCCTAGATTAGATGTATTTTTATATGCGGGCTATAATGTACTATCAGGTGGCAATGGATTTTTTTTTCAATCTCTAAGTAGTTGTATTAGTTTAATGATGTTAAGGAGTCTGTTAATTATCTAATTATGAAATTGCCTGATGCTTCTTTTTCCTTTAATGAACTATGTATGCATGAAAGACTGCAGTAATGTACTTGGCTATGTTTTTTTGGACTCACTACAAAAAGATAAAGTACCTAAAATTTGAGCTTGGCGTTGCTGGGTTTTGGGTTTTTTTTTTTAATGTTTTTATTTATTTTTGAGAGAGAGAGAGAGAGAGAGCATGAGCAGGGGAGAGGCAGAGAGAGACGGAGACACAGAATCCAAAGCAGGCTCCAGGCTCCGAGCTGTCAGCACAGAGCCTGACGCGGGGCTTGAACCCTCAAACTGTGAAATCATGACCTGAGCTGAAGTCGGACACTTAACCTACTGAGCCACCGAGGCGCTCCTCTGGTTTTTTTAAAAGATGAAATTTTAGCAGACAAACTCTGTTTCTTCTATACCCTAAAACACACTTAAATACCTCTGCTCGTCCCCCTGTGACCTAACCCGTGTGACCCAGTGTTTCCGACCCCATGTAATCTGGTTCCAGCTGTCTTGTCAGACGTCTCTCTCAGGGGACCTCGTATGACTCTCCTGTATAGTCAGGGTGGGCTTCTTCTGTCCGGAGGAAGCCCCTGCATTTCCCTGCCTCTGTGCCTTTGCTCAAGTCTCTGTCCTCGTGATAATTCCCGCCCTGCCTCATAAACCACGAGAAAACTTTCGGGGGTGACGGAGATGTTCACTATTGTGGTAGTGGTCTTGTGGGTACATGCATATGACCAAAGGTATCAACTTGTATATTTAAGATGTATACAGATTACCGAATGCCAATTATATACCCCTGGAACTAAAAAACAAAAACAAAAACAAAACAACAACAACAACAACAAAACCTTGTTCATCCATCTTAAGGCCCAACTTGGGCACGAAGTCTGACTCTCAGAAGGGATGTCTTCCTCCGCTGACTTTTAGCACACTTCTCTGATCCGAGTTAATCATATCACTTAGCAAATACTTCCTTGTTAGTTACAGTGGTACATGTTCTATCTCCACAATCACGGTAAATGCCGAGGGGGCAGAAACCATGCCATAATTTCAACCGTAATGATAACTTCTACCCTGCTCCCCCCCCCCCACCCCCCAGAGTCTACTCAAGACAGCAGCCAGGGTGATCCTTCTAAGTCTGCAATCTGAGGCTGACATTCCTCGACTTAAAATCCTCCCCGGCCCACCTGAGTCAAGTCACAGTCCGCAGGACCGGGTCTCCTGCTCCCTCCCCACCCCCAGTCCTACGACTTGCTCCCTGACTCACTCCGCTCTGCCACAGGAGCCCCCCTGCTGTCCCTGGATCACACCAGGAATGTTCACTCTGCCTCGGTGACTCTATGCTTGCTCTCCCTTGTGCACGGAGAACTCGCTCCTATCGGTATCTACCTGACTGTCGCTCACCACCTTCAAGGTGTTCAAATGTCACCTTGCAGAGGAGGTCCTCTCTGAGCACCTGATTACACCTGCAAACCACCCCCAGCACTCCCTAACCCCCTTCTCTGCTCTCTCGTTACAGCACTACCACCTTCTAACATACTACTCTGTTATGGAGCCTCTTCTTTGTCTCCTCCTGCGAGATATCAACTGGGTGAGCACAGGGACATGTGTCTATGTTGTTCACTGCATCACCCCGATGCCTAGGACAATGTCTGAAGTATAGTATAGGCACTCAGAAAGTGTTTGCTGAATGAATGAATGAAGGAATGAATGAATCCATCTTCAGGATAAGGCATTTCTACATTTAAGAACTTCATCTTTCTTATGGACTTTTATGACTTTCTGCTTTGTACTCAAGTTGTCGTTTTCTTCTTTATACTAGATTTTAGTGTCCTCAGGGGACTGGCAAAGCTGGTTTGCTTTGACATCCCTGCCTCTCAAGGCGTTACCTCCAGACCACCCCCCTGCAGCAGAATCACCTGGGAAGCTATACCATGCAGACCCCGGGGCCGCTCTCAGATGCTCTGTACCCTGTATCAGAATCTCTGGGGAGTAGGGCTCTGGAATGTGCATTTCAGCAAGCATCCCAGGTGATTCTGTGCCACACTGTCCAGAAGGGATGGGAACGGAGACTGAGCTAGAGAAGGGAGAAGGAACAGGTGGGAAGGGACCTCTCCCCTCCCTTCCGAGCACCTACCCCCACTGTGGCCCCGACAGGGGAGCTCTCCACCCCACCCAACGAACTGCGACGTCTCTGCAAACCTCGGTGCTGGGGACTGCTTGTCTTGTCATCATCCAAGACAATAATATATGGCTCGTGGGACACAGCCCAGAGACTACGGGTATAAGGCGAATGTCTCTTCACTAAATCCTCTCCCTGCTCTGGTGGCTCTCAACCCCTGGTGATTTTGACCCCTGGAGGACATTCGGAAATCCCCGGAGACAGTCACAATTGTCACAACTGGGAGGCGGCTACTGACATCGAGTGGGTAGAGGCCAGACACGCCGCTAAGTATCTTACACAGGAAAAGACTCCCAGACCAAAGAATGGCCCAGTCCCCGTGTCGTCTGGGGTTGAAAGCAGGGCCTGAGCCCTCTCCCGACTCCTTGTCACCCACTGTCCTAGAACGGATGCAGGACACAGAGGCAGGTGCTCCAAATCCAGAAGCGAATCCAGCTCCTCTCCCCCAGACTCACTGCAGTGTGGAGATACCGGATTCCAAACAGCACAATCTCTTTGTATTGTGACCGTTGGCTTGTGGCCGACCGTCCTGCTGGGCCGTGGGTGTGGGGGAGCTGCTGTGGGTGGGCACAGACCCCCGCACGCGCCCGTGGGGCACAGGTCCCCAGCCTCGCATCCCCTTCTGTCTGGACACACGTGCTATCGCCCCCCTCCCCCACTTCTGCTGATGGTGCCACCTGCTGTCTACACGAGCGCGGCAGGGCAGGGCTGATGTGGGACCCGATCTCGTCCGCATGACCCCGTTCAGCTGGCCCGCAGCTCCAGCGACCGCTCACACAGCCTGTCATTTCCATCTGTGCTGCCCGGCCTGGGCCGGAGAGGGCACGGCCGAGGCTGCTGTCGCTATGAAGTCACTTCGAGCCTCCAACCGGATGTCACATCACCGTAACTTCACAGTTTCGAAGTTATGGGACACGGAAAGCCAACGGCGTGACAGGAAGCATTATTCCTCCGGGAGGTGACTCGATGCGATGACAGAGAAGACCAGAGAGGTCCCTGTTGCAGCAGAACCCACATTTACGTGGCGCAGACGACGTGCCAGGCTCTGCGCTGGCGAGGTTTGTCGAGGGAGGTCACAGAGGCTTTGGCCCTAAGTGCCCCTCGCTGGAGTAGACCCCGCGAGGCACCCTTGTGTCCACTCATGGTGCAGGGAGGTGACGTGACACGCCCCTGGGGCAAAGGAAATGCCGAGAGCCCTGGACAAACCGACGAGTCCGAGGTCTAGTTGCGGAGTATCGGCTTGCGGGCCCAGAACTTACGCAGCCATCGTTAGACCTCTGCCTGCGCATTTGGGGTGGGACGGAGGAGCCCCGGGATCGTCATGCAAGACTTCCTATCCTCCCTTCTCCCACGAGGATCGATGCTGAAAAGGTCTGAAAACCCACTGAGCTGAGCCAAGCGTCACCGAAACAGCCCCGACCATGGCGGGAAGGCAGCGGTGAGGCGCAGGAGGGGCAAGAAGCCCTCATGGGGGGGGGGGGGGGGTCGCCCCACCTCTCCTCTCCGTGACCGTCAGACAGTCAGCCGCCACCGTCGGCTCACACTCCCGCCTCGTGACCCTGACCAGGGGTCACGGGGGGCGGGGCAGGCCACATCTCCGGCGTGGCCGTGGGCACGTGCGCCGGTCTGGCGTCTGCGCTCCTGTGTGCCACCCCCACACCCCAACAGAGGGCGCCCTCCCCCGCGGCTACCGTCTTCACCGGGGCCTCAGGGCCCCTCCCCCTCCCCCCCCCCCCCCAGCAAAAGCTGAAGCTGTCTGTCGGAATGACCCCCTCGCTGGCTCAACCAGAAGCCCGAGGTCATCTGGGGGGTGGGGGGGGCGGACCGGGACCACCCTCGGGGCATCCGTCCCTTCTAGACACAGAGCCTCGAACCTGACAGCGCACTTGCTCTTGCGGCTACACCGTTACTCATTCATTTCCCTTCGTGGTTCTTAAATGTTTGTTTACGTTTGAGAGAGGGAGGGAATCCCAAGCGGGCTCCGCGCGGTCAGCACAGAGCCGGACGCGGGGCTCGAACTCACGAGCCGGGAGATCGTGCCCTGAGCCGAAGCGGGACGCCTAACAAACTGAGCCCCCCCAGGCGCCCCTGTCTTCATAGTTCTAAGGGCTTTTTGACCAACAAGCCCCAATAAAAGGTAGACGTGACTTGGCCAATTCATGCACGTTGTCCACCTGCATACGCCGTGTAAGAAACGGAAAACAGCACCAACTCTACCCCCAGCACCTCTGAGGCGCTCGTCGCAAGATAAAGAGGTAGGAAGAGCACAGACCTGAATGCATTCCGGGCGGGAGAGGCCACGCTTCTCGCTGTCCCCACAGCACACCCCCCCCCCCCACGCGCGCGCACACACACGCACACACACATGCACACACACATGCACACACACCACACGCACTCCAACACGCACCCCCACTGATTACACACTCACACACATATATACTCATACTACATACACCTACGCACACACCACACACACACCCCAAACACATACACGCCTACCACACATACGTATACACCACATACACATTCACACTCACACTCATAAAATAGATCTCAGTTTTGATTTTGGTTACAGATTCCAACACGACTCGAGGACCTTTTAATAAACATGATGCGTGGGGCACCTGGGTGGCGCAGTCGGTTAAGCGTCCGACTTCAGCCAGGTCACGATCTCGCGGTCCGTGTGTTGGAGCCCCGCGTCAGGCTCTGGGCTGATGGCTCAGAGCCTGGAGCCTGTTTCCGATTCTGTGTCTCCCTCTCTCTCTGCCCCTCCCCCGTTCATGCTCTGTCTCTCTCTGTCCCAAAAAAATAAATAAACGTTGAAAAAAAAAATAAACATGATGCGAACCGGATTCAGACCTTCCATATCGATAGGGAGTTAGAGGAAACGAGAGATTTAGGCATATCCTCCACAACATACACGGCCACATATTAAACCTCTTTAACACACGGTGCTTTCCGGTACAAATACAGACACGTAGGTTTTTGCCCAGCTTATCTATTCATTCAAAATATTCACTCTTTTCTCATCTCTTCACTCACTAATTTCATTCGTTTATCAAACCTTTACCAAGCACCTCATGGCATCAGGTTCTTTGCTAAGTACTGGAAACGAAACCTGGGCCCAACCCTTGTAGAATGTTACGAAACACATTGTAATCAAAGATTCAAGTACACAGGGCTTCCTCTTTGTCTGGGGAGGTGATGAAGCAGTTAGCGGGATGAATGGAGCGCTGAACTTGAGTGGTGAGTATCTGTTAGCCCAAGCTCCACCATCAACTAGTTTCACAGTCTTGGCCAAACCTCCCAGTATTAGTTTTCTCGTCAGCCACGCGAGGGTAACACTCATCTTTAGAACTGATGGAAGGAATAAATGGAATCACAGACACAAAGGGACTTTGTTATGACTGCGACGAGTCCTTCATCTATTTAGACCTGAAGAACAATCAGGGCATAAGCCACATCCTGTTCAGTGCACGTACCCGTCTGCAGTGAGGGAGCTTACGACCCAAGTGCCGAAAGGCCGAACGGCCCCCAAACTACAAAAACGCTCATTCAAAGGGCTACCTGCACCCCTCTGTTTACTGCAGCATTACTTACAATAACCAAAGCAGCCCAAGTGTCCATGGATAGAGCAATGGAGGAAGAAGATTTGGTGCATATATACAGAGAAATAAAATCTTGCCATCTGCTACAACATGGATGGAGCTAGAGAGTGTAACGCTCAGTGAAAGAAGTCAGAGAAAGACCAACACTGCGTGATTTCACTCATGTGTAGTATTTAAGAAACAAAACAAATGAACAAAGGAAAAAGAGAGAGAGAGAAACCAAGAGACACTCTCTTAACTGGAGAGAACAAAATGGCGGTTACCAGAGGGGAGGTGGGCGGGGGAGGGGTGAAAGAGGTGACGAGGATTAAAGAGGACACTTACCATGATGAACACCGAGGAATGTAGAGAATCGTTGAACCATTATATTGTACACCTGAAACTAACATGAAACAGTATGTATGTGAACTACACCGGAATTGAAAGGTAAAGACAACTTCATCAACAAGAGGGGGTTAACAGAATAACAGGACCAAAGAGGGCCCATCCAGATAAGCCTGTGGCTCCCGAGAAAGGCCAAGATCAAAGTCCCAAGGCCAGCTCAGTGTCCAGCTCTTTGTCCAGACCTTGCACACAGACAGGGAAATGCTCTCCGCTACATTTATCACGGGATAGGTCGGAAAAGACAAAGCCAGAAAGTGGCCCTGTCTCTTCCCCACGTGGAGTCAGATTGACCTCACATGTGCTCCACCCCAGGCTCACTGAAACACTTGTGAGAAGCCACTCTCCCGGCCTTCTCTCCTCACTGCAATGGTGGCATTTTCCAGAAAGACAGGCCGACCGACAGTCTCACACCACCTCGAACTTCCACTTAGAAGCCCAGGCAAAGGGAATCTGTAAACTCTGGGGGCCTTTGGGCCCATGACACCATGTTCCCTGGGATCTTGCAGTCACCTCAAAGCAGTGGAGCAAAGAGGAGAGCTGTCCCCCATCAGGTGGGCCTGTGGGCATCCTCAGTCACCAGACGTGCTTCTTGGTAAGGCCCTGGCTATTCAGAGGAGGCTGAGCTGAAAACTCCCGAAGAATCTCCTTCAGAAAGATGGGGATTCTGACGTGGCGAGATCTGTGTCCGTATCTAGCCACTGGCCAGATAAATGGCTTTCTGCTATGCCCAGGATGTCACGGGCAAACTGCACATCTCTGGACAGGCTGAGGCTGGACCCCGGACTCAGGTGGGTCCATTGACCCGGACGGGGCCGAGCTAGATGCCTTCACAGCCACTGGCCGAATCTGATTATCCCCTTCAGGGAAGAGTGAAGGGCAATTATTTATACAAAAATTATGCCCAACACTTTTTTTTCCAATACTTAACTGCATGGTCGGGAGGCTATCGCGTGATTGAAAAAAAAAAAAAAAGAAACTGACCTGAGACAAAGCCTTTGGAAGTACAATTTTATAAACGTTGTTTCGGGTGCAACCCCCAGCCGATTTGTTGCCAAAGCTCATTCTCAAAGGACTGCGTAATTGTGTTAAGTTTCAAATATAGGTATGTTCAATATTAACTCCACCTTGCCTTTGGGAGCTGAAAATAGAGCCCAGCTGTGGTGGTTTGATTAATACCAGATCTTTCCACATTATTATTTACAAGCACAGTTTTAGCTGCTTTTTCTGCAAAGAGTAGAACCTGATTTATCGTTAACTAAGCCTGGTCACTTTCCTTGGAACCTAATTCATTAAGCCAGTATCACTGAGGCATTATTAAAAACCTTTAAACCCTAGGCAGTTAATATCAGGGTGGATTTATTTGCAAGGGGGGGGGGACATTTTTAGTAACTAATTCAACATTAATGAGTGCTGTGCATTTCAAAGGTTTAGGTAAGTTGTAAAATGGGATTATTGAAGTTTCCATTTTAAAAACACTATGTTCCTTTAGCAAAACCATACCCCATTAATGTTATTTAAACTATTTCTGGCTATTACCATCAACTGAAAGCATGTTGTAAAACCTTCTGGAATCTCTTATTACAATTTCAGATACATTTATAAATGTCTTAAAACTTCAGGGAGGAGGAAAGAAGACTCATTTATACACTTATTATTTTATTCGCTTCGGAAACGTGAATCCATTCACAACCAAAGAGATTTACCTTAAGAAAATGAAAGACACACAGTTCTAAAAGCATCTCTCTCTATGCATTTCCCTGGGGGCGGGGGTGGGGAGACGTCATTCATTCGCTCAATATTTATTTATTTATTAATTTATTTTTTTTTCAAGTTTACTTATTTTGATAGAAGAAAGAGAGCAGGGGAGGGGCAGAGGGAGCGGGGGAAAGAGAATCCCAAGCAGGCTCCATGCTGTCAGTGCAGAGCCTGATGCAGGGCTGGAACTCGTGAACCATGAGATCATGAACTGAGCTGAAATCAAGAATCAGATGCTTAACCAACTGAGCCATCCCGGTGCCTCTCAACATGTATTTATTAAGCACCTATTATATGCCCTACATTGGTGACAGAGCAGAGAACAAAACCAAGTCTCTGCCGTCGGGACCTCTCTTCTGGAGAAAAAGGAGTCAATGGCAAATAACGTATGTCCAGTGGTGACACATGGAGAACAATGAAGCAGGGCAGGTGGAAAGGGACTTCTGGGGGTGAAGTGAGAGACTGCTCTCTCTCGCACACTCAGAGATGGCTTGTCCATCAGGGAACACCTGAACAGGGATGTGAGGGCAGCAAGGTCATGAGCCCCAGCAGGCATCTCAGGAAAGCATCTCAAGGGAGAACAGGTGCACACAGGAAGGGCCCAAGGCAGGGGCCGGATTACCATGCCTAGGGACAGGAAGGAGGCCAGCAGGTCTGGAGGAGGGAAGATGGTCGAGAGTGAGGTCAGGGAGAAAACCAAGTTTGGCATTCAGGTGTGAGGCCACTGCTCGACATACCCTTCCATGAGGCCAACAGTCTACGGACAGTGGGAGCAAGAGAGGTCACAGAAGGAGGGGGTACAGACAGAGAAAAGGCATGATGGCTGAGCTCTCCAGGATTTGTTTAGGGGAGAAGAGAAGGAACCAGAAAAAGAAACAGAGAAGAACTAGGGAGTAAGGTAAAGGACAAAGCAAAGAGAGTGATGTTCCAGAAACAAGGTGAAGAAAGTATTTCAAGGAGGGAATGGTCCAACGGGAAACACCACACGTGGGCCAAGGAAAGCAACGAATGCTACTTACGGGGTAGAGGGTGAATTCTTTAATCTCTGTTTCTGTTTCCTTGTCCATATAATGAGGACAATAAGGGTACCCTCCTTAGGGTACAGGCTTATGGGGGTTCATACTCATAAAACTCTTAGAACAGTGTGTGGCACATAGTAGGTCAACCGACACTTGTTGAATGAATGAATGTAGCGCAATTATCATATGATAATCACTGTCTGTCATGAAATTAATCATATTACAAATATTATCTATCCCTGATGACTTCACAGGGGCTTTTCGTCGAGTGATGGCAGCTCAGGAAAGGGCGGAGATGAAAAATGGAGACAGGGCACAAGCAAGTCTTCTTCTTTTTTTTTTTTTTTTAATAAATTTGCTGCAAGACATCAGAGAAGCAGGATGTAGTTAGTGGGGGGTATGGGGTCAAGGGAACTCTTAATTTTTTGAGGCTGTGGTTGTTGGGAGCTAGAAGGGAATTTTTGCATTCCAAGAGGAATGATCCAACACAGAGACATGACATAGGAAGAAGGGGACAACCGCTGGAGGGTGACCCTGAACAAGTCAGAGGGAAGGCCACCTAGACGGCCCGCGCAGGGACTGGCCCTGGAACGAGCAGTTCCTCCCCAGTCTCGGGCGAGAAGGCAGAGAAGATGGGCAGATGGTGGTGGGAGCCTGTGGACATTCAGCGTCAAGCGAAGGGTGTGCGTGAGGTTGGGAAGAAAGACGGACAACAGTTGACCGGGAGAGCGGCGGCATCGCCGGCCAGGACGAAGGGCCCCTGTGAGGTTAGCGGTCAAGAACTAGAAGCAGTTGTCATGGTCTGGGTTCGGCGGGATGCAGTCGGGGCAGAGTTGGGGTGGGGGACCGGGTTCTAGCAAAGCCGCAGTTCTAGGAGGACAGCGAGAGTCCCAGGTACAGGAGCTCAGGTTCCCAGGGGTCACAGCAAGGGACGGCTCTAATGGAGGGCCAAGGCTCTCAGTGGGAGGAGGGCAGTGGAGACAGGACACAGGTGGGAAGCAGGGCATGGCGGAGGGAGGCGGCCGTACCTCTGGAGAAGAAGCATCTGGGGTCAAGGCTTCAGACAAGGGAGCAAGAAGAGGAAGCAGCCGAAGAAGCGGGGGACAGAGAGGAGACCATGGGCAGCGGTGTCAGCGACAGGACTGGGGTGCAGGTCCGGGCCGGGGGGCGGAGCGCAGGCCACTGGAGGAGCAGAGACCCAGGTCTGGGGGCCCCGGGACCAGAAGCACCATGTACAGGGACGCTGGGACCCACAGTCTCCCGCAGATAAGCAGGGTGGGGCGAGGGCAGGATCCCAGGAGCCAGAGGTGGGGGGGGTTGGGGGGGGGGTGGGTCACCAATGACCAGACAGCAGGACACACAAGGGGGCTGGGAAAGTCGAGAAGGGGGATGGTCCAGTGTGGCATTCTAGGGCAGGAAGAGGAGGGAAAGGGCCTCTCAGAAAAGAGGCGGGGAATGTAGGGAGTTTTGCAGAAAACGGATTTGGAGCTCCCCTGAAAATGCATGAGTAGGGGAGGTGTGTGGAGGGAGGTGGGATTCAGGAGACCCTGGCCTCCTGTAGTGAGGGAGGCACGAAGGGCGTGTTGTGCTTTGATGTTTCCCAGACTGCTGTGGGGTGAGGCTCTGGGGCTGCAGGGGGAGGGAGGAACAGGTTCCTGCCAGCAGGGAGGGGGGCGGGGCGGAGCAGGGCGGGGCTGACAGTGAGTGGGGGCCCTCTTTGTTAGGAGAATGAAAAAGCCAAGGTAATTAGCCTGATCCTCTTTTCTCTGGAGTTTATGGCCACAGATGACATTCAAATACAAGCCAAGGGTCACAAGACCAACTGCAAAAGGGAGCCCCGGACAGAGAAACTCACCGTTCCTGGGAACGGCCCAAGTCAGACAGCGAAGACACAACGGAACGGTCCGTCTCCTCCAGAAGGAGCTAACTGTGTGCGGGGGGGCATGGGGATGGGAGTGGGGAAGACGCTGGAGGGGGGGTCAACCCAGGCTGAGGGGAAGAATATAAGGAACACAGTCTTTTTACATGTGTCAACACAGACAGATCTGAAAAACAGAATTTTGAGCACCAACTTTGAGCTGTAGAAGGATACGCCTAGCACGATACCACTTAGAGCAAAACACAAGGCCAGAGCATGCGACCAAGTCCCTCGCACGCTGAGCATCTAAATAGAAGGCAATGGTACCTGGTAGAGGCCAGCGTGCCGACAGAAGCACTGGAAATGCAGGAGACGTGCTGGAAGCCGGTGCCGTGGGGGGCAGAGATTTATTCTGGAATCGCTGCACTGGCAGAGGACCCCAACATCCTCCAAGTCACCAGCAGGGACACCCTAGTCCAGCACAGGAGAGCTCATGACCAACCTTCCGGACATGGCCAATTCTTGCGAGCTGCTTTTAGAGGTGGCTAGGACTCTCTTTTGCAAACAAAATTGTACATACACAGAACCCCAACATAAGAAAGAAAGGGAGAGAGAGAGAGAGAAAGAAAGAAAGAGGAAGGAAGGAAGGAAGGAAGGAAGGAAGGAAGGAAGGAAGGAAGGAAGGAAGGAAAGAAAGAAAGGAAAGGAAAGGAAGGAGGGAAGAGGAAGGAAGGAAGGAAGGAAGGAAGGAAGGAAGGAAGGAAGGAAGGAAAAGAAAAAGAGGAAAGCAGGAAGGACGGAAGGCAGGAAGGAATGAAGGCAAAGGAAGGAAGGCAGGCAGGCGAGCGACAAACATTAGTTCTGGTTAAAGCAGGGCACCCCCACCCACACTCCAAGCCTGGAGATTCTCCCAGGAGAACCTTGGCCTTCCCTGTAATTCTGCACAGAGAACTGGATCGTGCAGGAAGCATTCTGGATTTTTAACGCTTTCCTTCAGCAGCTGTGTTCTGTGACCACGAACAAAGGTTTTCTGTTTGTTTTCTGGCTCTCACTGCTTAAATCAAAACCACACCTCTGCTGATTCCTCCCCTTTGCAGGTAGAAGGCCACAGTTTCGTGAATTACGAGCCCGCGTGTCACGCCCAAACACATCTCTTTCACTTGAGCTTCGAGGCCTGTCAGAAACGTCAAGCAGTGACGGGAATAATAAACCAGCCACGAATGAGGTCCTTATCAATTAGGAGAAAAGAGTCTGTGTCTAATGTCACTTACAAAGATGATTTCTCCCCAACTTATAACCTCCTGCCAGAAGGCAAAAACTCTAAAGTTTAAGAATGTAGTCAGAATTTTGTGAAAATTATATATTCAAATTCACAGTGGCCTTCATCACGCTGACTTGAACACAGACCCTAATGTGTACAGGGTAATAGTTACCCCGGACGAGCAGAGGCAAAAGAAGTTTGTTTCTCATGAATACTTACATCATAGTAGAAAAAAAATTTTTTCATCGAACTTGCTAAATACTTTAAGTTGTTTTTTTTTTTTTAACATATATTTATTTTTGAAGGGCAGAGCACGAGCATGGAGAGGCAGAGAGAGGGGGAGACACAGAATCCGAAGCAGACTCCGGGCTGCGAGCTGTCGGCAGAGTCCGACACGGGGCTCGAACTCACGAACCGCGAGATCATAACGTGAACCCAAGTCGGACACTTTATCAACTGAGCCCCCCAGGCGCCCCAATGAGCCATTTGTTTTATTTATACATTTACTGCCTATGTATTTATACCATATATTTAAAAAAATTTTTTTAACGTTTGTTCATTTTTGAGACAGAGCGCAAGCGGGGGAGGGGCAGAGAGAGGGGGAGACAGAGAATCCGAAGCAGGCTCCGGGCTCCGAGCTCCGAGCTCCGAGCTGTCGGCACAGAGCCTGACACGGGGCTCGAACTCACGGAGTGTGAGATCATGACCTGAGCTGAAGTCGGACGCTTAACCGACTGAGCCACCCAGGCGCCCCTGCCTTGAACTATTTTTAATGTGTTCATCTTGCAACAGTTGCTGGTCTTGAAATAAACACCCACGCAGCTCAGAGGTGCACTGATGTTTGGGGACGTCTTCCAGGTGGTCACCTGATGTGACCTCCCAAGAACAGATTCTTACTCATCCCCCAAGAGGAAACAAAGGATCACTTTACAACTCACTTTCTCGTCTGAGAATCTGAAAATCCGAAAGCGAAGTGAAAAGCAAATCAACATCCAGGCGGTATATGTCACGTCATCCTGATAGGGAAGGAAGCGGTGCCCTGTCCTCAGGCCAGGAAGTTCCGGCACCATGCCCCGCCCGCCCCCCTCCCTTGAGAAGGCTGGGAAGGGAGGCACGTGCCCCTCGGATGCTTTCCAGAAGGTGGAGGCACTTCTGAATGTGCAGAATGTGGTGTGCTGGTTGGAGCAAGACTGTGAGCGAGTCTTTCCCTCCCTGGGATTTTCTCCAGGTCCCCGGAGATTCTGCCTTCTTGGAAGCCCTCAGCTTTTCCGGTGAAAGCTCCTGGGAACTTCCAGTCACAGGAAATGGTCTGGAGAGACCTTCCCGTTAGAGATCAGGGGTCTCTAACATGACAGACACAGCTCTCCTCAGAGGAGTCCCACTTGATTCCAGGGACATCGAGTAGCTTTCAGGGTATGCTCAGTGTCGTCGGCCAAAGAGAAGTGAGGTCACCTAGGGGCTGGGGTCGGGGGAGAAGGGCTAGAAGGACGACAGATTCAAATGAAGAAGACACACTGGGCTCTGTCCGTGCCGTCTCCCGAACATCTCCGACCTGCGTCCCACGCCCGCTGCTGTCCCTGCACCAGCCAGAGAGGCCGCCCTCGTGTCTCCCCCTGGGATGGCAAGAGACCCGTCTGGCCGGCTCGCTTCTGACCACTGAACACGCAGCAATTACGGTGGCTTTTGGAACTTGGGCAATTTCACAGCAGAGCCTTCCTGTGCCAACACGGCCCTCCGCGATGGCTCCCGCCTCCCCTCTCCTGCCACACGGACCCGTCAGACCTTGGCTTGATTCTCATACCCTCAGAGGTGCCTCCGCACCTGCAGACTCAGGCTGGCCCGTGTGGCACCCTTGTGTCCCGAACCCCGTACATCTCTTTGTTCCACAGCCGTGACTGCATAATTAATTGGGTAATCAGCCACTTAATGTCGTGTCTTCCTTGGAATATAAACTTTATGAGAAAAGGAGGCTGTCTCTCCTACCTCTGCACTCCTAGAGTCTCGCCTGTGGCACCTCGCACGCAGTAGGATCTCAACAAGTACTTACGAATGAACGAGTGAATGCGTGAACAGTCGCCTTGGACCAGGACCATTGCGGACAAGGAGCTGGGGGCCAGGGCTAGAGAAAGGCAGGTCCATTTATATCCGATAGCAATTCCACTGAGAACCAGTTCAGCTAGAGCCGCGTGTCATTTCCAGAACGGGCTCCCTGCTTCCTTATCTTGGAGGGAGAAAGAATTCCAGAGGCAGGGAGGGTGGTCAAAACCCTGGGGTCTGGGGTGAGGCTACAGGCCAGGAACACTGGGACCTGCTCACCCCTAGGATGAGCAACTTGACGTATAGAATGACCTTGGGGACCTAGAACCGTCAGAGTCCGTCCTCAACAAATTCCGTGATGCACAGGCCGTTTCAGAAATCTGGGCAGAGCCACAAATGTCGGATTTCAATATAAGTGCCACTGCTGCTTTTGTGTGGATTATATAGAGTTCCTCAAAATTGAACCAAACCTCCTGTATATTAAAGACAAAAAACGTGAGATGGTTGTACAACTTTGTAAATATACTAAAATCTCTTGCACTGTACACCTTAGCGATGCCTGGGTGGCTCAGTCGGTTGAGCGTCTGACTTCGGCTCAGGTCATGATCTCGCGGTTCGTGAGTTCAAGCCCAGTGTTGGGCTCTGTGCTGACAGCTCAGAGCTTGGAGCCTGCTTCGGACTCTGTGTCTCCCTCTCTCTCTGCCCCTCTCCCACTTGTGCTCCGTCTCTCTCAAAAATAAACAGTAAAAAAATTTTTTTAGAGCATGTGAATTATATCTCAATAAAAAAGGCACTCCCTTGCCCACCTCAAGTCCAAACCACGTTTTAGTGCTTGTTTTAATGGCACATGTACATATGTTACCCATGGGAGTCTATAATCTCAGAAGCCTACCTTCCACAATGAATTTTGGCCCTTGGTGCTTGAAAGTAATAGAATAAAGGGGAGCATATTAGCTAGCCTGATCAAGGAGCATATCAAAGTCAGAATAACTATCACTAATGTGGTATAGCCACATCAGCACGGAATAATCAATCAACATGCCTGCCTGCCTAGCCGGAGAAACTGTCTCCATTAAGTCAGTGGCAAAGGCCACGAGAATAATCTGAAGGCAAAATCCGACCTGATGAAGCACATAATATTCCTCGACTCCCAGTACCATTTTAATATCCCACAAGACCCCATGTTGCCGGGGATACATAATCACCGAATCCTTCACTCTGCAAGGACATCTATCTTGTAGAAGCTTTGGGTGGGATCAATACGCTTATACTCAAGGAGCTCATTGAGAGGATGGTGAGGTGTCCAGTGGAGTTCTCCAGAAGGTCTGTGTCCTTTGGGTCAGAGGTCATAACATATCATCAGTTGAGTGAAGCAGGAAGAGTAATGGCTAATTAGATCCAAACCTTTTTACATAGTTATGTTTGAGGAGGAGATGCGGTGCTTAACATTCAGTTGTGCTTACTATCACACACAAGTGCACACGTATACACACTCATGTATGTGGATCACTTGGCAATGCATGCAAATGAGTCAGGTGCACATATAGGCAGAAACTGACATCCCGGAAAAAACCGGGTATCAGCCAGGGGCACACGGCGGCTCAGTCGGTTAAGCATCCGACTCTTGATCTCAGCTCAGGTCTTTGACCTCAGGGTTGTGAGTTCGGGCCCACGCTGGGTGTGGGGCCAACATAAAAAAAATAAACAAACATTAAAAAAATAAATAAACATAAAAAAATAAATAAAGGACCGGACAATCAATACCTTTGGTTTTGCAGGCCATATCGTCTCTGTTGCAACTACTCAGCTCTGCCACTATAGCACAAAAGACGAGCTGGATTTGGCCTGTAGGCCACGATTTTCTGCCTCTTGGTAGAGATGATGGAAGCATATACTGTTTAAGAAACAGTTACTTCTGGGGTGCCTGGGTGGCGCAGTCGGTTAAGCGTCCGACTTCAGCCAGGTCATGATCTCGCGGTCCGTGAGTTCGAGCCCCGCGTCGGGCTCTGGGCTGACGGCTCGGAGCCTGGAGCCTGTTTCCGATTCTGTGTCTCCCTCTCTCTCTGCCCCTCCCCCGTTCATGCTCTGTCTCTCTCTGTCCCAAAAATAAAAAATAAAAAAAAAAAATCCTTTAAAAAGAAACAGTTACTTCTGGGGTGCCTGGGTGGCGCAGTCGGTTAAGCGTCCGACTTCAGCCAGGTCATGATCTCGCGGTCCATGAGTTCGAGCCCCGCGTCGGGCTCTGGGCTGATGGCTCGGAGCCTGGAGACTGTTTCCGATTCTGTGTCTCCCTCTCTCTCTGCCCCTCCCCCGTTCATGCTCTGTCTCTCTCTGTCCCAAAAATAAATAAAAAACGTTGAAAAAAAATTTTTTTTTAAAAAGAAACAGTTACTTCAACATCCAAAGGTCTCTTTCTAAAAGAATCAGAGGTGATCCTGTCTTCTAAATTAAATTAGAAGCTTTTGATGATTCAGTATCTACTATGAACATTAATTAATTTCATACTGTGCCACATGACGTAATGTCCAAAGGGACCAGAAGGTTCCAGAAGGCTGTACTCAAGAGTATGCAGGTCTGTTTTCTGTCTTATCTCCCGCTGTCAAGCTGTTAGCCGTCACTTTGTTGGGTTTCTCTTTGTGATGATCTCTGCCTTTAATTTGCCATTTCTGACCTGCTCCAGGCCAAGAACAGTATCTAAACTAGGCTACGAAGGACGGCAACTCTCTTCTCAGGAAACAAACATGAGTCCGAGCTTTGGTACCTCTGTATGGCCACTCCACGGCCCTTTGGACAATGTTCTCATTTGTCACTGATTTTACATACTCGAGGTTGCCAGATAAATGACTCAGGGGTGAGGTGTTACTCTTGTCTGTGTGTATGTGCAACTCTCCAACACACACACGTGTACACACACACACACACACACACACACACACACACACTTGTTTCTTGATAAGCCACAATGCCCACTCACTCAGTTTTCTCTTTGCATCTCATTTCCTGCTTCCTTCCTCCCCACGCATGGTGGGTCCCCCCGGCAGCAAAAGTAAGTCACACACCCGCTGAAGACAGGAGGCCTGACAGACTACCTGGGATTCCAAGTGGTCAGCCCGTTCTCGGATCATTTCAAACGCTTATTTTACTGTTAACGAGGCAATAAATTCCTGTGATCTGGGAGGTGAACCAAAAATCCTATCCTGGGTTTCAGTTTCATCTAAAATTGACTTCTTAGCCAAGCGCCAGTCTGCCCAGTTTAATGAAGCTGGCCGGCTCTGTGGTCCCTGAGCACTTAGGGAAAGAAGGGGTAAGAACGCACAGGGTATCAGCAGCTTCCAGATGAGTAAGCCCAAAAAGTGTGTTGTTGATCCGGAAGATAAACAGTGGGTGGGGTGGGAGGACCACGGACTAAACCCCAAGGTCTCTTCAAGAGTTCTCCCAAGCTCTAATACCCACAGAACGGCCACCACCCACACCCACAGAGATGCAAATTATAATCACAGGGAGGATGTTTCCCTGAAAGTCCGTCTGGTAGGATTCCACATTCATGGGGAAAGAAAAAATGACACACACACCCCTGGCCAGGAGCAGATCAAGGTCACCATGGCCATTATCAGGAGGTCAGACAAATCCTATCTGATCACTACAGTGTGTGTGCGTGTGTGTGTGTGTGTGTGTGTGTGTGTGTGTGTGCATGTGCTCTGGACAACAACTGAATGGGATGGAGGAGTCTGGCTTGCCAGGTCAGGGGAGGCTGAGGCAAGGCCACAAGGGGAAAGGACAATCCCAGATCCAGGACTGGGACTGGGTACCCAGGAGTCAACCAAACCCTGGCCTGCATAGCAGG
This sequence comes from Lynx canadensis, assembly GCF_007474595.2. Lineage (NCBI taxonomy): Eukaryota > Metazoa > Chordata > Mammalia > Carnivora > Felidae > Lynx > Lynx canadensis. The sequence goes on from NC_044319.2 coordinate 4,633,677, forward strand.
CCAATCTATGGGCTGGGAGAGCCCAGTGAAGCCTTCACATGTGGCACAGAAGGGCTCAGCTGTGCAGCAAAATCCAGAGATGGGATGGACACTCAGAAGTGCAGGTAGGTGAACAGGGGAGGAGGAGAGGAGACATCCATCGGCCGTTGGCCCGGCTGCTCTTACCCATCCCTGCTTTCACGAGGACACCTGAGACCACAGACCTCCGGGAACATGCCGGGGACTCCAGATTACATGCACCTCTTACCCTGTTTAGGGACACAAGCTTTGGAATCAGACAGATCTGGGTTCAAATCCCACCTCTGACACCAGATACATGTGTCCAGTCACTTCACTTCCCTCTTCACACCCTGCTTTCCTCATCTTTGAAAACAGAATGGCAGAACACCCACCTCACGGGCTTACGGGGAATCCGACCTGAGGGTGACTGTGGGAAGTGCCTGGCAGAGGCAGAGACATAGCGACTGCTCGAAAATGTCACTGAGAACTGACCAACGGCCACACACTACAAACTGTATTGCAAACTCATTCCTCCTTCCTGGGGGCTGACTGTGTTCCTTTGCCTGGCCAGCATCTGTAGTCCTCCCCAGAAGATGACCCTTCTCCTCTGCTGATCCTCCAGGGATCTCTGGCCCCAGCCTGGTCAGTGATAATTAATCTGGGAGAGGCCTGGGGTCACTCCTCTGAAGGCTCCCACAGGGCTGTGTGTTTCGGCGTCCTTCCTGTGCACCCCAGTGGCTTCCCACCTACGTGTTGGAGGAGGGGCCGACCTGGCAGGAATTCTGCTCTTTGCAGAAGACATCTGCTCTGGGGGCAGTAAAGACACAGGTGGCACTGTTTTGAAGGCAAAGAAATGAAGGGCAATTACCCTGCCATTAATCAACCAGGCTCCAAGGACTGAACAGCGTTAGTTAAGACCAGGAAAGAACATTTTAATAACACTCCCGGCTAACGATGAGCAAAACACAAATTAAGTTAGTAGGCGGCCATGGGATTGCTTGAAATACACCAATGCAGCTGCCTTGTAGAATTCAAAGAGCATTTAAAGGGAGCCACTACCAGTCCCCTCAGAGGCCAACTCCCATACGCCTTGTTTCCTGAACCTGAATGTGTCGGTAGCAGGAGACCACCAGACCTTCCTTTCCTGCTTCCTCCCGAGTCCCAAATAAATTCCTCCCCCGCCCCCACATGTGCTCACAGGGGAGATATAGTTAAAGATTTGGAGAAGATTCGAACATTTTTTTAAATGTTTTTATTAGAGAGAGAGACAGAGAGACAGAGCACAAGCCAGGAAGAGGAGCACAGAGAGAGGGGGGAAGAGAGAGAATGTCAAGCAGGCTCCAAGCTCAGCACATAGAGCCAGACGCGGGGCTCAGTCCCACAACCCTGGGATCGTGACCCGAGCTGAAATCAAGAGCTGGACATTCAAATGACGAAGCCACCCAGGCACCCCATGGACTGGAAAGGTTAAAAGCTAAGGATGTAAGAACGGAAAATAGGGTTTCAATCTCTTTTTTTTTTTAACTGTAGTAAAACAGAAATAACATGTGCCACTTGAACCGTTTTTAAGCATACAGTTCAGCGGCATGACGCACAGTCACGCTGTTGTGCAACCAGCCCCGCCACCCGTCTCCAGAACTTTCCATCCTCCCAGACTGAAACTTTGTCCCCACTGAACACCAACACCCCAACCCCTTCCCCCAGCCCCTGGCACCTACCGTCCTGCTTTCTGTCCCTATCAACCGGACTGCATAGAAATGGAATCATACAATAGTGGTCTTTTTTTTTTTCTGGCTTATTTCACTTAGTAGAATGCCTTCCAGGTTCATCCGTGTTGTGGCAAGCGTCAGAATTCACTCCCTTTTAAGAGCTGAATGATATTCAGATGGACCACATTCTGCTTCTCCATTCGTCCCACCGATGGACACGTGGGTCGTGTCTGCCTTCTGACTGTCGTGAATAATCCTGCTCCAGACCTGGTGTGCAAGTCCTCCCCAGAGTCTTGGTTTTTATTTTCCCTTACATGCTTTCTACTTTTCTTCTTTCTTACAAGTCCTCTGATTATTGCTTCCTGGTATATATCCTGTTGTACCACCCACGATGGCTTCATCAGCCTGTGTAGCCTGCATTTTGCCCCCATTCTATGGATTCTCCTTGGGTAGACCCAAGTACAGTCTCTCCAGGAGACGTTCCTAAGCAGTCAGCCCACTGCCACTTCTGACCTTGCCTCTCACCCTGCCACTGACCAACAAAGCCAGCCCCCATATGCCGACCGTGTGGCGAGGCCGTGTGGTGAATGAAAGCCACGGCCACCCTCCCAAAGCACGGCAAAGCCAAGTACAGTGTCTCAAGCTGGCGAAGAATCCTCACCGTCTTGTGCAAAGCACAGATAAGCACACCAGGCTGGCGTGAGGACCCCACAACCCCTTGTGAGTCTCAGGGGGCTGTGGCTTCCGGGGCCGCTGAGGTGACATCGGCAGTGGTGGGGAGGGGATGTGCAGGGGGAAGGCAGGAGAGAGGTAGAGGGGCTGAAACAACCCGGGAGGGAAGGGACACTAGACCAGACAGAAGCTCCTTCAGTAAAGAAGTTTCTAGGGAAAAAGACAGCAGAAGCGCTTACTTCTGACATTCAGAGGCGCAAAGAAGAACACATTTCAAACTGCAACTCCGGATCTAGAGGGTGGATCCTCGTGGAAAGTGAGAACCCCTGCTCTGTCCTGAAATGTTACACCCACTCTCGCCTGACCCCTGGGAGACGGGCAGGCTTATGTCACTTTCAGTCACGTGCCTGAATGAATCCACGACGGTCCAAAGAAAAGGTTTACACGCACGCCCTTCGACTATCAGTACAAGATGATGCTACAGCAGCTTAACCCAGCTCACAATCACGTACGTACCGCATCTCCTGACACGCACCTCGGTCCGAAAGGGTCAGAAAATCTCAGCGAAAAGAGCCCCTCATTTCCTGCATACGTAAGAAGCACCCACCAGCACGTTTTACGCAGCATTTTATTACCATACGTTGCATAAAATACGGTGACTGTTATGCCGTGGGTATCTGCCTGTGTGCCCTCCGCATCCGGGCATCGCTGTCCGAGCTCACTGCTAACCAGGCCTCGTGGAAAACCAAGTCCCTCCTCCGCTGCCACCGATAAAGTGACAGTTCACACGCCCCGCCTCGGGCTCGCACAGCACAGCGCAGATCTCTGCCGTAGACAGCACCGTATTTTGGGACGGATGCAATATTTGGACAAATCTGGTTCCCTCTAACTTCCTTCAACAACTTTCAAGCTGCAGCTTCAGCTAAATCCTTACATGATAGAAGGCCTTCCTTAAAAGCACCTTGAGTTAGGGGCACGTGGGTGGCTCACTTGACTGAGGGTCTGACTTCGGCTCGGGTCATGATCTCACAGTTCGTGAGTTCAAGCCCCGCGTGGGGACCTCTGCTGTCGATGCAGAGCCCGCTTCGGATCCTCTGCCCCCCTCTCTCCCTGCCCCTCCCCTGTTCATGCTCTCTCTCAGAAATGAATAAACGTTAACCAAAAAAAAAAAGCACTTTGAGTTATTTATTCTTGAGTTACGTATCGAATTATAACATCCTTTTATTTTAAATATAGAGAGTGTCAAGGACTGTGACTTTTTTTAGTCTTGGGCCCTGCCACTCCTCAAAGCGGGCTTCTAAGATTCTCCTAAAATTCATCATCAGGTAGGGGCACCTGGGTGGCTCAGTCAGTTGAACGTCCAACTTCGGCTAAGGTCATGATCTCACGGCTCATGAGCTCGAGCCCCACGTTGGGGTTTTGCGCTGACAGAGCGCAAAGAGAGAGATTCTCTCTCTCCCTCTCTCTGCCCCTCCCCTGCTCACACAAGTGTGCACGCACACTCTCTCTCTCAAAATAAATCAATAAGCTTTAAAAAAAATCAATTCAAAATTCATCCTGTAGGACACTCCAATGACTTGGGACAGTGCTTTCTCAGAAACCTCACACACCCCCTTTCCAGGGCCCGGGCTTCACCGGCAAGAGCAGAATCCTAGGCCACTGTCACTCTCAGCAGAAGGAGAGCCGCCCATCCCCTCCAGCCTGGGTCACTTCTGTATCCCTGCTCCCCGGCGCTCCTCCCCGGGGGAAATCTTCATTCCGGGACTGTGCTTGCAAATCACCAATCCCTCCTGCTCCTCACCTAGGTGTTCTGTCTTGGGCGGGGAGCATGTCTTTCGTATGGCTTAGCCTGAAATCCTGGAGAGCGTGAGGGAAGAAATCAGACCTCATCCGATACCCCCGTCCCCCCGGCCTCACGCCAGCCTGCCTGTCCGCAGCCGTCTGCCCAGGATTCTTTGCGGGGGGTGGGGGGGTCTCCCGTGGAAGCTATGCTACTGCTCATCGCCCACCCTACTCGGGGGTCTCAGCCCCTGCCTCTCTGCACCCCCACATCTGACCCCTCCTCAGGCCAGCCCAAGGTGGGGTCTGTGCTCCGAGGGGACAGCTCACCCCACGGAGCCTTTGGACCAGACAGCGAGCAGTGTCCTTTCAGAAGACTCAGGCTCCTAACATCTAGGTCCTTTTTTGGTTTTATTGACTGTATTTCTCGCACTGCTTTGTTTCTTTAACAAATATTTAGTTAGGGTCCACTGTGATGTGATCTGATGAACCTCTAGGTCACACAGGAAAGAGCTGGGAGACCCGGCGGGGCAGCAGCGAGTAAGGGAAACGAACGGTGAGTGTGCCCGTGGATGTCATCACGGCCTCCAGCCACGTGGTTGCCGGAAAGACACAGGGGAGGGGACCAGACAGTGCCACCCCGTGTGGATGGCCTGGACATCCAGCCATCCCCCGCTGCTGCTCTCAGCAGCCCCCGCCTTGTGCTGGGGGCCCCATCTGCCTGGTTCAAGTCCCAAGAGAGCCAGTGGGGAGAGCGTGTGGGGCTTTACGGCCACAGTCAAGAATAATAGCGTGTTTATATACATCAACTCTGCCCTTTGAACTCACAGCACTGGCGATGGCCGCTTCCCTCCCCAGTGGGCTGATAGCCCCCGAAACTCAGATCTTCTCTGAGGCCCAGCAACACCGGGCTGGAAGAGAGCCCACGCAAGGCGAGTTCAACACAAGCATTCAGTGTCCCCTGAGCAACACGCTCTGGAAATAGCCTCCAGGCACTCGACTCCTCTCCTCTCTCCTCTCCTCTCTCCTCTCCTCTCTCTTCTCCTCTCCTCTCCTCTCCTCTCCTCTCCTCTCCTCTCCTCTCCTCTCCTCTCTTCAGCTCATCTGTCCTCTCTTCTCTCTCCTCTCCTCCTCTCCTGCCCCCTCTCTGCAAAAGGAAAAATGGCAGAAAAGGCTAAAGCTATTCAAGCATACTGCTGTTTTTGAAAGCCTCTCAACTCGGCTGGTTTTTTCTGGTGATACCCAGATGCCCACATTTTAATCCACAATCTAATGCCTCTTGCACAGAACTGCAAAATGACAGAAAATTGGAGAAAATTACCCTCTAATAGATTATAATATGTTAATAATAACACACAATGCAGCACGGAGGGTGCATGGGCATGAAGAACTGAAAGGGACACGGGTGTCCCTGCAGGCGTGAATGAAATATCCCAGTTAAGGCCAACTCACCGTTCTGCTGCCTCTCTTCACAAGTCCCCCTGAGAGAGCTACAGTCATCAGAAACCCTGGGGCCCGTCCCTGGGCTTTTAGAAACCAACCAAGTGTATCCTCATATCTCCCCGTCTTTGCTAGAAGGAGCCTGCTGTCAGGTGGAGGTCACAAAGCCATTCTAGGAACTGTTGGGACCACATCACAGACGTAGCGTGAGTTAAGGCCAGATGCCTGAGCTCATACACAGGCAGTCAAGTTAGCTCTCTGCTTACCAGATCTGGTAATTGACCAATAAAATGAGCATAAGATTCCCCAAAGAGGAAGATGTACAAAGTACAGTCACAACCACCGACCCATTATCTTGGCCAACTTTGGAGATCTACGTTGGCCCTTGAAGGACGCAGGTTTGAATGGAGTGGGTCCACCTGCACGTGGATTTTTCCCAATAAATACGGCATAGTTCTATACATGTACTTTCCCGCCTTGAGGCTGTAAGAGCATTTTCTTCAACTCACTTTACTGTAAGATACAGCACGTGATAAACAGAGCACATCAAATGCATGCGGACGGACTCCTGATGCTTTCCGTAGTCTTCCTTCCTGTCAGCGCTAGGCTATTTGCAGTTAACTTTGGGGGAGTCAAAGTTATATATAGATTCTCCACTGGACAGGGAGCTGGTGCCCCTGACCTCCACGCTATTCAAGAGTCAACTGTATTTACGCTTAAGAATAAATACAGGGATGGGGCGCGTGGCCAGCTCAGTCGGTTAAGCGTCCGACTCCGGCTCAGGTCACAATCTCACAGTTCGTGGGTTCAAGCCCCGCGTCGGGCTCTGGGCTGACAGCTCAGAGACTGGAACCTGCTTCAGATTCTGTGTCTCCCTCCCTCTCTGTCCCTCCCCTACTCATGCTCTTTCTCTCTCTCTCTCAAGAATAAACATTAAAAAAATTAAAAAATTAAAGAATAGAGTGATAGGACACCCAGGCGGCTCAGTCAGCTAAGCATCTGACTCTTGATCTCGGCTCAGGTCGTGATCTCACGGTTCATGAGAGTGAGATCAAACCCCGAGTCAGGCTCTGTGCTGATTGCGTGGAACCTGCCTGGGATTCTTTCTCACCCTCTCTCTCCCTGCCCCTTCCCCGCTTACTCTCTCTCTCTCTCTCTCTCAAGTAATTAATTAATCAAAAGCAATGAACAGACTGAGGCTATAAGGGTCCTTAGTCCTAATATAATCCCTTATTTTTGCACATGTTAGGCCTGAGACCCAAAAAAGGAATCAATGACTCCTTCATTATGACACCCTCCAAGTGGCACAGGAGTGAGCAAAGCCAGTTCTCCCGCCCCAGTTGGGGCCACACCCCTGCACACCCTCCTCAGCCAAGCACAGCCCGGTCATGCTGCCCTGTGTCACCTGTCACTCTCCTGCCAGCTCTGACAGGACCAGACGGTCCCACTCACTGCCACTCTTTGCTGTAGCCTAGCTGAGGGTTTCTTCTCATATCTAGGATAAAGGCATTCTTTCAATCCCAGGTTACCCTATTATCGTTTTCTGGAAGTCACAAGTCCCTGATGTCTGATAACCTCTACCGCTGAAAATATTACCTTCCTAAAAATAGGAAATGCTTTTTTTTTTTTTTTTTTCTGCACTGGTCTAGTGTCTTAAAGCACTGGAGAGTAGTACGCTTAATAGAAAGAATAGCTACAAATATGTAGGTGTTTGTAGTCATCTTAGAAGAAGAGAAGTCAGAGGCTAGACTATTTCATAGTCAATGTTATGAGACAGTGGTTCTGGACTCTTCCGGGGTCACAGAGCCGTCTGAGATCCTGGTGAAGCAGAATCAGGTACCACCTGACATACAGGAAGCACTTACTACATGGGAATTGTCCTAATTATGAAAACAACAAGACCTTTTCTCAGTACGCCATGTCAAGGGGATGGGGACCTGTAAATCCCAGGTCAAGATTCCCTACTGTATATTCCAGCGAATGTGGGTTTCTAGACACAGTCGTAGCTACAAGTTAGGAGGAGGGAGAGACCAGGGATGAGGCACGAGGAAGGGAAACATGAAATGAAAACTCCAGTTGAATAACTGGGGGGTTACGAGAGACTGTTGACCAGAAGCCTTACCAATAACATACACAGTCGACTAAACACGCATTTTGTACACCGTATATATTATATACTGCATTCTTACAATAAAGGGAGCTAGAGAAAAGAAAGCGTTATTAAGAAAGTGATAAGGAAGGGGCATCTGAGTGGCTCAGTCGATTGAGCGTCCAACTTTGGCTCAGGTCATGATCTTGTGGTCCATGAGTTCGAGCCCCACGTCGGGCTCTGTGCTGACAGCTCGGAGCCTGGAGCCTGCTTCGGATTCTGTGTCTCCCTCTCTCTCTGCCCCTTCCCCACTTGCACTCTGTCTCTCTCTCTCTGTCTCTCTGTCTCTCTCTCTCTCTCAAAAATAAATAAACATTTAAAAAATAACTAAAAAAAAGAAAGTGATAAGAAAGAAAAAATGCATTTTCAGGGTTGGACTATGTTTATCGAACTAAATCTGCACATAAGTGGGCCTGCACAGTTCAAACCTATGCCGTTCAAGGGTCAACAGTAAAACAACCTGTGTGACAATCAAACAGGATAAATAAGGCTCGCTTACGTGTATTCTGCATGCTCTAATCACCTAAGATGAAACCACTGTACAAAGGAAGGCTTTTCGATAGGCTTTTTGATTGAAACCCTCAAGACTGTTCCATCTGACAAAGGGCGTGAGTGGGAGGAAAGGGGAAGGGGGACACCTGACGGTCCTCGCCAGAGACAGCGGCCTCAGCTTCAGGGGCTTCGAAGGGTCCCTTCGGAGGACTTGGGAGGGCCCCCCGCACATGCACTTGATCTTCCACGGTCTTCTGCCGCTGCTTGTTGTCCAGCTTTGTCGAGACAGAACTGACAGGTAACACGCTGTAAGGCTAGGATGCACAGCGTGACTACTCTATACGCGTCTATGTTGCCGATACTGAGAAATATTCACCACGAGAAAGGCATTGCTGTTCTCAAAGAAGATTCCCCAAACTGAAGAAGGTTTCCCGCCTCACGAAACTTGGCTCTGCCCCAGGCCCAACATCGTTGCGACCGTAAGCTTTTTTGAACCTCTTTGCACTACGAAGAGTGGGAAAGGACGGGACAGAAAGGACAGGAAAGTGGGAGAGAGAGAAAATGAAGACGGGGGGGGGGGGCGGGCAGTGGATGCGAAAGAAGAGGGAAGGACTCGCACTCACGGCCTGGCCTCTCGGGGCCTCATCTTCCATCGACAAAGGGAGGAAACAGACTGGAATCTGGCCGAAAGAAGACTTCCAGGCCACCTTCCAGTTCTATGACATTTTCCAAGTTTTGATGAACGAGTGCATAGTTCAAGTGGTGAATGTAATTCTTAGAGACGGGGAAATACCAGCTAAATCCGTGTAAACCAAAAGGCAGTCCCGGGTTGGCTTCTGTGAGGGACGTGAGCCATGGAGCCCAACCTGCCTTCCCTCGTGCCAAGCCCACGGCCAAAGCCCTGGCACGCGTGGGGACCTGTCCTGGCCTCTTCATGAAAGCCAACATTTCTGAGCATTAGGAGGCCACAGGAACTGAAAGAGAAAATGGCCCAGAACCTGTGCTTGGCGGCCCTGGGATCAATCCCACCGCTGTTGGAACTAGAGTCTCTGGGCTGAGGACAGGACGGCCACCTTGGTGGGAAGGAAAAAATAAAAATAAAAATAAAAATAAAAAAGTCCCCTTCCCTGACCTTGCGAGGAGCTGAGCACATCTCCCACTGTCCAGAAAAGCTGTTATTTTGCTAAGTAGCCCGAAATAACCCACCTACCAAATCACGCGACCGCTGTTTCCGCTGGAATATTCTACGCGTTTGTTTTCTTTCTAAACGGAGCAGCCTCGTGACCACAAAAGTGAGGCCAGGAGTTCAAGTGCCGTCGCTCGATGACCTCTGCTCACGTCGGAAATGCATCAGTTAGGTGGACCGCAACCGCCATTGAGTGTGGACCGTACCAGGAGCCCAGCTCACTTCTAGGGCACCTGCACTCACTCGTACCTTGTCAGGCACTTGTGATCCTTCCGTTAGGTGCTCTGCTCTGGGCAGGGACGGGCCGTGGCCGTCTCTGCATCAAACCCCGCCTGCCGCGTGCATGGCTTGCACTCCAAGGTCTTCCCCTTGCACGTCTCTCCATCCAAGAGTGAGCAGGAAAGCAGCAATGGAGACAGCGCTCCTGAGTGGCCCGCAGGGGACCGGTGACCACAGTCAAGATCGCAACCGCAGTTCTGGCCACAAAATCCCCAGTCACGCCCTGTACCTGGCGCTTGCGAAGCTGCTGTAATATTAACTGGGTGGAAGTGAAGCTCACATTCCTAGAACCGGAAGGTTGGATGAAATGGAGGCGGCTAAGCTCATCTTTACGATTTCCTGGGCTGAGGGCTAAGTGGCATTTGATGGAACAGCCTTGCTTGTAAGCTCGTGTCCGCAAAGGAGCCTGCTCGTAGTGAAAAATGATACTTATCCCTCACTGGACTTGGCGTTCTTCCCCCAAAACCCAAACGACTCCAATAAGACTCATGATTTTGTTATACGGAAGGACGTCTACCAAGTACTTAAAAACATGGGTGCTTGAGAAACATATACACATCGTGTTTCTGCCGATCGAGTGCAGAGATCTATAAATTTGCGGACTGAATGTGACGACGGGCTCTGATTTTTGTAAAATGCCCTTTCCCTTAGCTAGATGTTTGTCCCGATCGAACGGTTTGCCTTTTCATCACCAGAATATCTAGGAGAACTTTTAGCCTCTTTCAGCCTTTTTTTTTTAAGTTTATTTATTTATTTTGAGAGAGAGAGAGAGAGAGAGACAACTCAAGTGGGGGAGGGGCAGAGAGAGAGGGAGACAGAGAATCCCAAGCAGGTTCTGTGCTGCCAACGCAGAGCCTGATGCGGGGCTCGAACCCACAAACCGTGAGATCATGACCTGAGCTGAAACCAAGAGTCAGACACTTAACCGACTGAGCCACCCAGGTGCCCCTCACCTTTCAGCTTTTAATATACTTTTTAATGAAACACCTATTATGTGGCAGGTACTGTGCTACATGTCACAGTTTGAAGGAAAATGGTGAAATGGTCCCGTCTCACTGTCTACAGACCCAGGAACAACATCTAAATGAGTTGAGAAAATGATAAATTCTACCTTGTGTATGTGTGCAAGGAGGTGGCAACAGATACTGATTTTCTTTTGAAGCATGGTGTCTTGGGTGTCGTCTTGGGTTCAAAAGTCTGCAAGAGGCCAGCAGTGATGTGCTTGTGGCATGGTGGGCCCTGTCTCGTGCCTGGCCCCACGGAGGGTCCCTCAGATGCTACATGTTCCAAAGACTGTGCAGGGCACGGAAGGAGATGTCTCCAGTCAAGGGAGAAATACCAGTGACCTGGGCACTAAGCCACGGCCAAATGATAAAAAGAGACAAGAATAAATACCCACCCACAGCACACATTTTATCCTCTACAACCCCTGTAATCAATCTTACAGTACAGAGAACTTTCTCTGCAGAGATCTCCCCAACGCCTCGTAGAGGGATTTTTCCCAGAACCCCTGTGGATTTTATCCAAAACACGACCACTGTTTATTGCCTCCGTTGAAAGAAGTCTCTCAGCCAGTACACCTCAAATTTCCACGAGGAGTCCCTGTCTTGAAGATCAGACGTCCTGAACAATATATTCTGATGTCACTTTTTTTCCGGCCAATTCTGTCCGCCACATGGTGCCCATCCCAGGCCTGAAAATGTACTTCCTGCGCAGTATCCTGACCAAATCTATCCACACTGACTAACTCCCCTCACCCACTGCAGCTGGGAACTCCTTAGGGGCACACAGTAGGAGCTTAGTAAAATGCTTCGAATGGATGAGTAATTAAACAGTAGACAGACTGATTAATTAACAGACTAATGACATGAACAGGTGGTACCTTAAGAGCCTTTCTTAAGAACAAATTTAAATAGCATTTTCAGATTGGTTGAAGGACACCGTCCTCAACAGAACCTTCCTGGCAAATCAAATCCAACATGCAAAGCTGTGGTTCGGTGATATGTAACTGCTCGGTCATTCTCCATCTAGAGAGACCTCTTTCAAAAGGCTGAGCTTCTTGATTTGGGTTCTGAATTCCTTGCAACTCTTGCAAACATGCTTACAATTTGGTTACAAAAACGCTCGAAATCTTGACTTTTGTCTACAGTGAGGTTCTTTTTTCCCTTATTTCAAAATCATGGTAAGTGTATCAAGTTTCAGGAACCATAAACCCTGTCAACCATAGTTAGAAAATGAATGCAAGAACATCCCCCTGTCCTGGAGACTGTTGGGAGGGTCAAATGGGGTGATGCCTGTAGAAGAATTTTATGCAACTGCAAAGCACAAAACACAGGACAGGCATACGTGTATACACACACACACACACACACACACACACACACACACATATACTCATGCATGTGCACATATACACACATACACATTCGTATTCACATGTATACACACATGTATACACACATATACACATATATGCATATATGCATGCACACCCATATGCACACACAACACGCATATATACTCACACACACGTGCACATACACACATGTATGCACTGTATACGCATACACACATGTATGCATATATACATGCACACACATGCAATACATGCACACACACATGCACACATGTATGTACGTGTGCGCATATGCAAATACATATATGCACACACATATATGTGGATATGCACATAACAATACATACACAGAAAGTAAAATATGTATACATATGTACGTATACACCTTCCATCTAAAATAAGTATTGACGGTAAGATGCTTTTAATATGGACAACTGCATAACAGCTTAAAGTTGTATACCGGGGTGCCCGGGGGGCTCAGTGGTTAAGCATCCACCTTCGGCTCAGATCACAACCTTGCAGTTGGTGATTTCGAGCCCCGCGTCAAGCTCTGTGCTGACAGCTCGCAGCCTGGAGCTTCGGATTCTGTGTCTCCCTCTCTCTCTCTCTCTCTCTCTCTCTCTGCCCCTCCCCCGCACATGTTCTGTCTCTCTCTCTCTCTCTCTCTCCCCCTCTCAAAGATAAACAAACATTAAAAAAAAAAAGTTATATACTGACAGCTCCAAACCCCCTGTGTCACTTCATTTGTCCTGAGTCAGAGCCAACTGTCACTATAATTATTCCCATCTTACAGACATAGCAAGGGAGACCAAAGGACATCAAGTGACTTGCCCAGGGGCACCCCAATACAGTATCAATAAATGACTTAGGAGCAAACTGGAGAAAACTCTGACCCATAAGCTAGAACTGCACTCGACTAGACTATGCTGCCACCTAACTGACAAGGTTAAAAACACCCATGTTTGTCACACAAGCACCAGAAAAGCAAGCATTAGCCATCAGTGAACCCTCAGTTAGCTTTCGAAGAAGGCACTCTGTCCTTGTTAAAGAGCGACAAGGTTTATGCAGTGTTTATACGCCTTCATCTTTTCGTCGCTCTGGGCATCTCGAATACTTGCAAACAATGGGCACCCAGGCCACAGAAAACGCACAGTAAATAAGCACAGCCGGCAAATGCAGAAGTTACTCGATGCGTTCGTTGTGGCTCCATCCACCACAAAATGACTTCAGAACGTGCTCTTTTCCTTCAACTAATGCTGGTATTCAAATCCTTCGAGAACAGAAATCATGTGTTTGATCTGCCTGTGTGTTTGACCTGCTTTATTCCTGGGTTTGGGGCAAGGGGGACTTGGGAAATAAAAGTGGTGTCATGGTTCCCCTTACGATCCGGGGGGACCGTATGTGCCCCCCACAGCTTCCGGAACTTAAAGGTGAGTTCCAAGGTAAGCCACTAACCCGTATGAGGACTGAACCCGTGGTTTCTGCCACGCCTCGCGTGTTGATGAGCTGAGCCGACAGGCATGCCCTCTCCTTTCAAGGTCTCTCTTTTGGGGGTATTGGCCAATCATGGCTAAACTGGGCAGCATCTCCAGTGGGGATAAGGAAGCGCTTATCTGTTCTCCTGATGTCTTTACTTGGGCAAGACCTTTCCTCCTTCAATGCTTCAATTTTCTCAACCGAAACAGGTAAAATTCGCTTGGAAAATGATCACAGTTAGGCTACAGGAGAAGATTCCTCCGGATTTTCCTCAGAGGAACAAAATGCTTCACATGTGCCAACACTAAGGTTTGTTATGTTAAGCAAGGACATTTTTTATTTAAAAAAATTTTTTGATGTTTATTTATTCTTGAGACAGAGACAGAGCGTGAACAGGGGAGGGGCAGAGAGAGAGGGAGACACAGAATCTGAAGCAGGCTCCAGGCTCTGAGCCGTCAGCACAGAGCCCGATGCGGGGCTCAAACTCACGAGCTGTGAGATCATGACCTGACCCGAAGTCGAACGCTCAACCGACTGAGCCACCCCGGCGCTAGGTGGCTAAGCTAGGGCATTTTAATCAAGACAGAAACCCACTGACCACATTCCAACTGGTAACGAGAATGAGCACAGGAGACGGTGGTGAAAAAAATGTCACCTGTTCATGAAAATGTTGTATCTCAAATAGAAACACAGTAAATTTTGTAACTGCTATTGATATAAACAATGAAGGGAAAATGCTGGTGCCTAAAAAGGTAGTAGAAGGATGAAGTGCGATTCCAACTACGTGACATTCTAGCAAAGACACAACTATGACTGTGAAGCAGGTGAAATAGTCAGTGGTTGCCAGGGGTTAGAGAGGACGGAGGGGTGGAGAGGCAGAGCACAGGGGATGTTTGGGGCAATGAAACCATCATCCCACATGCACCATGATGGTGGGCGCATGTTTCGACACATTTGTCAAAACTCTTAGAATGTACAACACCAAGAGGGAACCCTGATGTAAACTGTGTGCTTCAGTTCATGACAATGTATCAATATAGGCTCATCAATTATAACATCTATCATACCACGGCCAGGCGTGGGTAAGAGGGGAAGGCTGGGGGTAAAAAGGCATGAGTGGGGGGAGCACCTGGGTGGCTCAGTCGGTTAAGCATCCAACTTCGGCTCAGGTCATGATCTCACAGTTCATGGGTTCGAGCCCCGCGTCGGGCTCTGTGCTGACAGCTCGGAGCCTGGAGCCTGCTTCGGGTTCTGTGTCTCCCTCTCTCTCTGCCCCTCCCCTGCTTGCACTCTGTCCGTCTCTGTCTCTCAAAAATGAATAAACATTAAAAAAATGTTTTTAATCTATTAACTTTAAAAAGGAGGGGGGGGGGGGCTAGTAGAGGGATTTTTGAAATAGCTCTATGTTCCAAGCCTGCCTGCCTCTGAGCCTCAACACTAATTGCACGATAGTGTGCACATCCTGTAACCGTTCCAAACCTCCAGTCTCTCGTCTGGAACACGTAAGAATAACAATAGCTGATCTGCCTCACAGGGCTGACCATGGTGACAGCCAAAATAAAATGTATAAAAGCACTGTGTGAACAGTAACATCCTGAACGAATGTAAGTTACAGTTACTTCTTTTTAATTTTGTTTTAATGTTTATTTATTTTTGAGACAGAGAGAGACAGAGCACGAACGGGGGAGGGGCAGAGAGAGAGGGAGACACAGAATCGGAAACGGGCTCCAGGCTCTGAGCCGTCAGCCCAGAGCCTGACGCGGGGCTCGAACTCACGGACCGTGAGATCGTGACCTGAGCCGAAGTCAGATGCTTAACCAACTGAGCCACCCAGGCGCCCCTACAGTTACTTCTAAAAACACGTCATTTCTTTATGAAAACTTACAGACTGTCAGGAACGAGTACATTTTCTAAAGTACATGTTAACAGGACACAAAATGAGAACACTGAGCCTGTCTTCCCATGCTACCAAATCATTCCCTCTTGAGGGATCCATGCCTGAGCTGCAATGGAAAAATACTCATGAGCCTGACCCTCAAAATGCTTCCACTCACATGTTCGCAAAGCCAGAGAGCTGCATTTTCAAGTACAATCTTTTCTTCTCCAGTCCGACGGCAGAAATGGACCCCGGGCCCCATAAGTAGTGAGATCACGGTATTCAAATAATTCGCAAAAAATCCGGAAAGTGGCCTGGAACTCTAATCACGGTGCATCCCCCGGAATTCGTAGATACATTTTTTTTTTTAATGTTTATTTTTGAGACAGAGAGAGACAGAGCATGAATGGGGGAGGGTCAGAGAGAGAGAGAGAGACACAGAATCCAAAACAGGCTCCAGGCTCTCAGCAGTCAGCACAGAGCCCGACGCGGGGCTCGAACCCACAAACCGCGAGATCGTGACCTGAGCCGAAGTCGGACGCCCAACCGACTGAGCCACCCAGGCGCCCCACGTAGACACATTTTTAAGGAAGGACAGGCATTATGTGAGATGCACACACACAAAAAGACACAGCTCAGAGATCACGGAACATTCTGTAATCCAGGTACAGGAAATCATTTTATCAGTGTTTCTCTTGATGTAAATTAAAAAAACAACACAGTAATTATTTTACCAAGCACGAAAGATGTAGTCATGGAGTAACTTCAGTGAGAATTTTAAACCCTCACCTTGTGCCAAGTCGTTTCCGTGGCTGTTTGTCAGGCCTGGCACGCGGCCAGCAGCAGGAGCCTTCGCGAGGAATGCTGAGCTAGAAGTGGCCCAGCAAAACGCCACATTGTCACCCGCTCCTCAGCGGGCTGTTATTTATACTGAATGATGACAGCCGTAAAAAGTCCCGAAGCCGGAAAATGCAGCAGACGAATGCAGAAGGACAGAAAGTTCCTAGAAGTCGATGTCAGTAAGGGGATCGAATCCGGACGTGACATCACAGAGCTGCATGACACCCAGTCAGCTTGTGTTTGGCTTTCTGTTGCTTGCACCCTGGGGGGTGTGACTTACGGGGGAACAATACCCGTAGGTGAGCTGGAGTGATGTCCTGAGGTCTACAGAGCGATTATAGCAAACTCAAAGCCCTGCCCGTCTGCCCCGGCCTAGCTGAGGGCCCCGACAGTCAACACGACCCACCACCAGCCTTTCCCCCTCCCGGTTACCTGCCTTCCCGTCCCCACCTCTCCCAGTGGCCTATCTGTAGACCTTTCTATGGCTCTGATCTCTGTTACTCTGCCAGATCGCCCGACTTCGAAAGGAAAGCTTCCCCCTCTCGTGGAATCTCCTGGAACCTCAGAATGCATCTTTCCTGTAAGAGAACAACCGTTGATGCTTCATGAATCTTAGCTGTTTCTGCCAAGCAAAAGATGAATGTTAACCTGAAGAGATATAAAGACTGATATAAATCCCCCCAAGAACCAAGATCCAAATATCCCTTTATTTATTTTTCCTCTTTATAAAGCTGTTCCTCTTTCTAGGAATAAAATGCAATTTTTTTTTTTTTTTTTCCCTAGCAAATCTTGGTCTAGGCTAGTCTTAAGTAGTAAGTTGTCCTTGTCTTCGAGAAACCCTTTTCGCTTTGCTTCGCTTTGGTGGATCTTGTCTCACTAGCCTGTGTTGACCTAACCCAGCCGTTGTATCTCAGGAATGACAGACACCTGAGTTATGCAGAGTTTCCTGAGTTTCCGGAAGCACCTTTCACCCTGGAACCCGAACGAGTATGGCAGAGTTTCCCAAACTCGTGCTCACTGCTTTCTGTCTTAGCTCTATGCCCTGAATTCAGGAGTCACAGCAAAGTCCCCGCTGTGAAAGGTCAGCATCTGAAAATCACAATATTCAGCCCCAGGACAATTCCCGCACTGATCTGTTACCCACAGCTCAGGAGGCAAACACACACTGGTGGGCAAGTGATTGTATCGAGTATACTTCCCAGGGGTAAAAGAGCGCCCTGCAGAAGCCCCGGGGAAAGCTAGCCAAGCCCCTGAGGGACAGTCACGTGGATGCTGGGGCACACTTCTCTTTCCAGAAGCTTCCTCTTCTTTCATCTTGTGGAGACTCTGGAACTCACACCTGTATTTGCCAGCCCTTCATTGTATTGCCTTTTCTCCCCAGGGGCAAGTACTCACATTGACTCGTTGATTTGTTTTGTCTACAGAGCCCTGCCTTTTGTGTGTACTTAATAAATATTTGCTGGGGTGCTGGGATGGCTCAGTTGGTTAAGCGTCCGACTTCGCCTCAGGTCATGATCTCAAGGTCCATGAGTTGGAGCCCCGCGTCCTCGGGACTCTGCGCGGACAGCTCGGAGCCTGGAGCCTGCTTTGGACTCTGTGTCTCCCTCTCTTTCTGCCCCTCCCCTGCTCACGCTCTGTCTCTCAAAAATAAATAAGTAAATAAGTAAATAAATATTTGCTGACTTGACCCAGAGTTAAATCTTGATATCCTTCAGGATCCTCTAGATCTCAGAGTTCTTAGCCCTCACGACAGGGGCCACACGAACTAAGAAAAGAACAGATTTGCCTCATCTCTGCTTCGAGAGGAGTCTGCCTCGGGAGAGAGGTCTAGTGCTATTCTGACCCGGAAATGAGGTGAGGCATAACCTGTAATCTAAGAGACATCAGCTTGCTCAAAAGTGCTCAGTTCCCACGTGTGCCCCTATTTTTCAGGGCCGTTGAAGAGAGAAAGATAAAACCCGATGGCCATTCTACTTTCGCCAAGTTTTCTTATTTTAGGTCTTTATTCATCTGAAAGTCTTCCCCTCGCTGGCAAGAAAGAAACACCACATTCTGATGTGGCATCGAGTCTGAAGGGGCTCGAGGGAAGGGACCAGAAGCGCACGGAGGAGAGTCACCCTCTGGAATGGGGGTCCGGCCCCTGGAGAGTTAAGGAAACCAAATCCTTCCAGCTGCTCACTCAGGAGCTCCCTGCCCCAGGCCACAGCTCTCGGCTGTCCCTGGAGTTCCCTGGCGTCCCCTGGCCTCCCCACTCATTCCTCTCCCTGCAGCCAAATCAAAGCACCGGTCCCAGTCGTGTGTCCTTTAGGCTCACTCCGTCCCCCAAGGTGGTATTCAGGTGCTTAGGCTGTTTTTCTCAGCAGTGCCCCCAACAAAGGGCCTCCCTTGTAGCTCCCGCCTCAAGCTTAGAATAAACAGATCAATCAACCCTGAGGGACAGCAATACCCTCCTGAAACCCAGAAAAGGAGCTCCCGGACCTGCCGGACAGAAAAATGCAAGGGCGATTGGGCCCCCTTCATATTGCTTATTTGTAAGCTGGAGTTTCAGGATTTCGGGAGCTGGAAGGAAGCTTAGTCCAACGTCTTCCTTCTACAGGTAAGGAAATTAAGGCCCAGCCTTTAAGATCTTTTAATAATGCAACTGAATACAGTATGCCCATTTTCAAGCAGGCTTCTAGATTTATCTTCCTCTCGTTGAGCAGCAAAGCACAAAAACAACGTGGCGGCAAAGTTCCAGTGAGGGAGAGTGCAGAGCATTCAAATCACGCCTGAGATGTTGAAATCGTACATCACTGGTGCGTAACAGATCCAATATGCTCTCCTGACGGGGGCATCCATCACCCGGCCTCCGGGAGCCCGCGCCGGGGCCGGACAAGCGAGGCACCAGGACTCTTAAAGGAAACGTGCCAGAAACAAGTGAAATGCAGGGCACCTCGTCTCCTTGAAGGTGACAGTGGGGTTCTGGAGCTGCTCTGGGTATGTCAGAGCCCCCAGGGAAACCACACGTTTATTCATTATGCATTCTATCAAGTGCAGCAATTATGTCGAATCGATGTGGAGAGACCAGCTGTCCCAGCCAATCACAAACACCGCTGGGCGGTTACAGGTGTCTATGCCGGCACAAGGAGGACAAATGAGTTGTTCCTTAATAAATTCAGGGGTACGAATTGGTATAAACCAATTTTTTTTTATTGTTTTATCTTAACTCCAGTATAGTTAACATACAGCGTAACATTAGTTTCAAGTGTACAATCTAGTGATTCGACACTTTCATACACCGCCCTGTGTGCCTCACAACAGGTGCACTCCTTAATCCCCATCACCTGTTTCGCCCATCCCCCCTCCCCTCCCCTCTGTCGACCAGCAATTTGCTCTCTCTAGTTAAGTCTTGGGTCGCGTAGGTGGCTCAGTCGGTTGAGCATCTAACTCTTGATTTAGGCTCAGGTCATGATGATTTCACAGTTCACGGGTTCGAACCCTGTGTGGGCTCTGTGCTGACAGTGCAAAGCCTGCTTGGGATTCTCTCTCTCCCTCTCTCTCTCTGCCCCTCCCCCGCTCGGTCTCTCTCTCTCTCTCTCTCTCTCTCTCTCTCTCTCACACACACACACACACACACACACACACACACACAAATAAATAGTCTGTTTCTCGGCTTGTCCCTCTCTTTCTAGGTTTCCCCCTGCTCATTGGCTTTGTTTCTTACATTCCGCATAGGAGTGAAATCATGTGCTAAGCGAAATAAGTCACCCAGACAAAGACGAAGACAGAAAAAACTGTTTTTTAAAGCGAATTCTATCAGAGGGGGGAAAAATAACAAAAGAGGTCGCTGAGAGTTCAAAAAAAAAGATTTGGAAATCACTGAGCTGGGGTCTTCATCTTGGGGAAAGAGGCGGAGAATGTTTCTACTGAGCCAGAATGAGTCTCCTTTGGGGAATAACTTTCCCAAATAAGAAGCCAGGGAGCCAAAACGTACTTGGCCCAGGCAAGAGCAATCACACGCTAGCCTGTGGCGTGAAACGGCCTGCGGTCTAGTGAGGTGGCCCTATACTGAATGGTGTACATGTGCCTGTCGCTTACCTATGACAATACAATAGGTAATAATGCAATTAATATAGTATATATAATATACTATATATATATTAAAATTTCTATATGTAATTACTAATTACATATGTGTGTGTACATATATATATACATATAATAATGGGAATCTAATTCTTACAATGGCAAAATACACATAAAATCTACCATTTCAACTCTTCTTAAGTGTCCAATTCAGGGGATTCAGGGTTGTGCAACCGTCACCACCATCCTGGGGACGTTGATCCTCCCAAAGTGAACCTCTAGACCCACTGAACCATAACTTGGGGATGAGAAGCCGAATAATTCAGGCATCTGAGGGCACCCTGCCACTCACCGTGTATCATCACGTGACTTGGAACCTTGCTGAAGAAAAAGACGCTGCATATTAGAACACGGTGCGTCTGCCACTTCTAAGGCAAGGTAGCGAAATACCAGGGTATTTGCCAAGAGCACTGACGCCGGGGTCAAGGGACACAGGGGCCAAGCTCAAAACCAAGCGTCTTGACGACGGCTTAGCACGCCGCCGACGGAGAAGGACGTGGGAGCCAAGCACGTCACGCTGTCTAGTCTGGCCTCGTTCGCCCCCTCGCATGTCATTCCTGTGTTTAAGAAACGCGCGTGTGTGTTCAGTCACCTCTGTGGACGAGCTAAGCCCGTGCTGAGTGTCACTCGGAGGGGCCAGTGCTCCCCTTGATCCCGTCTGCCACCTAGTTGGGGACGCACGGACGCGCCCAGGATACTAGCCTGCAAAGATCCACTTGCTGATAAGGCTCCCCAGAGGGGCTGACAGAGCACAACAGAAGAAGCTTCTCCAAGGTGCTGAGACCTGAGTGACGGGAGGAGGCAGGAGCAAGGAGGGGAGGGGGGGGCACGGCAGGGCAAAGGCCACCGTGTGTCAAGGCCGGGAGGGAAGAGAGTGAACCGGCTCGCCCCGGATGACAGAGTGGGGGTGTGGGGGGTGTAACAATGAGCACGAAGGAGGCGTCAGGGGCCAAATCCCTCGCATTCAGACTTTGCTTCCTCAGGTCAAGGCGAATCATCGGAAGGTTGAGCCAGGAAAATGGTTTCCGTAAACCCGGCGTTGCGAGCCTTGAACCCAGACACCCAGGAGAGGCTGCGGGGTTTATTCCCTTAAAACATCTACTTACAGGGGCCTCCGGCGTGACTTCTGGTAGTAGGAATTGCTTCCCTCGGGATCTGTGACACAGGTGCTTGTCCGAGGGGACCCCGCGCCCCAGCGCAGACCCCCCCCCCCCCCGGCCTACAGATGCCGTGGCAGTCACCGCTCGTGGTTTTCCTCCCCTTCTGGGACACACAGAAGACACGGTGCCCAGCTCCTCGTGCCCCTGGCCAGGGCCACGCAGCCGGCACCGAACTCTGTCCCTTCCAGGCTGAAAAGCCCTGAGAACCCAACACGCAGCCCTTCGGTCCCCCTTTCCCTGCCTCAGCGCCCCCTGAGGCTTCATGCTGGCGCAGAGGGGTCATGAGATCCACGCGGTTTGGGGACACGGACCCACAGGGGACTTTGCATAAACAAGTTAAGCCACTGGGATCTCGCATTACAACTTAACGGAGCTGATCCTGACGGGTGCAGACGGGGCGCGACATGAATCCACTTTCATCCCGAACTCGGTTCCCTTAGAGACCCCCCTCCCGCTAGTGTTCCTTCGAGGCCTCCTGGTAAGGGGGAAGGGTGTTGATCTGGTTGCCGGGAGAGCTGGGTTCTGGTCCCGACTCTGCGACCCACCGGCCAAGTGAACTTGGGCAAATCTCAGCTTCCCAGTGACCCACTTTCTTCCATGAAGCGGGGGGCAATACTCACCACCCCCCAACCTTAAGAGTTGGCGTGAAGTTTAGGATAAAAAGAGAAAAAATGCACGTGAAGATGTTGCACCAGGTACTAGTGGTCTAAGCACTTTGTTACAACTGTTAACGACAGTGTCCTGGGGGAGAAGGGGAGGAATGAATTCAAATGTTCTTAATCTCCCCTCCTCTCAAAAAGAAAACAACAAGAAAACAAAAACGAAAACAAAAGGAAGAAAGAAAGAAAAAGGCTGGGGGTGGGGGGTGGAGCAAAAGACTTCTTCATTCATGTGGATGAAAAGTCTCATTTTTGTGGCTCGAATAATTTCAGGTTTTGTGAAAGCTGATTATCACATGCGGGCGCAGATAATTTCCCCAGAGAACGGAACAAATTAAAATATATTTTTTAACTCCAACAAGCCGACACGGGCCACCGGCCGCATCCTGGGTACAAGTTCCACCACGCAGCTTTAATCAGAAGCTGGGTGTCTAAGTAATATTCACCTGGCGGGAAGGGAGGCGGCAGGGTGACAGGCCGGGAAGCGGTGTGTCTGGAGCCTCCAATCCCGGTGCCCATTCCCCCCCCCCCCCCAGACAGCCACCTCCAAACTGGACGGTCTGAGACCCCAGGTCTGAGGGCCCAGGAAGCCCTCAGGCTGACACACCTGTGACCACACCCAACCCAGCTCGGCCGATTCTGAGCAGATAAGCCTGGGTCCCCAAAGAGCGGGCAGAACCCTGTCCCAGGTAGCACGTGGGTCTCAGAAGCCTCAACTTCAGAGGCAGCTTTATTAAGCACAGTCCTACCCACTGATGACGGCGAGAGCCTCCGTCCAGACCCAAGGTGGGCCAATGGCAGAGATGCGGGCCTACTCGGGACACTGCTCCGCGGGTCACGCGTGCTCTTCGTGAGCTGAGGTTAGGATCCCACGAAGTGGATAACCACAAAGGAAAAACCCAGGAGGCGAGAACGATGCCCAAACAGGGAGACGCCAGCCTCACCTCTCTCCCCCCTTCCGCTCCTCGAGAACCTGCGTGCGCTCTCTAAGCCAGGTCTCTCCTTGGGCTCCATGCTGGGATTTGGACCCGGCTCTCGGTAGAGATCCCCCGAGGTGCGGACGGAACCAGTGAGGGAGCAGGGTGGTGCGGAAGCACCGAATTCCGCGTCAAACAACCTCCCCGCCATCCCTGCTCTGGTCCTTGCTGGCTGCGCGTGACCCCAGGAAGTGCTTCCTAAAATCGCAGCTGGGGGGGGGGGGGATCAGTAGTTGCCGTGACCGCTTTTCAGCCGGCGGCCCCCACACTGCCTCCTGCGGGCGCCCCTCTTCCTGCGAGCTCTCTCACTGCCATCAGCAAGCAGCACTGTGCACGTGTCTGTCCCTCCTTTCCAGAGACACAGAGAATCCTGGGTGTCAAAGGGCCAATACCTGTGTGGTCCTCCCCAACGGGGCCCTCTCCTACTTTCACCCCTGGGAGCAAATGGAAGATCGGCTTTACTCAGATCAGGACGCTCAAAATATCACATCGTTTCCCAGTTTTGTGACCTTGGACGCCTTCCCAGACCTCTGAGCGCCTCAGTTCCCTGAGAATATCGTTATGGGGCTTATGTGAGCTAATATACGTAAAGTGCTTCGAAGTATGCCATAAATGTTATTACTGAGTTGTTTTTTTAGGTATTTTTTAATAAGTTTTTAAAGTTGTATTTATTTGTGTGCATGTGAGAGAGAAAGAGAGAGAGAGAGAGAGAGAGAGAGAGCACAAGCTGGGGAGAGGCAGAGAGAGAGAGACACAGAACCTGAATGAACCAGGCTCCAGGCTCTGAGCTGTCAGCACAGAGCCTGACGTGGGGCTCGAACCCACAGACCCACAGACCGTGAGATCATGACCTGAGCCGAAGTCAGACACAACCAACGGAGCCACCCAGGCACCCCTTTTTTTAAGTCTATTTTTATTGATTTTGAGAGAAAGAGAGAATGCGTGCAAGTGGGGGAGGGGCAGAGAGAGAGGGAGACCGAATCCCAAGCAGCTCCGCACGGTCAGCACAGAGCCCAACGCGGGGCTCGATCCCACGAGCCATGAAATCACGACCTGAGCCAAAGTCAAGAGCTGGACACTTAACTAACTGAGCCACTCGGGCGCCCTGATATTGTTATTATTATAAGAATACTTAATAGACAAGAGAGTACGAAATCCTCCCTCCATTCAATGATTTCAGTTAGAAAGCCTATGAGCCCAAAGAAATTTTACAGCTATTACCTCAGGCCTGTGCTATCTGTCTCTGTCTCTATTGAATGTTTGTGTTAGGGGTCTACAGAAAAGCAGAAGTAACGGGATGTACGTGGGCACATGTGCGTGTAGACACATACATACAGGAGAGCCTTGTCTGAAGGCCAGGAGGTTCCAGACCCAGGGAGAGACCATGCTTTGGTTCTAGTCCAAAGGCAGGGAAAAAAACAAAAAAACAAAAAAACAATGCTCCAGATCAAAGGCAGCCAAGCAGGGGGAGTTTGTTCTTACTCAAAGGGGCACCAGCCTTTTTGTTCTATTCAGGCCTTCACCTTATTAGATGAGGCCCACCCTCACCGGGGAGGGCAATCTGCTTTACTCCATCTGTGGATTCAAATGCTAATCTTATCCAAAAACACCCTCACAGACACACCGAGGATAATGCTTGACCAAACACCTGGGAACCCATGGCTCATCAAGTTAACCCCTAGAATTAACCATCACAAGGCCATTGGCAGCATTATTGGCACTAATAGCCCTTGGGTACCAGGCATTCCTGGTCACGTCAACCCCCGTCCCTCAGCTGTGCTCCCTGCACATCCCACACCGCTCAGAGTACTGCACGCGTTGCTACAATGTCCCGGTCAGTCCCCCTCCACACCCCATCGGGGTGGAGTTCTCACCTCGGGGAAATGGGTCCCAGGCACCTGTACCAGAAACGACATGCCTCCTTGGGCAACTAGCCTGCTTTGAGCGTGAGGGCCCTAAAGCGTGTCACTGATCCCATTCCGCTCTTTCAACTCTGTACCGAGAAGCTCATGACCAAGTCCGGGGCCACACCAGGCAGTCTTCATGCCTCGTAGCCTGTGTTCCAAATGCCGGTGGGACCTAAGATGTGGATTTATGTTTCTATCACTGCGTGGGTTTTAAAAAGACCTCACGAGCTTACCTCCGAATGAGGCAGGTACAGATGAGAACAAGATGTGTGCGCTCACACGCGTGTCCCCACACACATCATGTCATTTTCCTCTCCCCAGTACCTAGCACGGTGCCATTTTCCCCAAAACCGCTATGGAACTGGATTGATCCGCAAAGTGGTAGTCTGTGAAATTGCACCACACCACATCCCAGAGGTCCTCGGGGTCACCAAACTTTCAGATTTCAAAGACAAGACCACACAGCCTTCTCCCTCCTCCTGCCAACTCCAGGAATGTGGTGACAAGTGTCCCTGTGTAACTGTCCTCCCCTGACCCAGAGGCTGACTCAAAAGGACTCGGGGAAAATCCCCATTCAATGGGCTCCGACGTGGACTCTGAATATGGGGAACAGAGGAGATGAACAGTGTTGAAGTTAGACAACGGCCTCAAGAGTTGACATCGAAGTTGGAAGATCAACCCATTAAGGGTTCCTGGTAGAAGACAATCGTTACTTTTTTTTTTTTTAATGTTTATCTATTTTTGAGAGAGAGAGAGACAGAGTGAGCAGGGGAGGGGCAGAGAGAGAGGGAGACACAGAATCGGAAGCAGGCTCCAGGCTCCGAGCCGTCAGCCCAGAGCCTGATGAGGGGCTTGAACCCATGAGCTGTGAGATCGAAGCTGGACACTTAGCCGACTGAGCCACCCAAGCGCCCCCACAATCATTACTTTTAAGGAGGGGAAGGAAGATGGGGCTTCAGAGGGGAAGGAGAGACTCGACAGTCTCGGAAATGTTTTCATTAAAGAGAAACTCCAGGGGCACCTGGGAGGCTCAGTCCGTTAAGCATCTGACTTCGGCTCGGGTCATGATCTCGCGGTTCATGGGTTCCAGCCCCGCGTCAGGCTCTGTGCTGACATCTGGGAGCCTGGAGCCCGCTTCGGAATCTGGGTCTCCCTCTCTCTCTGCCCCTCCCCCGCTCGTGCTCTGTCTCTGTCTCTCAAAAAATAAATAAATGTTAAAAATAAAAAAAAAAATTAAAAAAAGAGAAACTCCACGGCAAGTATGGCCAAAAAAAAAAAAAAAAAAGCATTTGCTAAACATAGGTTTATTACCTCATTCTCTATGCATTTCTGTATATTTTAACTATTTTTAGTTTGATAAATATATTTACTTAAGGAATCCTGTTTTTAAACTGAGATCCCTAGAGGAAGGAGCTTTCAACTGAACTTGAATGGGTATCGGGGGCTTATCGCCCAGGACCAGGAGTCTCCAGGGCTCGCTCGTTAGCAGGGGAGTGGAGAAACAGAACAGAACGCTAATTTATTTAGCAGATCACAACTCCTTCTTGCTGAGATGGATGTAAGTGTTTTCACAGAGCTTCTGGTACCCCATTCCCTCTCTGTCAGGGCCCCGCGCGTGAGACAGTTTTGTTTACCGCTACGAAACACTGCCAATCTCTTCAGTGACAACCGTACCCAAAAAAAGTGCATTACCTCATCTGACAAACTAACGCAGACGATAAGGGATCTTAAGTGTGCCACCAAAAGTTGATTGACACTAATTTGAAGAGTAACCAGGGTGACAGATAATAATAATGCCTTGCACGGTGAGAGTTTTAAGGGTTTCCCGAAACGTCTTTGTATGTCTGATCTCGCACTGTTCTTGAAAAACTCGTGCGAGGGAGGTAAAGGCAGTGTCAGATTCAGGGTCGTGTCTAACAATTTCGCAATCCATTCATCCTACCACGAGGTAAAAATTTATCAGGTACCAGCCGGATACGACCAGGGGCCGGGGCTCCGGGAGATGCCAACGTGGGGACGCACATCTCCTGACCTCAAAGAGATCTCAGTGAGATGGAGACAGAAATAAACAGAACACAGGGCAGACTATGTTGAGGGCTGCAAAAGAAGGATGAAGGGAATATCTCTCCAGAAGGAGAAGACACAGCCAGCACGGTGAATTAACGGCATTGGAATAGGCATCAGGTTTACAAGTGAACAAATGAAGGAAGAAAAGAGTTATAGAGATAACACGCCTTGAAAAACCAAGCCACAGAGTTTGGACTTCATTGGAAGGCACTGACTAAATCATACAGTTACGGGCACACCTCTTGAAAGCTTTTTTTTTCTTCCCTACATGTTTCAAACTCCTTCACTGAAGTATAATTTACACATTTATACAATCCACCCCCTTAACACGTATGTGTTTTGGTATGTTTACAGGGCTTACAGCTGTCACTGATTTTGGAACACTCTCATCCCCCACAAAAGAGGCTCCCTACTCACGAGCTGTCACCCCCCACCTCGGTCCCTGGTAATACTACTGTGCTTACTTTCTCTCCCGGTTTCCCCACTGCGACCATTTCATAAAAGTGGTATCACGCAACGTGGGGTCTTTCGCGTCTGGCTTCTTTCACTTACCAGAATGTTCACAAGATTGCCCCGCGTGGTAGGGCGTATCCCTACTTCCTTCCTTTTTATTGCCAAATACTATTATTCCGTTTTTGGGAAACACCACATTTTGTCCATCCACTCGTCAGATGATGGACATACGGATTGTTTCCACGGTTTGGCTACTATGAATAATGCTGTTATCTACGTCTGTGCACAAGTTGTCGTGTAGAACTATGTTTTTTTTTTTTTTTTTTTCATTTCTCCTGGGTATATACCGGGGTGTGAAAATTGGAGGGTCATAAGGTAACCCTACGCTAAACTTTTTGAGGTTCGGTCAAGCTGTTTCCACCTTGGCTGCACCTTTTTCATTTCCTCCAGCAACGTACGAGGGTTTAATGTCACTATACCCTGGCCAACACTTCATATCGTCTGTCTTTGTTGTTCCAGGCACCCTAGTGGGTGTGAGTGATATCTCAGTGTAGCTTTGACGTGCATTTCCCTGATGGCTGATGATGTAGAACATCTTTTCACGTATTTGTGGCCATTTATATACCTTCCTTGGAGAAATGTCTATTCAAATGCTTTGTTCGTTTTTGTTTTTTCTTTCCTTTTTTTTTTTAATGTTTATTTATTTATTTTGAGAGAGTGCGAGCGGGGGGAGGGGCAGAGGGGGAGGGAGAGAATCCCAAGCAGGCCCTGAGCTGTCAGCGCAGAGCCCAACACGGGGGGCTCGATCTCACCACTATGAGATCATCACCTGAGCTGAGATCAAGAGTCAGATGCTTAACTGACTGAGCCACCTAGGCGCCCCTGTTCAATTTCTTTAACTGAAATATAATTTACATACGTTATCCTATTGGTTTCAGGTGTGCATCATAGAGATTTAACACTTTTATATATTATGAAATGATCCCCACAATAAATCTAGTTACTATCTGTTATGTACTGATTATATTCCTCATGCTGTACTTTTCATCTTCGTGACTTATTTATTCTGTAACTGGAAGCTTGTACCTCTTAATCCCCTTGACCTATTTTGTCTGCCAGCCCAACCCCTTTCCCCTCTGGCAACCAATGGTCTGTTTACTCCTTTTTTAATTTGGTTGTCTTTTTTATTATTAAGTTGTAAGAGCTCTTTATATATTCTGGATACGCGTCTCCTATAAAATAAATGATTTGCAAAATGTCCTCCCATCCTGTGGGCTGTTTATTCATTTTCTCGATGACCTCATTTCACACACTTTGTTTTTAATTTTTCACATAGCCCAATTCACCTATTTTTGTCTTTTGCCACCTGTGCACGTTTCAACATATTCGGTCAGTATAGTTTTGATTTTCTCTTCACATGACAACAAGCTCGTAATACCAGTTTTTACGGAGAGGAGACGATTCAGTCCTTCTCCCAGCATGGGGATGATGTTTAAACGGGGTGGTTTAGAAAAGTTCCCACAGTCCAGCTTCTGGCTCTATACCTCTCTCCTCCACTTCTGGTGCTGACCCCAGATAACGTTCTCATCTTGCGATGTGGCCTCTGGACCTGGGCGAGCCGGCGCGGTGGGCAGGAGGGAGCCACTCCTACACAGGGATCCCGGCACTAACTTAACTAGACACAGAGGTGACTGGGGACCACGTAAACATAACCCACGGCGTGCAAGCGAAACGGACCTCCGGCAGGACTTCAGCTCCGCAGGCCGTCAGCAGCGTGCACAGCTCCCCCAACCCCTCCTGACAAGGGGAACAGGGTGGAAGGGGATAGTCTTTGCCACCCGCGGTGAAAACCCGAGAAAAACACATGGCATGGGAACACACAGCACGCCTGCTCCCCACCGTGCGGTGACGCGTGCAGGCAAGAGACCCCAAAAAGCTCAAACCTCACCAGTTTCATGGGAAATCTACTCTGGGCTGAGGACAGGAGCAGGGAGAATAAAGAAAACCAGCAGAAGAGAAAGAGGCAGGGAGCATCAAACCAGGAAACCCAGTGCCCCCAAAATACCAAGAGCAGTTAATGTTTATTATTAACTCCGTGAGCAGCTTCTGAGGGATCCACATACATCACTCCACTTAAGACTCATCAGCCCCATGTGAGAGAAAGCCAAAACGGGGAAAGATTTTCCAGATTGGAAATGGAGTCAAGAGTATTGGTGCTGTCTCGGGGCGTCATGATCTCCCAGGTCGTGGGTTCGAGCCCCCCGTCGGGCTCTGTGCTGACAGCTCGGAGCCTGGAGCCTGCTTCCGATTCTGTGTCTCCCTCTCTCTCTGCCCCTCCCCTGCTTGTACTCTGTCTCCCTCTCTTTCTTAAAAATAAATAAACATTTTAAAAATAAGTTAAAAAAAATAAATAAACATTTTTAAGAAAAGAGGTGAATCAGTTGCGAGCAGTGGATTTTTCTTCAGAGCATAGGCTTTTCTTTCAAAAAGCTGGCAGCGGCTGGAGAGCTGGGACAACAGTAAGAGACGCTTGCGGGTCATTTGATTTTTATTTCCACACGGGCTTGTCTGTAAACTGATGGAGAATAGATCGCAGAGAAAGGAGAAGAGGAAAAGATATTCAGAAGCAAAGAGGGGAAGAGCGAAAGGAAAGACGAGGAATCCTTCTTCCTTGCTCTATGGATTCAAGAGCAGAATCTGAAATGATACCAAGTCCATTTTGTATCATTAGTCGGATATACCTTCCAGAGTAAAAATATCCTCCTGACTCCCCATCAGTGTTGCCATCAACAGTGAGCCTTTTTCTGGTCTTTTCTGGTACCTGGCTGGACCAGAGAGGAGACTGAGTTACGGTGATGTCTGTGAACCTCCATGATTAGACCTGAGCCCGGAGGGGATGTTCCAAAACTTGGCTCTCTGAGATCGTCAAAGAATGAGACAGAAATCCATCTGAAACTCCATCAGACTCATTTGTCATGAGTGTATTTTCCTTTCTCCAAAAGACAATGCAGAATGTGCCCCTTGGGTACGTGGCTGGTTTCCTCTCCTGGAACAGGAATGCTTTTTTGTTTTTCTTTAGTGTCAGGTGATCAGCTACTCTGGGAGCATCCCCAGGGATCCCCACTTGAAGTGGAGAAGACTCTGGAGTTGGAAAACCTTCCAACAAAGTCACCAGGTTGAGAAGTATCACATCTGCTCTGGGGGGAAGCCTATACCGGTACAGTGTCCTCACAGGCTTCCACGCCTTCCCCTCTGGACGTTGTTGTCACACAGCTGAACAAGGTGTCATTTCATAGCACAAGAGCCAGTGACAGCCCCGAAACCTCAGGACCTGCTACCGGGGGCAGAGGCGTCCCACATGGCTGGAGTGCCGACGCAGACATTTCACGAGCACGTGCTCTGAAACAGAGGTTTCTCTTAGCTTTGGTTTCTGGGGATTCCTCGTTTCCTCCACAGCATGTTTCCTTCAGTTAATGTAAGAAGAAGAAGAATGAAGACGTTCTTCGGGTGTGCAAGTTACCCAGATGCAAACAGTTAATGAATCCAAATTAATTCCTCTAAGATTGCGCAAATAAATCAAGTAAGCTGATGCACGGAATTCAGTGTCAGAACTGGAAAGGATCTTTAAGAACCCTGGTCTGGAAATTTCTTTATACAGATAAGGAAATGCAGATCCAGCGAGGTAAAGAAATTTGGTCAAGGTCATTGAACATGTTAGAAGCAGAACTGAGAGGGGCATCTGGACAGCTCAGTCAATTGAGCATCTCTGACGTCGGCTCAGGTCATGATCTCACGGCTTGTGAGTTCGAGTCCCACATGAGGCTCTGAGCCTCCTTCAGATTCTGTCTCTCTCTCTCTCTCAAAAATAAATAAACACTAAAAAAATTTAGAAGCAGCATTGAAAATAGAACTCAAATGTTCTGGTTTTTCTGGTTTTTCCGAATCACCATACCGATGGCCATTCCCCATCTCTACCACCAAGACTTCTTCATGTTCTGGAAGAAATGACCATGATTCCCTGATACACGGGGAAAATTCCTCAATGTTCCTTACTGCTTCCATGATGGATAAAAGGGGTGGGGGGCTGAGGAACAAGCAAGCTATGACTTTCTTTGTCGCTAAATTTATGGAACCACCTTCCTTCAATCCTGTGTCCAAATGACGCAATGTCCGATTTATGGCTGAATAAAACTGGATGCTTCCGCGTGACTCAATTCACACAAACATGTTTGTGTACTCTTAGCCATCATGTTTTAGAAATAATACCAAAACAAGTCCTGCAAGACTTTCGCCACATCACCAGCTTTCTCTCCCAACGAGAGATTATTGAGGCCCAAAGGGCCTGCACCCTTTATGGCGTTACAATAAATTTACATTCGATTTTTCTGACTACCGCTGATAACAACATGCCGACCTGTAGAATCCTGTCGTTACGATCATACATCAGGAAACAGGGCCTTGATTGCGAAGCAGCAAATAAGCCGATGTAGTCTACCGTGCGTAAATCCAAGAAACACGACGGAAGACGACGCTAGAAGATGTGCTGACGTAAGTCACAATAACAGATCAAATGAAATTCCTCGTCTTTGGAAACCTTGACAAAATGGTAGCTTATTGATGTCGCTGTCCCATTTGATTCAGACATCCCATCACATGCGCGGAGGCCTTGGGACTGAGACCGAGAAGCTCAAACAAACGTGGGGACTGGAGACTTGGGGACCCGGGGCTGCTTCTACTTAGCCTCTCAAGCTGCTAAAGGATTCTGTCTTCACAAATCTCGGCAACTGTCGGATGGTCTGGAGGTTGTGATCTTAACGTTTACTGGGAAATAACCAGGCATGACTGGAAGGCACAGGGCCCGAGCAGGGATTTCTGTGAGATCCAGTTCGCGGTCAGCAACAGGCTGTTAAGCTTTGAACCAGGCTCATTTAAGCAGTGAACATTTGAACTGATATAACATTTCCTGTCTCCTGAAGAGCTCTGCGACGCAGGCTGCAGAGCAGGAAGGCCACCTGACAAATGAAGACGGACCCGGGAGGGAAGACACAGGGCGCGCGACAGGGCGACCTGGGGCTCCGGCCCGTGAGCCTGGCCCCCATAGCATGCCATCAGGCAGGACAGCCGGAGTTTGGCTGGGCAGACACTTTATTGCATCGCCTGGCTGTCCACTTAGATAAACACACGGCTAAAGAGAATCCAGGAATATCTCCAAAGAGGAAAGCCCTGCTTTTGTCTGACAAAGCTGTTCTGACCCCAGAGGAATGTAGAATAGGAAATGAAAGTTGGACAGAAAATCGATTCCAACAGGAAACAGGATGATCCCTGCTCAAGCTCAGGTCCAAACTCTGTCACTGTAATAACCCAGAGCGCCACGGCCAGGGAGCCCCGGCCTCCCCTCCTGCACGCTGCAGGCCGGGGGGGGGGGGGGACCAGGGGGCGCCGCAGAAACCACAGAAGAGGGTCCACACGTTAGCATCGCACTTCACTGTCCTCCAAGGAGATTTTAGCTCATTTCTGCCCCTACCAACAGAAGGATGATGGTTGTGTTTTAAGAGGAACTTGAACTAAAGACAGGAAAAACCTCCTGGGGAAAGTAGGGGGAGAAGAAGTAACGAACGGGCTCCGTCTGAAATCTTAGTACAGTGACTTCTCGTCGAGCAAGTATATATATATGGTACTTCCCTCCGAGAAGGAGCCAATATCTTCAGAGGTTCCGCTCAACAAATAATTACTGAGTTCCTGCTACGTCAAGCACTGGGCAAGATGCCAGACGCACAAGGATGAAGATAACGCACTCACGACGCTCGCGCTCCTGGTGTGGTGCCCGAATTTCGGCCGGGCAGCACGGCAGCCCGCTTGGCCAGCGCTTCGAGAAGTTTCCCTGCTGGGGCAACGGGAGCCAGTCGCAGGGGCCAAAGCAGGCCCCCTGCCTCAGGGCCCCTCCCCACATCCTGCTCAGTCTCCGACTCATCTGCTGGAATGGACCCAGCAAAGACCCTCACCGCAGAGCTACTAAAGAACAAAGAAAAGTGAAACGAAAATTTTGCAGCGCTCAAATGGCCACTGTGACTTATTTAATAAAGTACAACAATGAGGGGCGCCCGGGCCGCTCAATCAGTTGAGCGTTTGATGCTTGGTTTCCGCTCAGGTCGTGGTCTCACGGTTCGTGAGTTCGAGCCCCACATCTGTGCTGACGGTGCAGAGCCTGCTTGGGATTCTCTCTCTCTCTCTCTCTCTCTCTCTCTCTCTCTCTCTCTCTGCTCCTCCCCCACTTGTGCATGCTCTCTCAAAATAAGCTTTAAAAAATAAAAATTAAAAAAATAAAGAACAACAAGGATCCGAACATAGCTCAAAATGGTGCTTAATGCTGAGATTATTTACACTACGTTGGCTTTTCTTTTCCCGTACGTATCGTGGGATGGTGGAAAGAACACTGGGTGCGAACCCAGCAGATACAATCTCCAGATCCAGCTCTAACCAGCGGTAGCTGTGCAGCCTCAGGCATACTCCCTAACTTCTCTGTGCCTCGGTTTCCTCATATGAAGTGGGGATACGTGCTCACCTCTTTCTCAGGACGGCTACGTCAAGTGCTGGGCAAAGTACCAGACGCAGAAAGGTGAAAAAAGACCGAAAGAGATTTCATACGGGAAAAGTGTTTTGAAAATTCTGACATGCCGTGCAAATGTTGCCTTTTATTACTTCTATTTGATTCCGTTTTTCAAACTTTATATAGAAAATGAATTAGCTTTTCTTACGAAACCACCGCCCGATGACGGAAGGTCAGCGGGTGAGGGAAAGTCAACACGGGATCAGAACAGGACCTCTCAGGACCCATCAAGCGGGTGACCCGAGCTTGAAAAAAATAAATCCAGAATTGAATAGGAACGCAAAGCGAAAGCCATTCATTTGATCAGACCTGTGGCAAAAGGGGTTTTATTTTCCGCGCTAGACTCTGGGTAAGCAAATGGGTCTGCAGGTAGGAGAGGCTGGCACTGATGTGGCGATCACAAGGAAAAACCCAACAATGCCACCGTTCAAAGCCAGCTCTGGGAAGGCGGGGGACGCTCACAGGCAGGCGGGAGGCAGGGAGCTGGGTTAGGAACACAAACAGGTTGAGTAATCAATCCAAAATCACAGTTGTGAAAACCACATAAAATGCCATCTGGCCTCCTGGATTGCGTGGAACATTAAGCAAAGGCAGCCTTCCAGTACATGTGTTCTCGTTTCTCCGCGAACAGCTCTTCTCATTACCCAATCGACTGTGAAAGAGCTGCCCAGATCCTGGTCCAGTTTTTGGCCCTCGCCAGAACCGCTCTGAACACTCTCGAAACAGCTCACGTCTCACGGGAAGGCTGTTCATCCCGACGCTTTCTGCTTTCCGAAAACCCCTTGGCGGCATGTGGGGTCTCTTCCGCCTTCCCCAGACCGGTTGCCACGACGACGCCCATCTTCCTCTTGCTTTAAACGTGTTTCTAAGGATCGTGGGCAACATTCTGGAAAATCATTTGTGCGTGCGTGTGTGTGTGGCAAAACACACGACACGAAATTTACCACTTTCACCGTTTTGAGGCATCTGGGTCCACGGCAAGCGCATACGTTGTTTTGCAAAGATCACTGCTCTCCATCTCTAGGACATTTTCATCGCCCCCAAACTGAAAGCCTCCTGCCAGGCTCAGGTATCCTGTACTTTCTCCCTCCGTGAACTTGCCTATCATAGAAGCGAAATCACACAGCATTTGTCCTGATTCACGAAGCACGTCTTTGGGGTTCCTGGTACGTGCTGGAATGAAGCCTGTGTCAGAAGTTCAATCTTTTCTCAACACTGGATAATATTCCACGTGTGTAACTGCGTATCTATGCACCCACCAAAGCACCCCAAAGACCAGTTTTTGCATAGTGTAAGCTTACTTGTAGCGGAGGAAGGTTACATTGGCCATAACAGCGGCCGGCCGTCTCCCAGATTCACAAGCACACAGGAAGTCGGCCACCGTGGGTCCCACCTCCCTTGGGGAAGGGCAGGAATGCTGTCCTCATCTGACACTGTCCCTATTCCCATCAACCAGCGTGGTACCTGGAACAGGACTGGCATTTGACAAATGCTTCATAAAGAAATAAGTAATCAGGGGCGCCCGGGTGGCTCAGTCGGTTAAGCGTCCGGCTTCGGCTCGGGTCACGATCTCACAATTCGTGAGTTCCGGCCCCGCGTGGGGCTCTGTGCTGACAGCTCAGAGCCTGGAGGCTGCTTCCGATTCTGTGTCTCCCTCTCTCTGCCCCTCCCCTGCTTGTGCTCTGTCTCTGTCTTTCTCTCAAAAATAAAGAAACATTAAAAACAGAGAGAGAGAGAAATAAATAAACCTTGAGAACATCTTTTTCTGAAGGTTGAGCCTACACCTTTTCTCTAAGTCCAGCGATTTCCCGGGGGGGAAAAAAAGAGTGCTCAGAAGGGTATTTCCTGCTAACAAAGGCTTCCATTTTTTAAACTGTGAGTCCTCATTTTTCAAAGGCAAAATTTATTTGGTCAGCCACGCTTAAGAAGCAGGGTGTGGTTCTGGAAAGAATACTGGGCACCGCGTCAAAAGACAAGGATGCAAATCCCACCTCTTCCCCTCACCATGCTGTGTGACCTTGGTGAAGTCACTGCATCTCTCTGAATGTCAGTTTCGTCCTCTATACGATGGAAACAACGATAATCGCTCCCAGGGTGTTTTTTTGAGAACATAATCCCCGAAACTGAAAATTAACGTAGTGTGGTTCATACGATTTAGTTTGAGTGGGTCAGCTCTACTTGCCTTGGCCCACAAATACTCTGAAACGTACCATCGACAAAGTCGAACGTAAATGAAATCACTAAAGAGTAAATACAAAATTATAGAGCGCTGCAGTGGGGCCGTAGAAAGGATCTGGGAAGAGCTGAGGTTTTGACTGGGCCGTTTCAGAAAGTGATGGGCGTGAATTACCAAGGAGAGGGGATGGAGTTCTGGGCGAGGGACATGAAGTTAATAAAGACAAGGGGGTGAAAACCAGCAGATGCACAGGAGAAAAAACACGGTCGACTTCACTAACGAAGAGTTTTGTTCCTGACCGAACGGTCCTGGCATCCCATGAAGACTTGGGATGCCAGCAGAGGATCTCAAGGGTAATTTCTTTGTTGGGACCCTTATCATCCCCACTCAGATTACTAACCACACCTCTGCCGGCTTTGCTTGCCTCTGGTATTAAACGGTGCTACCCTGTAATCATGGAGATTCAGAATGCTTTAGCAAGGGATCTCAACTACAAAGCCAGAGAGGGGAGACTTGAGTTAGCAAGCGCTGATAACAGCCACCTCCAGGCCCCTAAAGCTTCCTTCCCCAAAGTCCGGGCCGCAAATGGAGCCCAATTCAGGTAAGCTCATGTACTGTAGGCTGGCAAACAACCACACTGAAGATTCGCTGAGACCTACCCACCTTGAAATCAACATCGCAACAGCGGGCTTGATGCAGGGTTATAAGGACGAATCATGGAGAGGCAGAGACGTCCCCGCAAGTTCAAGTCTGAACCAGAGCTGTCTTAGCAAACCTTAACTCCCAGAGCAGTCTCACACTCCTCCAGGCCTCTTTACGCCCAAAGGCATCAAGTCAAAGCAGATCTGCCCAAGCCATTCTGAGAATGAAGTCCAAAAAAAAAAAAAAAAAGGCTCTCAGGCAAACCCAGTCTACGCAAAACCAGAAGAAAGAAATTTTCTAAGTATGCTTAACGGATCTCTTTCTGTCAATTAGTTCAAGTCCCTGAAAAGTGATGTTTCCAAAAGAACGTAAGAAAACCCCAAGTGGAATTCTCTCTACCGCCCAAACGCCTCTGGGAAGCCCTCTCTCATCACCTCCCTTGCGCCTGCCAAATGCATCAACATCTTTGGTGTGCTTTTCAACGTGAACAGAAAATACCACTTCACGTGAAAGCCGTTGAGACCTCGAGGGGTGGGGATTATGACTTCATTTCATTATTGCGGGAGGTGCAACGGCTCCGTGGTTGGAATTCTCTGGATCTTCCTTAAGTTTGACCCCAGCCGCCTATCACAGATCAGTTTCACCTCGTCACGTGAGGCCCGGCTCTGGCACACAAATGACGGTCTGATTCAAGCAGTTGACGGGCTCGGTTTGGTTAAAAACCAGCTAAGAAGCTGCCTGAGTTGACCATTTGTCGAACTCAAGTATCTAATTAATTTAGTTAAAATGTTACGCCAATGGTGTGTATAAATATGTCCCTAAAGATACAAGGTTGTGTCTGATGTTCGAAAAAGGATAATTTCTCTGCATTCCAAATAAAGGTCTTTAACAAGTCTGTGCTTCATTATTCATGTCTTGACTGGCACGACACCCTACTTAGGGCTCTCACTCTCCGCGGTCCTTCCCCAGAAGCTGGAGGAGACTAGGACATGTTTAAGAACACATCACGGGTTGGGGGGTGGGAGGGAGGGTGCCTGGGTGGCTCAGTCGGTTAAGCGTCCGACTTTGGCTCAGGTCACGATCTCACGGTTCTTGGGTTCAAGCCCCGCGTCGGGCTCTGTGCCGACAGCTCGGAGCCTGGAGCCTGCTTTGGATTCTGGGTCTCCTTCTCTCTCTGCCCCTCCCCCGCTCATGCTCTCTCTCTCTCTCTCTCTCTCTCTCTGTCTCTCAAAAATAAATAAATGTAAAAAATTTTTTTTTTTTTTAAAAAGAACACATCACAGGGGTCGAAAACGGAGTGTCGTGAAATTCTAAAGTGGTCTTCTTAACCTTTCCTTTACGAACCGGTCCCCACCTCCCACCTGTACCAGTTCTCCCCTCCTCAGCCCCAGCACGGGGTCGGGGGGGGGGGGCCTGGAAGAGACCCCAGTGATCTAGATGGAAAAGCCAACGCCTGCTCTGTACCGGATTCCGTTTGACGCTGACGTTCAAGGGCAGTCTTGTTAACTTGCACTCCTTAAGAAGACAAGTCAGCTCGTTATTTACAAAGCAATTTAAGAAGAAGGAAAAAGAAAAGCTGTAAAATTTGAGAGGGGGGGCTCGCCTACTCCTTCAAAGACGTAAGATGAAGACTGCAGATTCGCTGCTGGAGGGGATTCTCGTGGATAGTCAGACCCGGACCCTGTGGCTCGTTCTCTGAGAACAGAGTAAGGGGGGTGGGGGGGTGGGGGCGGGGAACTTGTCACAGATCCGCTCCCTTTACGAGCGGCGCGGAACGAGAGCCTGGAGGCCCTGTGGGAGGCGTCCAACGCCACCGCAGGGCCTTCCGCCTCTATGGCTCCTTTCTCTGAAAAAGCTCGAAGTGTTTTCTGAACCTTGCCACTGACTTCCTGTCCACAGCCCCTCGGGATGCGAAACAGGGCCACCATTATGGTCTGTGCCCCTTAAAGGAACAACTCAAAACGGTCCAACTGCCTGATTTCTCCAGGGGACGCCCCCCAGGGGAAAGCAGAGTTTTGATCTGCAAATTCAAAGCCTGTGTATCACGATGCTTCCTCCAAGAACGTAGATCAGAATGACTAAATTCCATTTTACGTTCCTCCACAGAATAACGAAATAAAAGGAAAGAAGGAACCTTCCTTCTCTAGCGCCAGGCTTTTCGCCGCCCGGGCATTTAAGAGCCGTCCACCTGCTGTGCGGCTACGTTCTGTCTGGAGAGACGACGCCGAAGCAGCCCAGGCTTGGGGGTCAAGTCAAGTCACCCAGAGCAGGTACAGCGTTCATGTGCATGAAAAGCACAGAGTTCAAGCCCACAGCACTCCATCTCCGCCACCCACACCCACGCCCGGAGCACAGATGCACAGCTCAGGGCATCCTCAGCGCCCGACACTAACACCCCACTGACACAGATCACTCAGGACACTGCCAAGCAAAAATGAGAGCAAAATAAAAAGGACAACCCAAGCAGAAGCAGCAGGAAAACAAGGTTCTCCTTAGCCCTGGGGACGGGGTTATGAAAGACTGAACGCACACACACACACACACACACAGGCTTGAGTAGAAAGCCTCTCTAAATTACATTTCTCGAATTTTATTACATTACCTTTGTGGCACAGTTATTGAACATTAAAGATAATGACTCCATTCTGCAAGTAACCCAATACTGAACATGATTGAGAAGCAGGACCTGGGCTGAAAAGAAAACTCCAGGAGGGCGCGCACGGGCCACCGGCGAAGGGACCGCTGGCCAGAGAGGGGCTGTGAATGTGTCACCGGAAGAAGCTGGACAGCCACCACCCTGCCTCTGTGGCCCGCTCAGACCCGAGGACAGCTGGAAAGGGACACCTGCTGTGGACACATGCTTGGTTTGCTCCAGCCACAAAAACGGGTCAGTTACTCCCAATAAAACGGGTCAGTGACACCCTGAAACTTGCAAGGCGATGCTTCAAGACGCTCCCACACAGCAAAGCCAGAAGGAAGATCTCTGCTTCGCCTGAGAGCCAGGCATCATCCTAAGATAGTAAAAGGTTCTAACAAGTTGCAAAGGTTTTTGGTTTTTTTTTTAATTTTTTTTTAACGTTTACTTATTTTTGAGAGACAGAGCGAGACAGAGCATGAGCATGGGAGGGGCACAGAGAGGGGGAGACACAGAATCCGCAGCAGGCTCCAGCTCGGAGCTGTCCGCACAGAGCCCGACGCGGGGCTCGAACTCACAAACTGCAAGATCACGACCTGAGCCGAAGTCGGTCGCTTAACCGACTGAGCCCCCCGAGCACCCCACAAGTTGCAAAGGTTTTAAAATGACGCCTAAGAAAAGGGTTAAAAGAGAGGGCGCCTGGGTGGCTCAGCTGGTTGAGCGTCCAACTCCACGTTTCAGTTCAGGTGGGGGCTCTGCGCTGACAGCGTGGAACTGCTGGGGCTTCTCTCTCTCCCTCTCTCTCTCTGCCCCTCCCCTTCTCACTCTCATTCTCTCTAAAAGTAAATAAATAAACTTTAAAAGTAAAAAAAAAGGTTTAAAAAATAAAAGTAAGCAACCGTCAGGTCAGCGGCAAGGAGGAAGTTGCCCAGAACAGGCTTCGGGCACCCTCACCATCAAGTTCAGCCTCTTCTGAGGCCTGAGCATTCTGCAGCCCGCAGCCCTCTCCCCTGCAGGGCCCCACAGCGGAAGGAACGGGGGTGGCCCATGCGTGGGCAGGACAACTCCCTCCCCTCCCTTTCCCGTCCCTGTCCCCTCCACCTCCACAGGACGCCTTCCAACACGAGCTTCAGAAGGACCTAGAAGTGTTCATTAAAGATTTATTTGAACAAGTCCTGCTGACAAGGTCATGGGCAATCCTGGTGGAGAATTCAGTTTAGTCAGATTGCTTTCTTCCTCACACCTGGTCAGGGCGGGAGAGAGAATGACGTTCTTGTGTCATTAAAGCAGAACTGACAGACAGGAGCCTATTCATGTCAAGTGTACATCATATGGGTTTGGTATCTTTATACATCACAAAACGATCCCCACCATAAGTCTAGTTACGACCTGTCACCATACAAAGTTATCATGGATGTGACTGACCATGTTCCCTAGGCAGCACGTCACATCCCCACGACCTATAATTTCACAACTGGAAGTCTGTGCCTCCTAGTCCTCTCCACCCATTTCTCCAGCCCCTCTGGTACCCAACAGTTTATTTCCTGCATCTAGGAGTCCGCTTTTGTTTCGTTTTGTGTGTTCATTTTGTATACAAGGCCCCCCTAGGTCCATCCATGTTGTCACAAATGGCAAGAGCTCATCCTTTTTTATGGCTCAGTAATATTCCACTGTGGGAACATGTGTATGTGTATATGTAGATGTATACGTATGTGTATGTGTGTATATGTGTATGTATGTGTATGTATACGTATATGTATACGTGCGTGTGTGTATATATAGATAGATACACCACGCCTTTTTTTTTTTTAATGTTTATTTTTGAGACAGAGAGAGACAGAGCATGAATGGGGGAGGGTCAGAGAGAGAGAGACACAGAATCCGAAACAGGCTCCAGGCTCTGAGCGGTCAGCACAGAGCCCGACGTGGGGCTCGAACTCACGGACCGCGAGATCACGACCTGAGCCGAAGTCGGATGCTTAACCGACTGAGCCACCCATAGATGGCCCCACACCACGTCTTCTTTATCCATTCATCTGCCCACGGACCCTGGGCTGCTTCCTTTTTCTGGCTACTGTAAATAAAGCTGCAATAACCATAGGCACACGTATGTCTTCAAACAGGTGTTTTCGTTGTCTTTGGATAAACACCCAAATTGCCGGATCACAAAGTGGTTCTATTTTTAACGTTTTGAGGAAGCGGGGGGTTGGCGTCTGGATGGTAGAGAATGGAAAGGATTTCATATCCAGTCTTGCAGACCCCTAATCTGTTCTCTGTGCAGCCAGGAAGATTCTTCAAAGCGGATCGGGTTCTACCTTTCCCCATTTAAAACCCTTCAACAGCTTTTCACCCTTCCTGGGAAGGAGGCTTTATGGCCCACGCAGCCCTGGGAGACCTGATCTCCCCCGCTCCTGGGGATGTTTTTCCCTCTTCAGGGCCTCCTCCGTGCTCGCCCGCCCTGAGAAGTGCTCCACGCCGCCTTCCTGCCTCATCGCCGCTCCTGGGTTAGCATCTCCAACCTTCCACGATAGTCCCACCTTCGACACCATACCCTCAACGGCCGGTCGTCGGCCGTTCCCTACGTGTCTTTGTAACTAATCACACTGGGAATTTCTACCCACACCAACATCTTTCCCAGTACAGGACAAGAATTATGTTTCACTTGCTCACTGCTACAGAGTCTGGCTTCCGGTAATATAGCAACAGTATAGCAACCATCCGTCAATTGAACGGGTCGCTGACAGGACAACATGAAACATGAAAGCCTGAGTACCCGGCTGACAACAGGGTACAGCCATCAAGAAGTGGGCAAAGGATAAGAAAGGGATGGAAAATGGAACCAAAGAGAAACTTTATCTTCTCTGAGAGATTTTTCCCAGATTTTGGCTAATTATTTGGAAAAAAAAAACGTCCTCAATTATTCTCTTCTATCCCTGCCCTCTACAATGTGACTTTGAACCTCCTGCCATTAAAAAGGTGAACTCGATCTCCCCTCCCTCTAAACTGGCCTTGTGATTTCTTTAGCCAACAAAATACTGCAGAAGTGATGTTCCACTACTTCTAAGCTTAGGCCTCAGGACATCATGCACACTTCCCCCTCTTGGAACACCACCCCGTGGCCTCTTGAATAAGCCTGGGCTAATTTTTCAGGAGGTGAAAGATCACAAGTCCCCGGCTGACCCGGAAGCTGACAGCAGACGTGGGAGAGAACCAAGAACCACCCGGCTGAGCCTGGCCTAACATCCCAGTCGGCAAAACCTTGGCTAAATAAATGACTATTTTTTAAGTCATA
The DNA here is from genome assembly GCF_007474595.2 of Lynx canadensis. NCBI lineage: Eukaryota > Metazoa > Chordata > Mammalia > Carnivora > Felidae > Lynx > Lynx canadensis. The sequence continues at coordinate 4,676,631 of NC_044319.2, forward strand.
AAGTTTTGGAGTGGCTCACAGTAGCAAGAGATAGCAGATGCACCCAGGAGGCACCGGGGACGCAGAAAGGAATGAGGTGTGCAAGAGCCCACACCACCTTGACGACACAGATACTACCTCGATTCATTCACTCATTCATTCAGTGCAGCTTTTAGTGAGCACTTACTGAATGCCAGGCTCTGCATTAGATGCTGGGGATACACAGGTGACGAGACACAGTCCCGTGTCCCAAATGGAAGAAAATACAGACAATCAATAGGCAATTGCAACTACTTAGTAGAGTAGTTACTCTACTAAGACAGGGGAAGGGAGGCCTAGAGTTGGAAGAAGGACGGAGGGTCGAGTGGGGGCAGTGGGGGTGGCTTCCCAGAGAAAACGGTGTCTAAGCAGAGGAAAACCAGAAAAGATTCTTCGAGGCAGAGATGTGCTACTTCTCTTTCCAATCTGTACTACTCATCATCAAAAAGAGGAAGACATCTAAGTTTCCATTACCCCACACACTCCTCTCTTTGTGGGTCTTTGGAATGAATTAAGAAAACCCCGAGAATAGACCCCCAGCTCTCCTGCAGAATAATTGGAACCTATCACTCCATGAAAGGAGTTTTAATTGAACCCCCTCCCACCCTGCAAATAAAAGTAAGAAAACATGCAGGTAAATGGGAAAGGAAAACACAGAAGCCCCAGATAATGTAGTTACTCAAGGAGGAAGGAAAAACCTGAGACCGCAAAAACTCATTGGAGCCACAAAGCCACAATTTAAGTTTGCAATTTCCATCCTGGATGTTGCATGCCACTACTGATTACACCGATTAATTAGAGTGGGTGCATCTGGTTCCTTCTAATTTGCTGCTATCGATGTTTATTAGATGATTTTTTCAAGTCCATACACTCCCTAAGTAGAATATCACAGTAATAATAACTGAACGGGGTAATGGAAGGGTTCTACAAAGTCTGGATTCCTGCTGGCTTCTCAGGAATTTCTTCAGTGATACTCTTTTCGCCAAAGGAGAAAAGGTGCCTTCAAATCCCACCCTACAACCGCATCTACGATTAGACCGAAATTCCGTTTCATTGCGCTTTGCGAAGAAGGTTGCCTGACTCGATCAATCGGTTGTGGTGAGGTTTCCAAAATTACTGGTGATTCAGAGGGAAATATTTTCTTTCTGAGCAACTTCTACTCACCAGTCCTAACAGCTTTCTTTTATAGATAAGTCATGTATCTAAGAGTAGCACAAACCTCCAGTGTCATCAAATACGGTTGCAGCCCATTATGCTAGGTACCTGTGTCGCACGCCCAGCAGGTGTGGAAAAACAGCTGAACTGTTTGGATTGACTCTCCTCTTGTGGCTGAAATGTCCCTTCCTTGAAACAGAAACACAGTAAACTGAAAACAGGGTATTCGACAATCATGGAGGTCAGAGGTCTTTGGGCAAGACCTCAAGACCCTCAGGTTATTCTTGTTGCTGCTAATGACAGGGAGGTTGGGAACGTTAATTCACACACCCAGTTCAGTGTGATGTATGGCTCTTCCTCCTCGAAACACAAGGAAAGCAGACCCACATCAGAATCGCCTTCATCTATGCAGAACACTGCTACCCAGCTCGTGATGCTGTCTCTCTAGGAGCCCCACGGACCCCGTGGCCCACCACTGCAGGGCAAGACTTTAGCTTCAATGGCCCCAACCCCATTCCTAGGCCCCTCCTGCACAAGACCGCCACCTTTTCTAGAGAAATCTGCCCCAAACTCTTCGGGCAGGGCTATCATTTCTGGTAGGGATTACGTTCTGGAGGCATTGAGGACAGATTATCAAATCGGATGCTGCATTATCCCCAATCCACTTACGCTGTCCTCTTTCCTGTCTTCTGCTGTTGCTAAGGAGATTACTGTGCAGTGGGGTCCCTGTCCCAAGGGGTTAATAATTTTACACCGCTCACTCTTCCATAGAAGCCACAGCCTCGTGTGTGTGAAATCACACTGAGTTGCTGTGAAAAGACTACGATGCTTGGAATGAACATCATGGCTTCAAGGTAGGAGATAAGTGAGTAGTGAGAGCAGGCGAACTCTTAGAAAACACAAAAGTCCTTCCAGGAATAATGCTCGGTGCTGAAATAGAGTGGGAAAGGGATTGCACCATGAAAGAAAACCATTCAGGACACGGAAATTGACCGTCAGTGGATTTTCTAGCTGTTTCCTTCTCTGATCACCCATTTTATTTTTAACAAAGCCTACAACAGTATGACTGGGACACTCAAATGATAATTATCAAAACCCAGAAGCTGATGGGGAAAAATAAAGCTGGGGAGATGAAAAGGAGCAGCTACTTTGCAGTGAAATTCCTAAATCACTCTTGGAGTTAGAATTCTCTCCTCTTCTTTGGGCACATGTCAGCAAAGACATGAGGCACCCAGGGGCCCTCGCTAACAATGTGATCTCTGTGTGGTGCTGAAAGGGTGTCAGTCTACCAAAAATGCAGGTTACAATAATGTCTCACTTGGCCTTGAAAAGAGAGCCCCATCCCAACAATTTGGCAGAAAGAAAAAAACTCACTTACATAGTTTCGAAAAACCAAGAGATAATTAAAGCAACATGAAAACACAGGCCAATTTTAAGACATTTGAATTCTGCTTCATGTGAAAACTTCACGACTTAAAGTAACAGAAATGAGCAAGGGTATAAAATGAACCATATATGAATCCTTAAGCATTTTTTAAATAAAAATTAAACTATGGGGTGTCTGGGTGGCTCAGTCGGTTAAGCGGCCAACTTGAGCTCAGGTCATGATCTCACAGACCGTGAGAGTTCGAGCCCCGTGTCGGGCTCTGGGCTGACAGCTTGGAGCCTGGAGCCTGTTTCGAGTTCTGTGCCTCCCTCTCTCTCTGAGCCTCCCCTACTCACACTCTGTCTCTCTTTCTCTCTCTCAAAAATAAATAAACATTTAAAAAAAATTTTTTTTTAATTAAACTAAATAGCTAAAAATACATAGTGATCACCAGAGAGGGAAAAAATCGTTCCAGATCTGCAAAGATTTTCCTGTTCTATGCGATGAAAAACAAAACAAAAACCTTGTGAAAAGTTGTAAGGAAACCAAAGATTTTTAATTGAAATTTTAAAAACATTTTGGAAAAAAATGCTACTTAAAGCATTTACACCAAGTCCTTTTAAAATTAAATTAAATCAAATAATCTTTAATTCATGAAGAGCCACCACCTAATTTCTCTTTTTAATACATATGCCAAACATCTAGATATCCTGAAAATGAACCAATTCAGATCCCAGTAATTTCCTGCAGAATTAGAGACTTTTGTTCACCAGTAGCTCAAGAAGCAATGTCCAAAATACAAAATATATGCGGTTGAGTTCTGTCTTCCTTTCTCCTCCCCATCCCAGCCGAAGAAGCCCCAGGTAATCCACAAGAACTCCGCAGACTAGGCGACACCCTAGGCCCGTGAGGGGCAAGTTTTAAGGGGACAAGGCTGCCACATAAATTCCTGTTCTCAGGAGCCCTCTGCTCAGCAGCCAATAGAGCAAGAGGAAGCGTCAGTGCGCGTGAGTTAGTATTCCTCTGCTTTTCTTTTTCCTTTTTGTTAATTTTAGGAAATGTTCCGTCTGGAATATTCCACCAGAGAGATCTGAACATACTTGATTAATAAACCCAACCCTCAAGACAGTTAAACTTTTGAGAATGAAGCTCCATGAGCACAGATCCACACACAATGACAAACAGGGAAAGAGCGGGATCTCTTATACACTGAATTCTTATTCCGAATTCTTTACCTGTATCTGCCCCGTGACTTTGCAGTTCCTTCCACTAGAGGAAGCGTGTATATCCTTCCCCCCTGGGGTCGATGTGACTTGCTGTGGCTAATGGGATATGGGTAGAAATTAAGTATGCAAGGCCCGGACCTTAAGCGGCATGCATCTTTATGCCCAGCAGTCTTGGCCTTCTGCCACTGTTCACATAATAAAAGTCACGCATGAAAAACCCACAGCTGACACCATACTCAATAGGAGAAAACTGAGAGCTTTCTCCCTAAGATCAGGAACAAGACAAGGGTGTCCACTCCTACCATTTTTATTCAACATAGTCCTGAAAGTCCTAGCCACAGCAATCAGATAAGAAAAAGAAATAAAAGGCATCCAAACTGGTAAGGAAGAAGTCAACCTGTTGCTACTTGCAGATGACATGATACTATCCATAGAAAACCCGAAAGAGTCCACCCCAAAGCTATTAGAACTGATAAATGATTTCAGTAAAGTTGCAGGATGCAAAATTAATACACAGAAATCGGCTGTGTCTCTATACACTGATAACAAAGCAGCAGAAAGAAAAATTAAGAAAACAATTTCATTTACAGCTGCATGGAAAAGAATAAAATACCTAGGATTAACTTAACTAAGGAGGGGAAAGACCCACACTCTGAAAACTAGAAGACACCGAAGAAAGAAACTGAAGACAACACAAATAATTGGAAAGATATACGATGCTTATGGATTAGAATAATTAATATTGTTTAAATATCCATACTACTCAAAACAATCTACAGACTCAATGCAATCCCTATCAAAATCCCAACAGTGGGTACCAACTGGGTGGCTCAGTCAGTTAAGTGTCTGACTCTCGATCTCGATTCAGGTCATGGTCTCATGGTTCATGGGATCAAGCCATGTGTCCGGCTCTGATGGTGTGGAGACCACTTGGGAATCTCTCTCTCTCTCTCTCTCTCTCTCTCTCTCTCTCTCTCTCTGTCCCTCCCTTGCTTGCACTCTCTCAAAATAAATAAAAACAAACTTAAAATAGACACACACACACACACACACACATATATATATTCTTTTTTTTTTTAAATACCAACAGCATTTTTCAGAGAACAAACACAAGCATATGGACTAAAATTTGTATGAAACCACAAAAGACCCTGAATAGACAAAGCAATCTTGAGAAAGAACAAAGCTGGAGGTATCACAATCTCAGATTTCAAGATAACCACAAAGCTGTAGTGAGCAAATAGTAAGATACCGGCACAAAAACAGACACACGGATCAACGGAACAGAACAGAAAGCCCAGAAATGAACCCACAATTATACGGTCAATTAATCTTTGGCAAAACCAGAAAAAAATATCCAATGGGAGAAAAGACAGTCTCTCCAATAAACGGTGTCAGGAAAACTGGATACCTACATGCCAAAGAATGAAACTGGGCCACTTTCTCACACCACACACAAAAATAAACTCAAAGGGGATTAAAGATCTAAATGTGAGGTCTGAAACCATAAAACGCCTAGAAGAAAACATAAGCATTCTTTCACATCAGTCATAGAATCATTTTTCCAGATATATCTCCCCAGACAAGGGCAACAGAAATAAAAATAAACTACTAAGACTACACCAAAAATAAAAAGCTTCTGCACAGGGAAGGAAACCATCAACAAAACAAAAAGGCAACCTACTAAATGGGAGAAGATATTTGTAAGTGCTATATCCAATAAGGGGTTACAAACATTTGAAGCCATATAAAGAACTTATACAACTCAACACCAAAAAACAAATAACCCCATTAAAAAATGGGCAAGGGACCTAAAAAGACATTTGTCCAAAAAAATACATACGGATGGCAAACAGACACATAAAATGCTCAATACCACTAATCGTCAGGGAAATGCAAATCAAAGCCACGATGACATATCCCCTCACCTGTCCAAATGGCTAGGATCAAAAAAAAAAAAAAAAAAAAAAAAAGAAAAGAAAAAGAAAAACAAGAAATAACAAGCGTTGGTGAGGATGTGGAGAAAAAGGCACCCTTGAGCACTGCTGGTGGGAATGAATGCAAACTGGTGCAGCCACTGTGGAAAACAGTTTGGAGGTTCATCAAAAAATCCAAACGAGAAATATCATTTGATCCAGTAATTCCATACTGGGTATTTACCCAAAGAAAACAAAGACGCGAAATCAAAAAGATACATGCACTCCTATGGTTATTGCAGCATCGCTTACAACAGGCAAGATATGAAAACAACCCAAGTGTCCACTGATAGATGAATGGACACAGAAGACATGATGCATATACACAACAGAGTGACATCTTGCCATTTACAACAACGCGGACCGACCGAGAGCGTGTTATGCTAAGTGAAATACATCGGACAGAAAAAGACAAATATCACATGATTTAATGTATGTGCAGAATCTAAAAAAATAAACAATAAAGAACAAATGAGTAAACAAAAAGCAGAAACAGAACCCACATGCAGAGAATGAGCGATGACTGTGAGGGGAAGGGGAGGAGTGGGGAAAGGCAGAGTGAGAGAAGAGGAGAGGGAGACGCGGGCTTCCATTGGCCGTATTAGTAAATGACAGGCATGGAAGGTGCAGCACGGAGACAAGTCAGTGGTGCCCTGACGGCGTTGCACGGAGGCAGACAAAGCACAGTGTGACATGGGGACTTGCCGAGTCACTAAGTTGTACACCTGAAACGAATGGAACACTGTGTGTCAACTACATGTCAATTCAAAGAAGAGGAGGAGGAAGAGGAAGAGGAGAAAACACTCCAATGATCCGAGGACGTGCAGCGGGCTGAACCCAACACACAGGCAGGCGCCACGCAGAGCTGCGCCCAGCCTCAATCAGCAGACCCCAGCTCACTTCACAGACCCGGGGGCAACAATAGATGATCGGTATTTTAAGCCACTAATTTTGCGGTGGCAACAGCTAACCAATGTCGGTTCTACTGTTTTATTGCTGTATCCCCAGCCTCGCGTTTTAGAGGTACAGGAATCTAAATATTTTTTTAATGTTTATTTATTTATTTAGAGAAAGACAGCACAAGCGGGAGAGGGGCGGAGAAGAGAGAGAATCCCAAGCAGGCTCCGCACTGTCAGTGCAGAGCCCGACGCGGGGCTTGAACTCACAAACCGCAAGATCATGACCTGAGCCGAAATCAAGAGTCAGATGCTTAACCGACTGAGCCACCAGGCACCGCTAGGTGTAGGAATCTACATAAGAGAACGCTGCAGGAAACAGGCTGACGTCTGTCGACCAAAGGCAGTCACCCTGGGGGACAACATCTACCCCACGGAAGAAAGCTATGGACATACACCCCTCTCTCAGACTTGGTTCCAGGTAGAATGGGTGAAATGAAAACAGTGCCTCATCTGAATTTGGTGTTGGAGTCAGAATTTACACTACTCGTGTGTTTTTAAGACAAATTGAGTTGACCTAACATACCCCAGGTATTAGAGGAAAAAAAAAAAAAAAAACTTTCTCGAAGAAAGTTGTTTTAAACCCAAAACTCAAGAGATAAAATTATAAGGAATATAATTCCCAATAAAAAATGCAGAAATAGGGGTGCCTGGGTGGCGCAGTCGGTTAAGCGTCCGACTTCAGCCAGGTCACGATCTCGCGGTCCGTGAGTTCGAGCCCCGCGTCAGGCTCTGGGCTGATGGCTCAGAGCCTGGAGCCTGTTTCCGATTCTGTGTCTCCCTCTCTCTCTGCCCCTCCCCCGTTCATGCTCTGTCTCTGTCCCAAAAATAAATAAAAAACGTTGAAAAAAAATAGTTAAAAAAAAATGCAGAAATAAACAGATCTAAAAAACATACTATGTGATCATTACACTGTGTGATTCCATCTACATGAGGCTCAAAGGGTGGCAAAACTAAACAATGTATTATTTGAACGTACGATATGTGGTAAAAGCTGTGTTCATATCAAGGAGTTGGTTAGCAATACACTCAGGACAGATTTTTGTTCGAGGGGATAGGAGGCGGGAGGAACAATGAGAGAGCAATGTATATGGGGCTTCAAGGGCACTAGAACATTCTATTTCTTACGCTTGATGGACAGAACACGGGTGTTTTTTTTAATACTCTTCTCCAAACTTTATATTTCCACTATGTATACTTTTTGCACACATTTTTTACTATAAAAATAAAAGAGGAGGGGCGCCTGGGTGGCTCAGTCAGTTAAGCGGCCGACTTCGGCTCAGGTCATGATCTCGCGGCCTGTGAGTTCGAGCCCCGCGTTGGGCTCTGTGCTGACAGCTCAGAGCCCGGAGCCCGTTTCAGATTCTGTGTCTCCCTCTCTCTCTGCCCCTCCCCCGTTCATGCTCTGTCTCTCTCTGTCTCAAAAATAAATAAACGTTAAAAAAAAATTAAATAAATAAGTAAGTAAGTAAGTAAGTAAATAAATAAATAAATAAATAAATAAATAAATAAATAAAAGAGGAGAGCCACACAGACTCCCCCCGGCTCCTACAGCCCAAGACTGAGCGCTCGCACACAGCTAGTGTGGTTTGCACCACGGCCAGCAAGGTTCTCAGGGGCCCTCAGGCGGCCCTCCTCTCTCCCAAGGAAGACAAAGCAGATGGTCTGAGGACTTGCCATGAATAGTCTGGGAAGCAGCCTTGATAAGAGAGCACACAGGACGTTGAGATTCCTTGGGGAGACATGAGAACAGTCACCTGCTGGTGAAGGTCCAGGCCGCCACCATGTCAACCAGATAGAATAAAAGCACCGGGCGCTAACGCCCGAATGCCCCAGCCTCAGTGTGTCACCAGGAAAGGCTACGGGCTCCGTCCCCCGACGGGCAGGAGCCCTGAGCTGGGGGGGAAGAGGTAAGAAGGCCTTCTCCTATTGGCTTCAGTTAACTGGGACTCCCTTCCAGACACACGCAGCTCAGAGACTACCTGGGACGTCTTATTTCCCAACCGGGTCCCATCAACAGGACCCACGTGGTATCCACCACTCCTTCCCATCCCCTTGGAGAGGGCCACCCACTCCAGGAGCACGCACGGGCCTCCCCGGGACCAGCCGTCACACAGGACTCTAGGAAGCCGGGCTCTGAACAGGGGTCGGAAGACAGTCTGAGAGGCAGGCGTCCCGTGCAACCGGTCTGAGCCGCATCCATCAGCACCGGCACGGGGGTGCGTCTCATGATGCGCCTGTCGCTTCATCAGCCAACATACCCCCCCAAGATTCCACGGGTCTTCGTTTTTAGAGGAGAGAAAACGGGAAGACAAGTTAACTTCCCAAGAGCTGAGCAGCGCGTAGCAGAGCGGGGCTGGAGCTCGGCACCGAGGCACCCGGGTTCCACCCACCAGCACCGACGACAGCGGAGGAACCGAGTGCCGCTGGAGGAGGGCAGACTCCGTTCGCGGGAAATCCCCATCACCAGCTTCTACGATCATCTAAAATTCTGAATGCAAAGCAATGAAATGAAGCGCCTGGAACACGAGAAGTGATGTAAAATAAAGAGTGCACTTGACGACGGCCGTGACTTGAAAGGGGGGGAGGGGGACGTGTTGGCAGCAAAGTCAGTGCAAAAGAAACGAATACTCCACGGTACCAAGTGATCGTGTGCCCGATGCGCGGGGGACAGGACGCAGACGACACGGAGGGAACGATGTAGGTAAATTGTTCTCGGGTGTATGCGTGGCAGAGAGTCTGAAGTGCAATTTCTGTGGCAGTACTTGGGGGAAATTATAGCACTCTAATGGAGGGACGGCGTTTCCTTTTGTCATTACCCACCTCCCGTCTCCTGTGACCGTTTTACAATCATTTTCCTGCCTGCCCACTGCTCCCCACCCCCTTCCTCCTTTCTCTGGCTCCGAGCGAACAGTAACCATGAGACCCAGCCTCGAGTGCAAATATCTGCAGGATACTGGGTCCCAAGAGGGGACAAGAATATGCAACAGAGATGCACGGGCAGGGGTGAGGCCAGCCATTCCCAAGGGTGCGAGCCGAAGCCCTGGGGGTTCTTCAAACTCCCATCTGCGGGGAGACGCTGCTGGAAGCCTCCCCCCCCCCCCATTTCCAAATCACGGAGTTCTTGTGACCACAGAAGCTGCCACACCCCTGCAGGGGTACTGCCAGGAAAGGAACCGAGAGTGGCAGGGCTGAAAATGGCATATGGAGAGCAAAGAGAGAGAAAATGCAACCTACAGAGATTTCAAGAGATTCCCTTTTCTTTTCCTTCTTACACGGCGAGACATTTCTCCCCGCCCAACAAAACCCTATGTTGAATCCCCTAAAAACGAGTCGTCGAAGACTGCTGTTTTGGCTTAGGAAGGTCGGGGATCCAAGGCCACGGGCCCAGCCTCTGCTTGGCACATTCCCTACGATGCAGCCCGGGCGCGGGGGCGGGGGGGGGGGTCCTGCAGGCATCCCCGGGCACTACTAACGAATGTGCCCAGGGCACCAGTGAACAGAAGCCCACGCCAAAACAGACACAGACCACGGCCACAAAGAGAGGCTGGCTCACTCTGAGCAAAGGGGTGGGTGGGCTGGGCTGCCAACTACAAAAGAAATCGAAAATCCCCCTCCCAGCTTTCTGCAGTAAACATCCCCAACTCACTTGCCACGTTGGGGGAGTTTCCTGTGGCTGCCGTAGCAAGATGTTAAGCAACCTTGGTGGCTTAAAACAACCCACATTTATTCCCTCCCAGCTCTGGGGTCCGGGAGTCTGAGACCAGGGTGCCCGCAGGGGTGGTTCCATCTGAGGGCTCTCAGGGAGGGTCTGCCCCTGCCTCTCCTAGCTTCTGACAATCGTCAGTGTCCCTTGGCTTATAGACATCACTCTACCCCTGCCATGTCTCTACGTCTTCTCCTTCTCTGCCTGTTAGGAAGGACCCTCATCACTGACTGGATTTAGGGCACACCCTGATCCTGGATGATCTCCGCTCAAGATCCTTATCTTAATTACATCTGCAAAGACCCTTATTCCAAACAAGGTCATGTTCTGAGGCTCTGGTGGACGGACCTTTTTTGGTGAGCCACGACGCACCTACACGCAGCCTGGAACTGCCCGCACCACGTGTCCAAGATTGGCTACGGTGACGAACAGTCCTAGTGCGCTCAGAAAGCTCCCAGTTTTAGCACCCAAAGTCCCGTTTCCCAGGAAACCCCTCAGTTCCAGGCCAACCAGATGCTCAGTTGTCCTATATTGGCTCAGACAGACTTGGATTTATAGTATGATGTTTACAAAGGAAAAGTTAGGATGTCACATCAAGAGAGGCGGAAAGGACTGGAGGAGATGCTTGGGAAGAAGGCCCAGACTGGTTCAAATGTCAGATCTAATCCTCTTGGGCTCCGATTTCTGTGTGCTGACTTGTACGTCTAAACTCATGCCGCGGCCCTAACAGCGCGCCTAGGAACGTGGCTTCATAATGGCCAGAGGCAGGGGTGGCCCCACGTGTGACATGGGAAGGGCGTTCAAAGGCCATGCTCTTTCTCTTTTAAGTTTTTTTATTTTAATTCCAGCATAGTTAACATACAGCATTATATTAGTTTCCAGTATACGATACAGCGATTCAACAATTCTACACGTTACTCAATGCTCATCACGACAAATGCACACTTTAATGAGGTTTCAGGAAAGGATATATTTATCTCTGAGACTGCTGCACTGAGAGAAGTTCAGTGGTGCGCCTTGGATCCGTCCACACAGCAGCCCTCTGCTCTACTGTGTTCTTTGCAGAGCCGGGTTTGAAGCTCACAAAAAGCACAAAAGGTGCCCATCCATAGAGAAACGACACATCCTCCCAGGGCAATAGCATTTGTTGTCTGAATGGATACATGACAGGCCAAAGGTTGACGCTATGGCAGAGAAGACGCCACAGTGAGGTGACAGTAGCAGGCAGAGAATCTCACAGGTGAAGAACATTCCATGGCGTGGAGGTGGGAGGATGCACGGAGGGTTGTGTACAATTAAATGCACAGAGCAGGAGCTGGGCATTTAGGGGAGAATTCACATCAAGCCTATCTTTACTGCCTACCCGTCATACGCAGTGACAGGAAGGATAAGACAGGGTCCTCAATGAGCTTGCCCTTCAGTCAGAAAATAATAAAAATAGCTACCCCTTTGTGAGGTTTACTCTGTGCCATTAATTTTCAGTCATTATACACAACATTCTATTGCTACTGTCATAGTACAGATAAAGGAGCTCAAAAAGTCATACGCTTTAGGTCATACCATTAGATATTAAAATCGGGGTTCTGCTCCTGGTCTGTCTGACCCCAAAGCTCATTCTCGTCCCACCAGGGTCTACACCAAGGAGTGGACTGGTAGGACTGTGAGCCCATTGCTTGGATCATAGGAGTAAAAACAAATTGCTCTCCAGTCAGAGTGCCATGTCACATTCCTACCAGTGTTGTAAGAGAAATCCTGCTGGCCCACACAACCTAACCTCCAACACTTGATAATGTCAGACTCTATATTTTTGTCCATCTGGCTTACACAAAATGGTGCCACATTATGCTTTAAGTTGAGGCTTACTAAATTGTGATGGTTAGGCACCTTTGCATATGTTTATCAGCTCATCCTGTTTGCTTTGGTCTGAAATGCCTGTTCAAGTCCCCTGCCCATTTTTGTTTGAATTATCTTTTTTTTATTTATCTGTAGTATTTCTCTATATATACTGGGTACTAGTTTTTTTTTTTTTTTCAGTTATATATATTTCAAATAATTTATCTGAGTCTGTAGTTTTTGTTCTGTTTTGTTCTTACTCTCTCTGGGGTGTCTTTTGAGGAACTAATGTTCTTAGTTAAATACGGTCAGACTTACCAATCTTTAAGTTCATGGTTTATGTGTTCTGTGTCTTCTTCAGAAAGATATTCCCCACCCCCCATGGTCATAGAAATACCTTCCCGCAGTCTTTCCTAAAATGTTTAGAGTTTGCTTTTCTCATTTCAATCTTTAATCCAGTTGGAATTAATTTTTTGTATATGGTGAAAACAGGGACCTAATTCAATGGCTGCCCTCCCATCTGGCTTTCAATGATCTCAGCACTATTTCTTAAATAAGCCTTCCTTCTCCCACTTGTCCACAAGGCTGTCGTACAATACATTTCCCCATGTATCGGTCCGCTTCTAGCTCTCTCTCTCTTCTGCTCTACTGGTCTATTTGTTTCTCCCTTTGCTGATACCCATTCTCTTAACTATTTACATAGCTTTACAATGAATCTGCCTTGCTCTCTCAGCTCCTTATATAAATGTCTTATCACTTCTTCTCCCCAAAAGCCTGTGGTGATTCTGATTGGAATTGCCCTGGATCTTTGCGGCACTTGGTGGGAAGGTGACATTTGACAATATCAAGCCATCCTATCGTGAACACCGTATTCGCTCTTTGTTTATTTAGAATTCTCAATGTCTTTTGAAAAAAATGTATAATTTTCTCCACAGAGGTGGTATGCGTCGTTCATTAGATTTATTCCTGGATACTCTTTTCGTTATCAAACTATTGGGGATGTAAATAAATACGATTTAATTCTGTATATTGGTTTTGAATCCAGAAATCTTCATAAACTCTTGTATTAGATTAATAATTTATTCGTAAATTGGAGGGGGGCTTCTACATACCAAATTATACTTGTGCATAATGAATGATGGCGCTTTTTTTTTTTTAATTTTTTTTTTCAACGTTTATTTATTTTTGGGACAGAGAGAGACAGAGCGTGAACAGGGGAGGGGCAGAGAGAGAGGAAGACACAGAATCGGAAACAGGCTCCAGGCTCCGAGCCATCAGCCCAGAGCCTGACGCGGGGCTCGAACTCACGGACCGCGAGATCGTGACCTGGCTGAAGTCGGACGCTTAACCGACTGCGCCACCCAGGCGCCCCATATTTTTTTAAGGACAATAATTTGAGACCAGCTGGCATGAGACCAAGACCAGTAATTTTTTTTTTTAATTAAACTTTAACCAGACAAAGGGAAAAGATGGCAACGAACTCCAGTTCTCACCTTGCTCCAGGAGGGAATAAAGGATGCAGAATCATGGAGCGAGGACCACGCAGGTTGAACCACGAGTACATCGGTCAGATCAGACTACTGGTAAAGGGAACGACCGGAATTAGTGAGCGCCACTGTATGCGATGCGGTGCTCTGCATACATCATCGCACCTCAGCATGTTGGTGACGATGGCAGAAAGGAAAACACCAGAAAGGCCGAGTATCTTCCCCAAACTGCAGTCAAGAGCTTCGAGTTCCTTAGTGACAGCCACCATAATAGAAATGCCAGGCACTGCATTTCTTGTGTTTTATAACACAAGGATATAATGAAATACATCTTGAGGAGAGAAACAATGCGCTATTGTGTCTCGCGAAGTTTGGGCCAAGATCTCAGTTTTGCATGTGTTTGTATTTAGAGAAATAAATCTGCCTTAACAATTCTCTAATCAGTGGCATAATAACATAGAAGCTGCCATCTGTGAGTTTAATCATCTGAAGACTGGAAAAACCTGATGGCGATCCTGAGGGAAAAGCCCCAGCAGAAGAAAGCTGAGCAGACACACAGACTGTGGCTACGAGACGACAAAAGAAGCAGTCAGCTCGTTCAAGTCGGCCAAACCAGTTATTTAGCATTATGACATCTGTGAGCTAACTGTGCTTTTTTTCCGAGCGAAGTCTGTGGTATCACCCAGGTTGGCTAAATGACTGGTGTGTAACCCTAGGAAGAGAATCTTTCACGACGGTGACCACATCTTTAGGAATCGGGTCTCACGCGTCCCATGTGCCACGAGGGGTCCGCGAAGCCTGACGGTCCACCAGCTCCTGGACCGCGTAGCTGGAGCTCCTGGGCAGGACGCCCCATCCTCCGTGACTATCTCAGCGCCCACACGCACTGAGTACTCACTCGGTCATGAGACGTATCTGCATATCCCTTTGGAAAGTTCCTGGCTTCTATTCGGAGAGCTGCTCGCTGGAGCATGTCAATTCACCAAACATGCCAACACTGCGCCTGCGGAGTGAGGGGGGAGGGCACGGAAACGCCAAGAACCCAAACCTGGAGCTGGGTATGGCGTATGGGACAGAGGCACAGCCCCTCCCCCCTCTCTCCACCCTGGAGCAAGCAATGGGAGACGCCAAGGCAGGGGTGGAGAACACAACAGTTCAGGGGAGGCCACGGGTCAGGAGAAGTAGCACCTTACAGAGGGCACGGGCAACCCACTCATCATCTCTGATGAGGGGCCCCCCTGCCCCTCCGTCCTGGGGCTACAAACGCAGGGCCTGTAAGTCTGAGGCAGGCTGTTGATGTCCCCTTCCCACGACACTCTCGTCTGCAGCCTGCCGTGGAACACGTACTAAAAGATGGGAATGTGAATAACCGTGAATACTCACGGGGTGTTTATCGTGTGCCGGGTAGGATTCCAAGTGCTTTACCATATGTACATATGAGCCAATGAGGATGAAGCTCTCTTCCTGACTAAACCCCACACACTGGCTAAAATGTCACTGTTATTGACGTCGTGTGTGTATATGAAATGAACATCCATCTTCCAGCCTTCTAAAAATTCCATTCTACTTCCAGAGTGAGACTCCTGAGAGCCCCCATTAGGAAATCGCCCCCTCACTGGAGACACTACCTGGAAAAGCAATCAGAAAGTGAAGCATAGGCAAATGTTGAAGGGCCCCCTCCCTACGCCTCTTAAGCGTCAACAGGAAAGTAAAGAAGTCGCTCTCACCAAGGAAATAAAATTGTACGCAAAGCAAAATTAGAACAAGTAATCAAACTCCGCGGCCCCTGGTCTTTCCTTCAACGGGGCAGACAGTTGCTCTTAACAGTGCTGGTCCTGGGGCATTTAGGTGTGTGTATTACATAGGAGGAAACGAGGCTCTCCGGAGACCAGTATAAAGACGTGACCAATCTGTCAGCACGGGAAGCAATGGTAATAATGTGCCCCACCTGGAGTATTTCATGCCCCAGCTGAGATAGGAGACTTGAAAAGTGTTGACCACACTTATCAATGACCAAAGGGGCACAAGAAACTGCTGTGAAGAGACCGTTTTCACGTTAGATCCAAAGTTGATGATCCCAGATCTCAGATTTTGCACGTCAAGAACCATCAAGAAATTCAAGGGTTAACTGCTCAGGCTCCATCCATTAGCCCACCAGTCATCAATGGGAAGTTACATTCACAGTCTTGGGTGGGGTGCCATGGAGAATGTAAGAAAGGAGGACAGGAGGCAAGATGGCGTTTGCAAAAATGTTGCATCTGAAGTCCATCAACTAAATGAATCCACGGTCAGGAGCTTGGGTCTGGTTGGTTTAGATTGAACACCCACCCCACTCCAACCCAGTACAAACGTCAGCGTGACATGTCCACCTGGCAGAAAGTAACAGACATGGGAGAAGGAACCTCCCTCTTCCTGCCACTCAAGGGGAGTAAATCCCACCAGGTAGCGTGACAGCAACCCAACAGGCACGCCTCAAAAGTTGTTGATCCTACAGACCTCGCTGGAAGTCTAAGAAAGCCAACAGGATTATACTGATCAAGCATCACAGTGTTCTTATTGGTTATTTGCTCCAGGTCCCTAGGGAGGGTCTGACATTTTCATTTCCTTTCTTACAGGCCCCTGAATCCAAAAGGGGTTAAGTTCCTGCCTTGGGCCACGCAGTAAGCGGGCAGAGAAGCTGAGATAAACCACCGAGCACCTGCTATGGCCCCCAGCCACACTCCACAGCACATCACTTCACTGGCCTGAATGACGCGATGGAAAGGAAGCACGGAGGGTTCTGTGTACGTGCGGGTCCAGCACGGGGTCCGGATTCCGTAAGCTAAGCTTCTGCTGAGCCCCATGGGAAATGTGGGGGTCTGGGGGTCAGGCAAATAGTCCCCTCTGGGAATCCAACCTCTTACATGTTAACCTTATCAATGCTTTTATTTACTTGGTTATTCTGGGGGGGGGGGGGAGGGGCAGAGAGAGAGAGACAGAATCACAAGCAGGCTCTGCACTGTCAGCACAGAGCCCAACATGGGACTCGAACTCACGAACCGTGAGATCATGACCTGAGCCGAAATCAAGAGTCGGACGCTCAACCCGCCGAGCCACGCAGGCGCCCCTCCGTCGACGCTCTTTCATTGCATCTCCTCGCCTGGTCCACCAGGCCCTCCTTCCCCTCCCCCCAGCACAAGGGCGCCGGGAGGTGTCCTGCCCGACCCTGCTGTCCCAGCTGTGCTACACGCCGGCCAAGAGTGTCAACAGAGAGAGCGCATCCTTTTCAAACAGATCTCTTCTCAGGTATTATCAACATCGCAAAACGCTTCTCCACGTTACGAAAGCTTGATTACCAGGTTCCCGGGAAGTGACCCGACACAACCCAAGCCCAGGGCTTTCCACCCCGTCCTCAGTCTCACACGCCCTAGGCCTTATTTTCTCCAGAATCCGGACGGCCAATGTGACGAGGGCATTTGTGTGCATCGGAACTGATGCTGACTCCCTGCCCAGCAGCACCCGCGGCCCAGCCCTCGTCCAGCAGGGCCAGGGAGAGAAGGCATCCGATGGCGGGCGTCGTCCTCCTGCGTTTCGCGCCGCACCGCCCCGGCCACGCTGATCTGGGCCCTGCACCAAGCCAGACACGCGGGACAGAGGAACCCAGCCAAGACCTTCAGAAACCAGCAGCCCCACACCTCTTCTTCCAGCGAAAAGCAGCCTGAGGCTCACTCAGGTCACAGTGTCACTCCCCAAACTCACCTGGCCCGAGGTCTCATATCACGTACGACCCGACCCGATTGTGCCCCTGCCCGGGGGCTGCCGGGTTTGGCAGCTGCAGACAAGGGACGGACGTGTCCCTTTTCTCCCCCAGGGAACAAATTCACGTCAAGTAACTGAGCAACCGTCTGCACGTCCTGGGGCAAGTTCGGCACGGCCTCTCAGAAGCTGCGCAGACGGGACGAGATGCTCAATTCCGTGTGTGACCAAGACTGTGCGCCTGGATCGGCGGTGGCATCAGATGCGGGCCACGTGGGGACCTTTCACGCCAGCAGGCCCGCGGGCACGCCAAGCGCTAAGTCGGGTTCACACACTGGGCAGAGCAGGGGCGACCGAGTCACCGCCCAGACGCACGGTGAGTCAGCAGCCGGCCGCTCCCCGCCTGGGACGCTCGTCCTCACCCTCCCCCGTGGGTCCTGCTGGTCGTGGCTTCGAGCCGCCCCCCGACGCCTCCTCCCGGCGCGGCTCTGCCCCCGTCACGCTTGGCTAACACCGGCACGCTGTTACCCGATGGCTGTGCCAGACGCCTCGAGAGGCCCTTGGCACGAGACCGTGAGGCTCGGCCCAGAGCAGGTGGAATCTGGAAAGGGGCCAGCTGCTGATCACAGCGAGACAAACTTTCCTGTCGGTCTCTCTGTATTTTACGGGCCCCATTTGTTTACCTGCTCGTTTCTGCAGGTTGGCGAGAAGCGGGCTTTGATCCTGCTCCAACACCAACGGCGCTGTTTGCCCCGGCACTGAGCAAAGGGAGGGGGCGGACCGTGCTGGCCTCTGTCCCCCAGGGGAGCCCGAGACTCCTCCCATCCCTGAGCACTCTGGCACCTGAAGTGCACATCTCACCGGGCCCCGGGGGCCTAGTGTGGCTGTTTGCCCGTCATGTGGCAGTGGCCACTTAGCGGGATGGACGCCCGCCTTCTAGAAGACAGGGCTCTGTGTTACAGCTCTGGAGGGTGTCAGGGCTCGGTGCCCGGGCGCTCAGCGAAACTCGTGGCTGATGGTAATGGTGGGGAAATGGCAATGAAAACTCAGCAGTCTAGGGCGGTCACATCAAGGGCCCCAGGAACCCAGGCCCGTGTGGCCATCAGCTCCCCCAGAGAACGTGTGGAGAATAAGAAGCCTCTGGCCAACAGCCCGGATGACAAATACCTACTCCTGGCCTGCACGATCGGAGACAACGGAAGGATTCGGTGAGACACTCACTTCTCACTCCCAGCCCTCCCCCGGGCTGCTGGGGAGCTCGTGTGCATCTGCGAATCCACACGTGACCTACAAAAACTCGGGCAGCCTCCCGCAGACTCATAAAGTGAGAGCAGCTGAGACGCGCTGCGAGTAGTGGCCACTCACTTTCGCACGTGGTCCTTGAGGGCCCTCGGCCTCCTCCAAATGAGATTGTTGGACGGGCTGACGGCCGAGGGCTCTTCCACGTGGAATACTGACACCTGCCTGGAAGTGTCATGGGAACGCGTGGGTCAGGTTCAGGCCTCCGGCCGGTTGATGACCCACACTAAACTTGGTGGCCCGGGTCATGTCAGGCCCAACCAGGATTCTGTCAAAATCCCAAGTGGCGGTAATATTCCTGGCCTACGGCAGCAGTGACCTGAGGGCCCTGATTTTGTCATAAATTCACTGGCCGTTAGAGGAGAAGGGATCTTGGATTTGGGAGTCTTTGAGAGGCCACACAGCTTGCTCGAGGGGGCCTCCACCCAAGTCCGCGGCCACATGGGAAGTGGAGGAGGAAGGAGGCCAAGAGCACACGCACCCCAAAAATGACTTAGAATTACAAGAAGTGACTCATTTCATCTCTTTGCACTTTCTCATTTCTACTTTGCAAAGAAATATTTCAGCCATTCACCAGCGCTGAGTACCAGGAAGAAATGTGTTTATGTGAAACCCAAGAAGCACCACGTCTAACGATTTAAAGATGGCTACTCCATGGCCATGAGGAGAACACAGCAAGGTCACCATCTTGCCAAAAAGAAAAAAGGAAGCCACGTCCCAGATTTTTTAAAAAGAGTTTGCTGTGTGAGATTTTTACATAGATAGTCTGCACATTCCGTAAGGAAGTAATTGTTTTAAATTAAACTAATCAGGAGGCACCTGGGTGGCTCAGTCGTTAAGCTTCGGACTCTAGATTTCGGCTCAGGGCACGATCTCTTGGTTCATGAGTTCGATCCCCGAGTTGGGCTCTGTGCCGACAGCGTTGCAGCCTGCTTGGGAATGATTCTTCCCCTCCCTCTCTCTCTGCCCCTCCCCTGCTCTCTCTCCCTCTCTAAGTAAATAAACTTGAAAACAAATAAACTAATCAGAACAGAAACGTCTCAAAGGAAGACAAGTTGCTTTTGATAACAGAGCTTGGCAGCCAGTCTTCTGTGCCCCCGGTACAGCATGAGGCCACTGGGTCGGATCTCGTGTGGACACTGGTTGTAGAGGGCGTGTGATGCACCAAGCAGAAAACACACACACGGCATGGGTGCATAGAGTGCTTTTGAGAAAAAGTGTGTGAGGATCAGTGAGGACTCTTTAAGAGGACAGGCACAAATTAAAAAAAAAAAAAAAAAAAAAGGCAGGGTGGGCGCCTGGGGGGCTCAGTCAGTTAAGCGTCCCACTTCGGCTCAGGTCATGATTTCGCGGTCCGTCCGTGAGTTCGAGCCCCTTGTCAGGCTCTGTGCTGACAGCTCAGAGCCTGGAGCCTACTTTGGATTCTGTGTCTCCCTCTCTCTCTGCCCCTCCCCTGCTCACGCTCTGTCTCTGCCTCTGTCTCTCAAATATAAATTAACATTTTTTAAAATGGGGAGAGTGGGGGCGCCTGGGTGGCTCAGTCAGTTAAGCATCCGACTTCGGCTCAGGTCATGATCTCATGGTCCGTGAGTTCGAGCCCCGCGTCGGGCTCTGTGCTGACCGCTCAGAGCCTGGAGCCCGTTTCAGATTCTGTGTCTCCCTCTCTCTCTGCCCCTCCCCTGTTCATGCTCTGTCTCTCTCTGTCTCAAAAATAAATAAACATTAAAAAATATATATATATAAAATCTAAAAAAATAAAATAAAATGGGGAGAGTGTTTTGTCTTTATTAAGAAATGTAATTGCTATGCCATTAGCCAAGCACCAAAAGGGTCCAACGCTTCCAAACCTGAAACGAGCAATGCATAAACCCACCACAGGGAAACGGACTCTGTGATCCCCGTGTCCAGCAGCAATTAAATGCCTGTACTGCAAGGGTGTTGCTGGCCCCATGTGGGCCAGCAAGAATGGCGCTATGAAAAACCATATGCTAGGCTCTATGAACTGAGGTCAATAAAAGGGGAAAAGTATTTCCTCCCCAGGTTACTCTTCCCCCAGAACTAAGAACCTGGCACCTTTCGGAAATCTCTAAACAAACAAACAAACAAAAAATTCAACAGAGATTGCTCAGACCTAAAAATCTGGGCTCATCATTTCAGGCAGGATGTGTTTCAAAAATAAGTCATCACTCCAAAAGAATGTGTTATTTTCCTTTAGCAGAAAGGAAAGCCCCCACCCCACCCCTGGCCATTAATTTTCATAGAATTGCCTTTACCCTCCGTCAGTAAAGCATGAGGAAATTCCACTATTATGCCCTGGAAAGTTACAATACCTGGTTAGTTCTGGGTGCCACCTACGGCCAAAATTATTGCGCGTCTACTATGTGCCCAGCACATCTAGTAACATATGTGACCTTATGAAAGTCTAGAAATAAAGTTCATCATAAATAAAAAACCACTGCTAAATTTAAAGTTTTAAAAGCCACCTTCTTGATGAAGATTTAATGTGTAGGAAATGCCCATTAATGGAAAAAAGGACAATTTAAAATGCTATATACAGTATAATAAAAAAGTGATTTAATCTGTATGTAATTTAAGAATAAATCAAAATAATAAACAGTCCTATAATCATTTTTTTTTAATTGAGTGGTTAAACACTGACACAATATTCCTCATGTCCAAGAAGTTTTACAGGCAAATCCTACTAAGTTTTACCAATTTCAGTCTTATACAAACTCTTCCAAAGAATAGAAAAACAAACATAAACAACTTTTCTAACTCATTTGATGAAGCTACTGTAAGTCTGAAACCAAATCAGATAAGGACAGTCCAAGAAAATTACAGCCTTATAATTTTCTCACATAGATGTGAGATTCTTAAATAAAATTTTAGCAAGTCAAGCCCAGTGGTACATTTAAAATGATGATAATAATAATAACCAAAGTTTCTTTAATGTGAATAAAAGTTTTACATTACATTAGAATAATAGAATATAGCTCCCTCGTTAACGTATTAAGGACAAAAATTATAATCACCCCAATAGACACAGGAAAAGCACTTCATAAAATTCAACTCCCATTCATAAAATTTAGAAAAATATTTGCAAACTGGGACAAGAACTTCCTTACTTTGATAAAGGACATCTACCTGCATCGCATAGCAAACATCATACTTAATGGTCAGATGACGGACACGTTCCCATAAACATCTTACAACCAATGAGGGTGCCCTGACTCCCACTCGGCAGGCATTAGAGAACATAGCCAGAGGAGTAAGACAAGAAAAGTCACGAAGAGGAGTAAAGACTGAAAGGAGGCAGGTGTTCATAATTGCAAATTCTGAAAATTCAAGAGAACCCTCCAAGTATTAGACTCACCAAGACTCGGCCTGTTTGTGGCACACCACATGAATATATACTCGAGAAAAAGATAGGGAGCTACCTTTACGAACGGGGCAGGCAAGGGTTTCTTAGGCATGACATCAAAATCATGAAGCAGTGAAGAAAACATAGATGTCACTACTTACGACTGAAAACGACGTAAATGCAGATTAGGAGAAGATATCTGAAATAAATCTACTTGCGTAGAAAAATGTTTCCGTACCGGGCCTCGCTGCTCTCCTCAGAAATGCCTGTTTGCAGGCTTGGTCCTCAGCTGGCATCTGGGACTTGCGTTTCGGGAAGGTTCCCACCATCCCTAGATCTGATAGGAGTGGCTCACTGTGCCTAACCTGTTCATACAGACGTCGTGGTTTATGCCAAACATCTGCTTTCCCTCGGGGAGTCTGAAATTCTGGTATGTGGCAGGCAGAGAATGCCTTCGTGACCAGCCTCCAATAAAAACCTTGGGCACGGAGTCTCCAACAAGCCTCCCTGGGAGACAACATTCCACACAATTTGATCCTGAAGGAACGAAGTGCATCACCCTGTATGACTCTCCTGGAAAAGGGCTCTTCTTGGAAGTTTACAGTCCGTTTCCTCTGGACCTCACCCTTTTCTCTTTGCTAATTTTGCTCTGCAAAATCACTGTAATGAATCTTTGCTGCAAGACTGTATGCTGAGTCCTGTGAGTCCGCCGGGAACCAGGACCTAGGCATGGTCTTGGAGACCCCCAAGACAGTGACCGACAAAGACTTACATTCAAACCTCCTAAAATTCAATTACGATAGTGAGTTTGAAAAAGACAGGCGAAACAATGAGAAAAACGGGCAAAGGAAATGAGCAGAGTATTTTTAGAAGGGAAAAACCCCATGGCCAATGAAACTATGAGGACCTGCTCAATCTCACTAGTCATTAGGGCAATGCAAATTGAAACCACGAAACACCCTTTTGTGATCCTCTGATTGACAAAATTTTAGAGTATGAAAACACACGGCAACGTGTGCAATGGTAGAGAAACCCCTCTGTAGAACTTTCTGGCAACACCTAGCAGACCTGACGTTGTGTGTCCTGTGAGCCAGCACATTTCAAGAGCAAGATATGTGTGAGGTACTTTCCTTTTTGTTTTTTGTAATTTTTTTTATGTTTATTTATTTTTGAGAGAGAGAGACAGAGTGTGAGTGGGGGAGGGACAGAGAGAGAGGGAGACACAGAATCCGAAGCAGGCTCCGGGCTCTGAGCTGTCAGCACAGAGCCTGATGCGGGGCTCAAACCCACAGACCGTGAGATCGTGACCTGCTCCTCTCCCCTGCGTCTGCTCTCTCTCAGATAAATTTTTTAAAAATTTTCAATAAGGGAATAGAGCATACTAACTTTACTCAGGTCTCCACAACTGGTTTCCACTCAAGGTGCAGACTGATTGACACTTGATCTCCTCGATGTGACATCGTATGTCAGCGATACTGACAAATATCTCCAACAGAAAAGAGAAAATAAGATCACAAATCAAGTTCAGTTTAAACTACGGTGGGAGATAATCATGTGTTCGCTTGAAGAGATTTCATGAGCAGATTAACCCGTAAAAACAACAAAGTGTTATCTAAGCCTAGATCCCTGCTGTGAGGCGCACATGAGCATTTCAAGCTTATTACAATTTAGTTCTTGGCACTAACCGCTTCCATCACGGTAAGGCCTGTAAAAGCAAGCCTGTTTCCTTAGTGATCATTAAAAACGAGTGAATTTCGTTTAAGTATTGTTCCCAAGTTCAGGAAATAGCCGGAGTTTGGGCTCTGGCCAAACACAAGTATCTTCCTATGTGAAAAGGTGTTTTGAAGCAGTAATGGAACCACCACAAGAGTCTCGAGGAATGTGAGCTCCTGCGAGATGATTCTGCCCTCTCGCAGGCAGGCAGAAGAGGGCTAATGCCTCCGGTGGCTACGGAGAAACACGGGGTTCCCAGACCTCCGACGACGGCCCCCGCAGAGGGTCTCTCCCTACCGAGACAGCACTCCGAGTGAAAGTGCTCAGGTTCCCAAGTGGGTCACAACGTCTCCGTCAATGTGCTCAGTCATTCGGGGATATAAAAGTATACTACCGGCACTTTTATCACAGGCAGAGAAGAACGGTGTTATCTGCGCTGTAAGCCTCAGACTTACCCGGGATGCTAAGAGGATAATGAAGCCATTTGAATGTGCACGGCAGTCTTTGCACTTTTGGTGGTGTGACTAATAGAAGCAGTTTCCCGGATCTCCCCAACCCCCCTCCGCGAGACTGAGCGTTGCAACCAGGGCTGATGTGGGCTCTGGTGAGCCGCGGACGTCTGCCGTAGGAGCCCTGTGCAGAGCTGCTCAGAAAGGTACACGGGGCAAAAGAGAAAAAGACCAAGGCTTTCTGCAGGACGTGGTAATAAAATACGTAGTTGGGGGGGGGGGGGGTCCTCCCTCTGCCCCCGGCCCTTCCAAAAAGGTGAGTTTTAACTACTGTGGGGCGAGGACCCTGCCCTATAACTTAAGTGATGGCTGAAACACCTTTGCCGTTGCATCCTTGCTGATTTTTACATTAAATCCAAACCCCTGTGTCCCGCCCGCAGGGTCCTGCCAGCCCCCCCTACGTCCCTCAGCCCGCTGACCGTTACCCTCATCCACAACCGTCCCGCCAGCCGAGGCCACCACTGTGACGGGCCCGCCCATGCCCTTGTCCGGCTCCCGAATGTCCACCTCTCCCTTCTTTCCACGCCCCCCCCCAACCTGCCTTAAAAATTCACTTGATATTCGCCAATCAATTACATTTTTACATATTTGCCAAAATCCTACGCAGCTATGCCGGCAGGCACCATAAGGAACGAAAGAAAGAAAATCGTTTACCCTCTGGAGCAGTCTGGCTGTATCTTTCTGCCCAACCCCTGGGCACCTGTGTTCTACATCAGCGTCGACGCGGCGACGCATTGCTTTTTTAAACTCTGTGTGTGCGTGTGTGTGTGTGTGTGTGTGTTCTGCCCTGATGAGCAAGCTCTTCATGCACCATCTATTTTTATAACGTCGCCAAAGAACCCAGCACATAGCTCCGCATACAGTGGAACTCCTTTGTCCTCCAACCAGAGAAAAGGGCTCAAATTTTGGTTTTATGATGTTTCGACAGTCACGATGTTTAACAACTTTTGTGGCATGGACATCTACCAATGGAAATGGATTCTTCAATGACCAGGTGCGGGGGAGTGGGGCTGTGTGCGCGGCTGTCTGCCTGTCTGTCCCCCCGTGAGAATAAAAACCAGCAAGAGTCACAAGCAGGGTCCTGAAAACCCTGTGCTGTGCCTGGTGCTACCCTCCAGGTGCTGATTGGAGGGTGGTCCCAAAATCCTGCAGGAGTCGGGACTTGGACTGAGGAAAGCCGTAATTCACCAGCATGTGTGGCTGTGTTTCAGTATTATAACAACCACGGTGGCCACACATACCCCTGCCAGTGAACGCCAGGCCAGCCCTGCTGTGGATGCTACTGAGGAGGAGACTACTGAAGATATCACCATCCCCGGAGGGATTGATGGTTCTAAAGGCAAGAGCCTTGGGGCGCCTGGGTGGGTCAGTCAGTTAAGTGTCCAACTTCGGCTCAGGTCACGATCTCGCCGTTCCGAGTTCGAGTCCCGCGTCGGGCTCTGTGCTGACAGCTGGGAGCCTGGAGCCCGCTTGGGATTCTGTGTCTCCCTCCTCTCTCTGCCCCTCCCCGCTCCCTCTCTCTCTCTCTCAAAAATAAACATTAAAAAAAGTTAAATAAAATAAATAAAATAAAGACAAGAGCCTTGAGTCAGGGGGCATCTAAGTGGTCCGGGCTGATGTTTAAAAAGTTGGAACTTCACTGACGGGGTCTTTGCAGAAGTGACATCCCTGCAGTGCAAAAATGCCAAAGGCCGCACCTATAAGTTCTTCACGCTTTAAGGCCTTTCACGGGTCTGCAACGCGTGTCCTGGACTGAGGTGTGTAAGTATGAGCTCCCCAAAGCGCCACCCTCTGCTGAGAACGAGCAACACGTGAGCCAGGAGACCGGACCCTGGCCTAGGATCGCCCCATCAGGAAAGGGCAGCAGCGAGGCCCGGTGTTCCCCAAACTCCCCACCTTGAGGCACAGCAGTGGCACGACAGCGGTTCACACGGCCAGGGGCTCCCATCCGAAGCAGACAGCATACGTGGCCTGTGAGGCACACGGCCCGGGACGGATGGAGGACTCGCCAGTTAGGAACAAAGGCCAGAGGGCACAGACCCCGGGGAAGCCGTGGGCAGTTGTAGCTTCAGCACTTCCGGGCACACCATTCAGACGCCACCTGCTCCACCATCAGCGCCCTTCATTACCAGTTAATTTCCTATTCTCCGTCTCTCACAGGCCCGTGACTCCTTCCTCCCCATCACTCTGAGCTTCATGGGCTCCCAGTATGGAACCCTGCACCTGACACATATAAAAAGGAACAACGAATTCAGCTCAGTCCCGGTGTGACGCCCAATGCTCGAGAGCTAACGCTTTCGTCCTGAGTTTATCCTCTGACTTGAGCTGTGGCTGAGGGGACCCTCCTTATGAGCCTCTTTCCGGCCCCAGAAGCGGAAGCGGCAGGGGAGCAGAAGGGATCGTTGGTAAATCATGGAATGTGTGCGCGCGTGCACGCGTGCACATGCGTCCCTTCCCACAAACCCTTTGTGCCGCTTGGAATCTGGTTCTAGTGAACACCAATGACAGCTAAGACAGAGCAGAGGTCAGGGACTACACAAGACATGCTAGAAGGAGGGACAGGCCCCTGCCATGCCCGCGATCCCCACCCCCCATGCTCACTCACATAAATGTCGTCTCATCTCACTCTGTATCTGCCTCCCGCTATGATTCGGCCATGCTCTCAGTCTACACTAGGCCAGCGGCCAGCAGCAAGTCTTTTCCCAACTGTGGCAGAAGCCTGCGGAGCCAGATCCGTGGTCGCATAACTTTAAAAGCACAATGTGCACCCTTTCATGGATTTTACCGATTCTTCTGTAGTAGAATTAGATATCATGACGATATTCAAGATGCCATTCCATGTTTCGCAAGAAGAGATTGAAGTAACTTGGATTGTCTTCCTCAGACGAATGAAACAAACAGGCTTTTAGAAGAAAATAGAGGATGATATTTGGGGAAGTATTTCCTAGATCAAACACATAAAAAACATGAACAGAGAAGAATATGGGCAAAGCTGACTATATGGAAGTTTAAAAATTCTGTACAACAAAAACACCATGAAAAAATCAACCACGGACTTGGAGAAGAAATATGCCAAATGCACAACCAACAAAAGGTTATTATTTTGAATATGTAAAGAACCCCTCCACCAGTAAGGATAAAACAAACATCTAATAGAAACATGGGCAAAGGACATGAACAGACAATTTACAGAAGGGGAAACTACAAACGGTTACTAAGCATGCACAAAGACGATCAATCTCACTAGGAATCAGGGAAATACAAATTGAAAAACAATCACACATCACGTCTCACCCATGTGATTGGCAAAAATATGAAGTTTGACAAAAATAAGCGTTGGCAAGTGAGAAATCAGATGGCAGTGTCTACTGGAGCAATTACTTTAGAGTATGGGGAATTGGGGAATAATGGGTAAAGTGGGGATGTACAATCAGTGACTTGACAACCGCCCCCCTCGTACACAAAGAGAAACTTCCATGCAAGCACAAAAGAAGACATATCTAAGAATGTACACGGCAGCATGTACATAATAGAGGAGACCCTAACTCAGAGAAGGCGCAGAAGTAAATGAGCCACGTATTTTCACCCTGGAATATATGCAGCAGCCAATACTACACCTGTATCATCTCGGAAAAAAAAAATCTCAAAAAGAAATCATCAAATGAAAAAGAAAATTATCGAATCTTCCTATGCAAGATATGATACCATTTATGCACAAGCTTTCAATGGCTCGAGGCACTACAGATGTCCATGTTTGTTATGTGTGCAAGTAGCTGGCATTTGAAGGCCAAGCACAGGAATGGTAAACACCAGTTACTGAGAAGTTACCACTTCTCAGGAAGGAGAACAGGTGTGGGAAAGAGCCCACAGAGAGCCTCAGCTACTTTATCCTTCAAATCCACAGAATAAAATGCGATCTGAAGCAAATACGGCCGAGCGTTAAGATCCGATGAAGCTGGTGATGGAAAGTCCACGTGGCATTCTCTGTTACCTGTGTGTTTGGGCCATTTGAAAAGAACCGTGACATTCAGGACGCTATTTGAAATCTAACAGACATTGTTCTCGTTTGTCTCATCTCAGGGATGAGCCCCAAAGGCCACCCAAGGAATCCAGCCACCGACCAGTAAGGTGTGATGTTGCAACCCTGCTCGGCAGGTTACAACGAGGACATCCTGCTTTCCCAGTCCCAAGAAAAAAATGATAAAGAAACGCAGTACTGGAAGCTGCAAAAGAGCACTCAGGAAGTCACCAAGCATCCAAATAATCCAAAGTATCAAGGAGGATGGCGTAGCTTCAGGGGAAGAGATTCTATGTGGCAAAGGAAAATACAGTGTCAGGAGGAATGACTTCTGGATGAGAAAACCCCAAGACATATAGGAGATCGTGGTGCTAAGCATGATCCCAATCGGTGCATAAAAACCAGGTTCTATGGGGTGCCTGGGAGGCTCAGTCGGTTAAGCGTCCAACTCCTGGTTTCAGCTCAGGTCATGATCTCGCGGTTCGTGGGATCGAGCCTCACATCCGGCTCTGCACTGACGGCACAGAGCCTGCTTGGGATTCTCTCCCTCTCCCCGCCCCTTCCCTGCTCACCCTCTCCCTCTCTCTCTCTCAAAATAAATAAATAAACTTAAAAAAAAATGGGTTCTAGTCACCGATAGGGCCTTTCCTCTGAATTTCTGGTAGGAGTCGATGCAAAGAAAGAAGGCATTTTCTAGTAAGTTCTAGTAAGTCGCTAAGATGCAGCTTTTCCAGAGAGATTTTCATTAGCTCACGTTCTTTTTTTTCTTGGCCTCATGTCAATAACGGCTTTTTTGCCATGTGCTGTGTCGCAGTTTTCCGTGGGATTTCAGCTGTCCGCATAGACGAGAGAGGAACGGAGCCTCATCCCCAGGGAGAACCCCCCGAAGGTGGCGGGAAATAGCAGTGTTTCCTCCTGACCTACCTCCCTCTTCCACCAAGTGTCAGGGGCTCCCAGCTACTCAGGCCGCTGTCAGATTCGGGAAGGAAAATCCGTGGATTGGGACGGGGAGTGACAGGGGAGGCAGAAAAGAAAACCCTTTAGTCCATGTTGGAAAACAAACTTTGAGATAAGAAGCCATATCTCCATATTAAGGGCTACTCAAAGTCAAGTCTGCAGACAGTTTGCTGATGCCAGAGATAAGTATAGAAATTCAGGGTAAGCAGCTACAATCTCTTGCCCCAATTTGGGTATAAAATATATCCATTGTTTCCAACAGTAAAAAATAAAATTTTTTTTAAAAATACATATATATAGTAGAGGCTTATATTTTACATGTCTTTAGGAGTTTTTTTTTTTTTTAACTTTACTTATTTATTTTGAGAGATGAGAGACACTGTGAGCGGAGGAGGGGCAGAGAGAGAGACAGAATCCCAAGTAGGCTCCATACCATTGGCGCAGAGCCCGATGTGGGACTTGAACTATGAGACCATGACCTGAGCCAAGATCAAGAATCGGACGCTTAACCAACTGAGCCACGCAGGTGACCCGATGTCTTTAGGTTTTTCACTGTATTTTTCCAGTAACTCATTTTGACTGTATTTTACAAATATATCAACATGTAATATATTGGGAAATTTTAAATCTGGGCCTTCATCACAGATGGTTTAAGAAGCACTGCTCTCTCGGATTCTTTAAAAAGTCTTTAAAAAGACAAGGGGCGCCTGGGTGGCTCAGTCGGTTGAGCGTCCGACTTCAGCTCAGGTCATGATCTCACCGTTCGTGAGTTCAAGCCCCGTGTCGGGCTCTGTGCTGACAGCTCAGACCTGGAACCTGCTTCCAATTCTGTGTCTCCCTCTCTCTCTGCTCGCACTCTGACTCTCTCTCAATAATAAAAATTTTTTTAAAAAAGTAAAAAGACACATGTTTTATGACTTTCAAAGAATGGCTTTCTTGTTTGCACAGAAATGTGCGTGTTCTCCAGAATAATGTGAAGTAATGCACTCAGTTCAAAATATAGATTTTCCAGCAAACAAGGGTGGCGGGGGGGGGGGGTTGTTTGTAAAAACCTTAAAGAAGTAAACGGGGAAGTCCCACAAAGGCTTTTTTTGCCACGATGGTTGCAAGTGCCCGGGGCCCAGCTACAGCGTCACGATTCACCAGGACATGGTTTCCCGGAGCCCAGGACGTGGGCTGCACCACGGCCGAGTGATCGCCGGCACCACTACCTACCCAAGGCTCCCTGGGTGCTGGAGAAGCACTTTTCCTGCTACAGAACCCATCCAGATGGCCTCCAGCAGCCAACGGCACCTTGAAATTGGTGGCAGGAGAGTGGGCTTGCTAACAGAGATTCAGGGCTGTGCCATCTGTCCGTAAAGAAGGGAGATTAAATGCCCACATCTGCTACAGGCTTAATCTAAGGAGACACTTCAGAGGTGCATCGTACGTCATAGGCCTGTAGGTCGCATCTGTCTTTGTCCAAGCCCCGGGCTGGCGAAGGCCATACCATGGGGGACGGTGGCACGGGAGGAAGAGGGGAGGGAGGGGGACAGACCTGCAACCAGCCACAGTGCTGGTTAAGACATCACAACCTCTCTTCGGAGGACCTCCGCTGTTCCCCCAGCTGTAGAAGCAGGTGAGGCCACCAGCTCTGACCGGGGTCTCGTCTTGCCTTTTGTAATTTGGGGCAACTCACTTCGCTCAGCTGTACCCCGTTTTTCCATCTGCAAAGTGAGGGTTTTGAGTTGTGTGACCCCACGCATTTATTCAAGTGACACACAGTTCTCGGGCCCCTGGCGTGTGCTTAGAGCAAAGCAGACAGAGTCCCTGCCCCTGTGGGGCGCACACTCGACTTCTAGAGTTCTAGGACTCTATGCAGTGTGCTTTTTATTTCTACCCTCCGGAGCTCTGGGGTTTAGATTTTTATTTCACCAAAAAGAAGCAAGCACACGGAAAACCCAAGCATTTGCATCATACAATGTAAATCACAGATTCTTTAGGAAAACTCACTACACCAAACCTCTAATTTATCACACAAATTTCATTTCAGAGCCGATTGGGCTTTTTGGGTTTTTTTGTTGTTTTGTTTGTTTGTTTGTTTGAGGGAGAACACGAGCAGGGGAGGGGCAGACAGAGAAGGGGACAGAGGATCCAAACCGGGCTCAGTGCTGACAGCAAAGAGCCCAATGTGGGGCTCGAACTCATGAACCGTGAGATCGTGACCTGAGCCTAAATCAAGAGGCAGACATTTAGCCGACTGAGCCACCCAGGCACCTCTTTTTTTTTTTTTTTTTTTAAAGCTTATTTATTTATTTTGAAAGAAGGAGAGTCGGATACTTAACTGACTGAGCCACCCCGGGGCCCCCGACTATTAACATCATAGATTTATAAAGGACTTTATTTCAAGTTTCCTTCACGTGACAAATCCTATAGGTCACACGTTAACAGTTATAACACTCAAGGAGCATTAGCGGTGCCCCAGGCATCGTGTGAAGCTCTTTCACGTATAGTAGCCTTTCTTTTAACAACAGACCAGTGATGTAGGCAGTAAGTTGAGGCTGAATGAGATTAAGACTGATTTTCCCAAAGATCCACGGCTGGCAAATGATGGAACGAACCAACATACGAAGCGAGCTCTCACACGCCTAACTTTCTTTCCTATCCACGCCTCGTCCATCAAAACATAAATGACACAGTGCGTACAAACCGCTTGTGGTGGCGGTGTGTGGGAAGGTGGTAAGCATTTTCTCATTTAACTACCCAAAACAACGATCCAAATGGCAAACCCGGTATTTCACATACCTGCCTTAAAAGCCGCACGTGTGGGTCCCACTTAGCAGTGATTACTTAGGGCCCTTTGTACTGTACCCCAGCTCTTTTATTTAGAATATCACATCATGAAGCCCTCCGATACTCTGAACTTTTCCCTTCTATCCCCTACTCCCAGAAATTAAAAAGCAAATGTAACTGTTGATACATGTTCTTATGCAGCTGACGTAAATTTTCATTTCCAATGGCAAAGGACACCTACCTCTAATCAACCATGGCCTTTAAAGTACAACCTTTTGGGACGCCTGGGTGGCTCATCGGTTAAGATCAGACTTCGGCTCAGGTCATGATCTCACAGTTCGTGGGTTCGAGCCCCGCACCGGGCTCTGGGCTGATGGCTCGGAGCCTGGAGCCTGCTTCCGATTCTGTGGCTCCCTCTCTCTCTGCCCCTCCCCCACTCACACTCTGTCTCTCGCTCTCAAAAAATAAACAAAACATTAAAAAAAAATTTTATTAAAAAAAAAGCAAAGTACAACCTTTTGTTTTTAACTTTATTTATTTATTTTGAGAGAGATAGAGACAGTGTGAGTGGGGGAGGGGGAGAGAGAGACTCCCAAGCAGTCTCCGTGCTATCAGCACAGAGCCCTACGCTGGGCTCGAACTCACGAAACCGTGAGATCGTGACCTGAGCTGAAACCAAGAGTCAGATGCTTCACGGACTGAGCCACCCAGGCGCCCCTCAAGAACAACTAAGAGTAGTGGCCTAACTTGCAAAACGCCAACACATGCCAATGTTTTCGCGAACACATCAACCCTGCCAAGAAAGGCGGTAGCCCTCGATGGCAGCAAAGCGCAGGGCGTAGAACAGAAGAGCAGAGAGGGCAAAATGATGG
Organism: Lynx canadensis; assembly: GCF_007474595.2. NCBI lineage: Eukaryota > Metazoa > Chordata > Mammalia > Carnivora > Felidae > Lynx > Lynx canadensis. The sequence goes on from NC_044319.2 coordinate 4,709,590, forward strand.
TATCAGGTGACACCTCTTGGCTACTCAGCAGACAGGAGTGTGGTGAGGCAGTCTACCTCTTCCGGAAGATTCCGCCTTCTGGAAGCCAGGGAGGCCACGGCCAACACACGGTTGGTCCAAGTGCCCCTGCGTGTCCAGCAGTGGCTAACGTCCACCACAGCTGGGGGGGGGGGGGACGCGGCATTTTAAGAGTACAGGCTTTCGTTCTCTTGGAAACACGGAACAGCAGGCTGGTGTCGCAAAGACCCGGAAAGGGAGCTCCCCCGCCGAGTTCACGCAAATCAAGAGCTTCCAGTCAAACCCGGGGAGTTTCAATAAATCAGAGTCCCTCTCCTCACTCTGAACTGCGAATACCCCCCAAGAGGACCTTCAACTTGCATACTGAAGCCCCAAGGCCCTGGGCTGTCCCCACCCAGGTCCTGCCTATACACGGCCCAGGGTACACACTGCTGTCTCACCGGCAAGCCTCGCTGTGCTGGGAAACTCCCTGTCTGGCCGTCTAGCTCCCAGAAACAATCAGGTGCGGGGGGTAGCCCTGGGACCTGAGTGATGCCCTTGCAACGCCCAATAAGGCAGAGCTCCGCAGCCAAGCTCATCCAGGGCTGGGGCTGGTCTCCCTGAGCACATATGTGACACGCGTACGTGAGTGTGAGTTGTGAGTGTGGGCACCACCCATCCTCACAGGGGACAAACGATTGGGTGCTTACGTAAAAGCATCAAAGGGGAGTCCAACAACTGGAAGGTTCCAAAGTTGCCCGACTGAGGAACAGGGTAGGATACAGAAAGGCTATTTTTAAGTCCCAAATTTTCCACTAAGCTGGTATTATTTATGTCGTCCACAAACTAACATTTATTAATTGAGACAGGCGCCACACGAAACACAAGACACGGATTATTTCAGTAAATCCAAGCAGCCAATCCACCGGACAGATATCAACACCACCAAAATGTTCTATTAGCATGTCCGTTCTACAAATAAGAAAACCATGGCTTGGGGCACCTGGGTGGCTCGGTTGGTTAAGTATCCGAGTCTGGCTCAGGTCATGATCTCACGGTTCGTGGGTTCGAGCCCCGCATCGGGCTCTGTGCTGACAGCTCAGAGCTTGGAGCCTGCTTTGGATTCTGTCCCCAACCCCCCCCAACCCCTCCCCGGCTCATGCTCTGTCTCTCTCAAAAATAAAATACATGTTAAAAAAATTAAAAGAAAACTATGGTTTGGGGCGCCTGGGTGGTTCAGTCATTTAAGTGTCCAATTCTTGATCTTAGCTCAGGTCGTGATCTTATAGTTCGTGAGTTCGAGCCCCACATCAGGCTCTGTGCTGATGGTGTGGAGCCTGCTTGGGATTCTGTGTCTCCTTCTCTCTACCCCTCTCCTGCTTGTGTGCTCACTCGCTCTTTCTCTCTCTCTCTCAAAATAAATAAACTAAAAAAAAAAAACTATGGCTAAGGGAGGAACTGATACATGGAGTACATATCTTATGGCTGGTTAAGAGGAGCTTTTTTTAAAAGTGATGGGGGTGGGAGGGAGGAAAGGGTGGGTGATGGGTATTGAGGAGGGCACCTGTTGGGATGAGCACTGGGTATTGTATGGAAACCAATTTGACAATAAATTTCATATTAAAAAATTAATAAAATAAAATAAAATAAAATAAAATAAAATAAAATAAAATAAAATAAAATAAAATAGTGTGGTTGAGGAGAAAGAAAACTGTGGTGCTCCTCAGACTGTACTGTACATATAAATCAGCTAGTATCTTAATAAAATGTGAACTCTTTTCAGTAGGTCTGGTATGGGGCTTGGGATTCTGCATTCTGCAGGGGATGCCATGTTGCTGGTCCTCAGACCACACTTTGAGTCACAAGGTGCTAGAGAATGAGGACAAGGAAATCCACCTTATCTGAGACACTGTGCATCCCGTTTTGCCACGCCTAACACTAGGGGTCCATATGACTCCGCAATTTTTCGACCAAGTCGAATACTGTATGATCACCGCAATGCCCGACATAGTTTATGAGTAACACATCTACAGGGCAAATCCTACGGAATCATTCACCTCCTTTCGGGCTCTGAGAACCTCTTGGAGGATGGGAACGTGTCCTAATCATCTTGTAACGCCCAGTGTCTAAAATGGTGTTTGACATTTACTTAATGACTAATAAACGTTTGCTGGGAGAATGTGTCTGTAATTCCCACAGTGTCCACCAAGGAGATGAGGACGCTAAGTAATCAAACCACAGACCTACAATTCGGGGCAGGGATGACAAATACATTTTAGCTCCTAACAAGCGCACCATTGCCAAGTTCAGTTACTGATGTCCAACGTGACTTGGAAGGAAAGGAGTAAAGAGCACATGGGCCATGAATTGGCCACCATTGATAGGTCAGGGTCTTCCGGAGGTTAGATAACAAAAGGGCGGGATAGGGACAGATTTTTTTCCATAATGTTACCAAATTCTAATTAAGGAGTATTATCTCCTTAGAACCGTTAGATATTTCTTATGTTTGTAAAAACTCAATGTATCTGGGTGCCTTCTGTCAAGAAAGTTGACCAAATCCAATCCTGCACTTCTCCCCCTAGATAATTCCTTCATCTTTTCCCACTTATAGTGACTTGGGTTCTTCTAAACCTCCATTAATGACTTCCACTTTCTCCCTTCCCCTGCTTTACTCACTTGTCACCCAGAGCCTCCAAAGCCATGACTGCTCTTCAGAGATTCCGGATTTGGTGGAAACATTGCAACCTGGCTCCATTATTTTACTCTTCAAGCTGTCTTCGCAAGGATCTAATGAACGAGTACATCCATTTAACCTCAGAAACCTGAAGTCCTCTTTCAAAGTAGTTTTGCAACTTATTTTGTTCAAATCACCAGTTACTTTGCCAAATATCTCCATTTATCTTAGTTGGGTGATGCCAACCCTCTAGCACATCCTTCTGGAAGGGGTGGATGGTACGGTATTCCCGGACTGCTTGTAAGATTAACATTTTCCCCCATAGCCTTGATATTTGAAGGATAGGTTTGCTGGATATAAAATCCTCAGCTCCCGCTTTCCTTAGGTCTCTTGAAAATATTGTGCATGCAGCATTGACAGGTCTGATACCAACCTAATTTTCTTCCTTTTTTTTAAGTGACTTAGTATTTTTGCCTGCAGACCCAGAGGGCTGTTTTCATCACCTTCCTCTTCCTCTTCCATCTCTTCTCTTCCTAATCATGTTTAACTTACAAGTTTATTAGGATAGGTCTAGCATTTAAGCATTCTGGGTCAGTCTTCCCAAATACATGTAGAAACTTCCAATATGTAGATTCTCATCTTCTTTGTTCTGGAAAGAATTCTTGGATTGTAATTTTAAAAGTCCATTTTAGTCCACCAATCTGTTTCTTTTTTTCTCTTCAATTATCGGTGTGTTGGACCTTCACTGTCTATCTTCTGTCAATCACTATCTCTGTGTCCCTTTCCACCTCATTTTGGCTGTCGTCTGCTCCTCTTCTCCATATCCCTTAATATATTTTCAGAAGATCCTGAATGGACACCTTGTAATTTTATCTCTGGGATGATTTTGTCTTTCTCTTCAATTTCCTTCTTGCATGCCATAATCTCTCGTTTTAGATCTCCCAGGCTTTTGTTTCTATTTTGAGATTTTCAAATTTCCGATTTGAGGCTTTCTTTCTCCAAATACTCAGTTCATGTTGAAAGGAGTGTTATAGATTTCATTTGCTTAGTGGTTATTTTAAGGGGGTGTATTCTACTCCTTCCACTGAAGGGTTTTAGCTCTCATTTCTTGTTTTCCTTTTACAGTACATTTTTCTGCATGTTACATATCATCTTCTGGTCATTTCTAAATAACTTGGATGTTCCCAGACCAGTAAGAACGGGTGTTCCTAAAATCCTTTGGGTGGCTTACTAAGCTACTTAGTTCAAGAGCACCCTCTTCTGTTGCTACAGTAAAGTGTAGTATCTTAACAAACGGCACTTTTTGGCGGGAGGGGGCGCGCTAAGAAGTTGGTTTTGCTGGTCTTGGATGTTTATTTCCCCATTTATATGTAACTGAGATTTATAGTATTCTCTGTCCCCTAGTTACACTTCAGGCATGGGCTACAAATGCTTTTATTTGCTCTCTTTGTTAATCTTTATACACACCAACAGGAGCATGAATAGAGACTTTTGGAAAATTACAGCAATTCAGGCTTAGGTGGCAGCCCCTTTAAGTCCAAAGCAACACTCCGATTATAGAATAATCAAACCTTTCCTTCAACTCACACTTTCAACAGTCACGGTGCCCATCACTTATAGATTACAAGAATACAACAATACAGTGTTAGTAAAATATACACAAACGCGGTAGTACACATCGGATTAATGAACAGAATAGCCAAGACCAAAGTTACAACACCAAGACCAAATCGGTGACCAGACTGGATCTGGTTCCAGGGGACAGTTCTATCATTACCCCTCAAAGTTTTATATGTAATGAGCTCCTTACCATCAGGAGTTATGAAATACAACGTGCCTCCTTTAGGAATTATCCCTACATCACTCTGGGCAGAGGGCATCCAGCTCTCAAGAGATCACTTGGAAGGGAAATTTGCAACTTCCCTAAAAATACAATTTTGGGAATGTGACAATCTACCCAAAGAGGTGTGGGTAAAACCGGTCCGTATGGCCGGAATGTAACCTTGTCTACTTTCCTTTAAGCTTCAGGCTGCTTTTGCAAGACAGTATCATGCGATGGTTGGAGGTCAGTTCTGGAGTCAGACAAGCCTGGACCTCCGTCCCCGCTCCACTCCTATCCAGCCTGTGACCTTTGTGAGCAAGGTGACCTTGCTAAGTCCCAGCTGCACACTGAAGGTGGGATTATCTCCTAGGATCATTGCAAGGATTGAGATAACAGATGTAGATCACTAACCACTACTTTCTGCGCACAGTAAGCACTCCACGATGCTGGGTGTTTCGTTGCTCTCAATATTATTATTACTCTTTCCTCTAGTCCTAATTATAACTAGGGCATCTTTATCACTGAAAGGAAGAAACCCACATTTGCTTCTTAATTCAGAACACATGGGAAGATACGAACCTCAAGACAGCGCCTCCTGACAAACATCCAGATACAAAGGTGACTTCAGCTATGGAAATACACAGGTGTCGAGAACCCCTAAGGCTCTGAAGGAGGACGCACAAGAGAGAGTGAAGAAGAAGGAGGTCTTCCTGGTGGACCCGTTTGCTAAGGAATTTATGTTATCAGTGGCAGGTGCACTTTATATGACTTTTGAAGGCTTTCGAAGCGGCTTTTGAAGGCGGGTCTAAGAATTTTGTATCACCGTTTCCCATAAGCCATATAGTCAGAGTCTGGGGGAAAAAAAATACAGTGGGCTTTTTGAAAAAGAACCCAAACAGAACAAAGTCTGCTACATTTAGTGGCTCAGGAAACAACGGGTTTAAAATTGTAACCGTTCTTCCCACTTTCCTGTCATTATTGATTCGCAGCGCCACACCCCGGAGCACAGCAGGGAGCAAGTTGAGAAGGCAGTGGCTTTGCACACATTGGATCCGAGAGGCACGCACTGTCACCAGGGGGCCACGTGACCAGAGTAAGACGAAGAAAGGCCATGACAGAGGAGAGAATGGAGGCCAGGCCTCAGGTCTGGCTGCGAAGACACAGCCAAGCTTCCCCGTCATGCCGGCTCACCCTGTGGCTATGTGCCTCCCTCACGTGGAAGGTTTGTTAAGCTACTGTTCTAGCAACATTGGGCAGAGGGTTCAGGAGACTTGAAATCCCCCGGCTGTGGAGTAAACAGGTGGGGCGCTTTCTCTTTAACCACACAGGTGAGTACGTGGTGATCCCAATGAAAAGGAAGAGACTGACATTTGTTTCTTAATTCAGAACACATGGGAAGATACGGACCTCAAGCCAGCTCTTCCTTACAAACATCTAGATACAAAGGTGAAGTCGGCCGGGGCACCTGGGTGGCTCAGTCGGTTGAGCGTCCGACTCTGGCTCAGGGCATGATCTGACGGTCTGTGAGTTTGAGCCCTGCGTTGGGTTCTGTGCTAACAGCTCAGAGCTTGGAGCCTGCTTCGGATTCTGGGTCTCCCTCTCTCTGCCCCTTCCCTGCTCATGCACTCGCTCACTCTCTCTCTCTGTCAAAAATAAATCAACATTAAAAAAATTAAAAAGAAAACAAAGGTAACTTTGGCTACGGAAATATACAAGTGTAGAGAACCCTATACTTTACAAGTGTACAACCCTGCCCCTTACAAGGATACCCTTCCTTCCTTTCCGACCCATCCGCCACTCGGCTCAGCCAGAAACGCATGGCCCTCAGCAACCACATCTTGATACTAATGTCACCTCGGGCTGAAAAGGCAGTGTCCCTAGAATACGTAGGGGCTGACGGGGAGTCCACAGTCTTCCATCCCCGACAGTCCATTCACAGCAGACCGCCTGCATCTCAAGAACCTGAAAACACGCCACCTGACCAGCCTGGGGCGCGCACCCGGGTGTCTGCGAGGCATCTGCGACGCCGTGGGTGAAAAGTCCACCTTCCCGATCGCGGCGGGCAGCACGGGACTCTGCAATGCTCTGCTCGTTCCCAGATTCAGAGATCACACACCCGCGAATGCACGAGTGCACGCGGCTCCCAGGCAGGGTGACCGAGAGAGAAGACTCGCTCCCCGCCCCCCAGCCGCTCAGGAAGGCCCTGCTTCCCTTCCCCCTGGGAGGGGCTGGTTCAAGGGGACGCGCGCTTGGCCCTGCAACCTGAGAAACCAGCTCACCTGCAGGCCCCGAGTTCACGGCCCCGTTTTCAGTTTCATCTTTTCACTGCCCGGGATTGGAGGAGGAAAAGCTGTCACTGTCGGACAAAGCCTGGATTCCACACCTTCCCCGTGCTGGCAAAAACTCGTACAGGTGGTGAGGCCCCGCGCTGGGCGCGGCTGCTGCCCCGGGGGCGAAGGCGCCCCCTGCTGGGGCCGCGGGGAGGACTAACGCCGACCTGGGATGGGAATCGCTCCGCACCGCGTCCCGCACACAGCAAGCACTCAGCGACCCTGGGACCACCGAGAACCCCTCTTTTATTTTTTCTAACATCATGAGTTCAGTGAAACACAGAACAAATTTGCCAAGTGCCTGTTCCCTTAATCCCGAACCCCTTGTGTGTTTTAAGGGAAACTAGACCATATGGTTCAGATTTCGCTCACAAATAAATCAGCATAATGTTTGTTCAGTAAAAGCTGTTTTATGCTCTCGTTTTTATGGCCCTTTTTTATCCCAAGTCCTAAAATAATAATAATAATAAAAGCTAGTTGTGCTTTGCTAAGGGTGAATAAACTTGGGCTGAAATCCTTCTCTCCCCTACGGACTGGGGGCGGGGTGCCCCCCGATCATAGCTCCGGGAGCCCCTCGCTGGCCTCAAGCCACCTGCGCCGGACCCGGGAGTGAGGGGAGAAGCCACAGCAAGGAAAGCCGGGAGTAGATGGGTGAGAGGAAACCCAACAGAAAAATAATTCCCCGTGGGGATTTCTAAATGTCAGGCCTAACAGCCTCACTCCTCCCGTCCGATGCAGCCAATGGGAGCCACAGACATAGGCTTTCTCCTGCCACAGATCCCGATTCTGGGAAGTGGTTTTCTTTTGGAAAGAGCCCCCTTACCTGGTATCGTTCTCCTTGTTTTATAAACTATCTGGCGCTTTAACTGGGCTTTACAAAGCCTTATATCTATTTGCAAAGCCTTACATCTAGCCAAATTCAAAGAGGACTTTTGCTTTTCTGAAAACAGGCAAACAGTGCAAATACGATCAGCGTTTATTTTGCGCTAAGTGCCCTAGAGGCAGCGTCCCTGCCCCGCCCCCAAGCAGCAAGCGTTGGCTGAGCCCAGCTCCTTCCCCGGAACCCCACTGGGCATCTCCGCGTCCAGCCTCCAGAGTGTGACCTGTGTCTGTGAGCATCTGTGCTTGATCTCCATTTAGTCTGTGCATCCCCTAGCAAGATGTGTCCTACGGTATCAGAAAAAAAAACCTGAGAGAGGTTATTCTGGGGGTCGACGAATGCTCAAAAATTTTCCCATGCAGATGAATAGAAATTGCTTCTTTGCTTCATGCCACTTCAGCCTAGGAAAGTTTTAATAAGAATGCTCTGCTTTCGGACACGGAGAAAAACCTGTACGTATCACGATATAGAGGAATAAACTACTGAGCCAGTAACACGCACATCTTAAATGCATTATGAAAATCAGCGGTGCACAAAGTTCTGGCCTCAAGACCCCTTTACCCTCTAAAGTGCTGAGAACACCCAAATGCTTTTGTTTATGTGGTTTCTATTTTATAATAATAGAAATTAAAATGAGGACATTCCAAGATATGTATTAATTCATTTAAATATGATACACCAAACCTATTACAAACTAATGTTCTCGAGAAAGATAATTATATTTTCCCAAGCCAGAAAAAAAAAGAATGACAAATGTTTTGTTTTTTTTTAACATTTTTGCAAATCTCTTTAATGTGTGGCTTAATAGAATACAGGCCAGATATCCTATTGGCCTCTGCATCCAATCTGTCGTGATTGGTTTTTGTAGTTACAGCATGTAAAGAAAATTCAGCCTCACACAGATACGCAGGGAGAAAATGGAGTATTTTAATAGCCTTTTCAGATAATCATGGCTATTCATCTTTGATACAAAGCAAAACCTCACAAGTGGCAGTTTCTTAAAGGGCAGTTTCAATGGGGCACCTGAAACCATGCAATGACTTTTCATACTCTGCTACGTGAAAATTCCTTGGTCCATTTACCCTTGGAAAGGAACTTTTACCACGTATGATGTAACGTCATACACGGGTCATCCGGAAAACAGCGATTCACTGAGTTAGGCAGAATCTCCACGTGCTGGTACGTGCCATCTACGAGATTTTATTTTATTCTTTTTTTTTTTTAATTTTTTAACGTTTATTTATTATTGAGAGACAGAGAGAGAGAGAGCACAAGCAGGGGAGGGGCAGAGAGAGGAGGAGACACAGAATCTGAAGCAGGCTCCAGGCTCCGAGCTGTCCGCACAGAGCCTGACGCGGGGCTCGACCTCACGAACCACGAGACCATGACCCGAGGCGAAGCCGAAGACTTCACCGACTGAGCCACCCAGGTGCCCCAAATCTACATTACTTTAAAAATCAGATGTGTTAAAGTCGCCACCCATCTCATGAGAAAAGCCTTCAGGTGCTGAGCAGCGATCAAGCTCATGATGACACAAGTATCCAGAATTATTTTTTTTCATGTTATTTACTTTTGAGAGAGATAGAGTACAAGCAGAGGAGGGACTGAGAGAGAGACACACAGAATCCGAAGCAGGCTCCGGGCTCTGAGCTGTCAGCAAAGAGCCCAACGCAGGGCTCGAACTCACAAACTGTAAGATCGTGACCTGAACCGAAGTGGGACACTCAACTGACTGGGCCACCCAAGGCGCCCCGTCACCATGGGCATTCTTAATCAAATACCAGCTTCTTTTTCTATAGGTGTGGGGTAAACAAGTACAGTTTGGTGCCACAGCCCCAGTGCACCTGCCGCTGCCTTTGCTCCATCAATGTCAAGGTACGTCATGTAAAGGGTGAGAAAAGTCCTAGCGTTGTTATGAAATTAACGGAGACATCCGGGCCCCCCCAAGGGGCTCTGAACACCCTGAGCACTGCTGTGCCTCACACCTGAAAGGACTCTCACACAGGAAGGCGTCTATTTTATGCTTCCGTTTATATGCAGTTCCGGAACAGGCAAGAATCATCTGTGCTGCAGAAAATCAGAGCAGCGTCGCTCGGGGGTGGGGGGTCCGAGGGGCGTGACCGCGAGGGGCCGAGAGAGGACTTTCTGAGGCCATGATCATGTCCCGCGGGGTGTCTCCAAACTTCTCTGAGATGCATCAGAAAGTGAGATCGAGAAATGAATGCAGGGTTCCTCGACCGCAGCACCACTCAGGTTCGGGGCTGGATAATTCTTTGCGGCGGGGGCGGTCCTGTGCGATGCGGCACGTTGAGCCACACCTGGCCTCAGCGAGATGCCACCAGCCTGCTCCTCCAGTTGTGCCCAACAAAAATGCCCACAGACATTGCCCAAGGGTCCCCTGAGGAGCAAACTCACCCCCCAGCTGAGAACCACCGGATGAAGGGAAAGGCTGGCGGGATACGCAGAAAAGCAAATAAAACCAAATGTGAAAGGTACAAACCGGAGGGTGGGCGATACAGGCGTCTACTGTAAAATCCTTCCAACTCTACTTAACCTGTGAAACTTCTATTAAACTCAGGGGTAAACACGCTATTGTTCTGTCGTACAGCTGAAACTGACAGACTAGTTGGTCAATCAAACCTCAACTTAAATATAATTTTTTAAATGCTCTTGTGCTGCAAGTAACCTTCTTTGCACTTAATATTACACCGCTAAGGTTCCTCCAGATCACTGTGTGTCCCTGCAGGCATTCGTTTTGGCTACAGTTTTTAAAATCCCACTGTGTGAACCACTCTACAGTGTATCCACTCTCTCAGCAGTCGTCGGTGTGGTGTTATTGGTGTTGTTTCAAGGCTCTGCGTTGTGAGGCTATGAATGTGCCTGTCTGTGCAATTCGCGACTCAATCCGCTAGCCTTGTTCCTTGATTTTTCTTCCCTTGCCATTTTCATGAGGCTCTCCCCGCTCTGAGATCCAATAAAAATTCACCTGTATTTCCTTCTCTTCCTTTCGGACTTTCATTTTCTACAATGAATCATTTACTCCCTCCGGAGTATATGTATTATCTTTCGGTGTTCTTTCCAGACCCCTTATGTTAAGATTCTTTCTCCCCTCATTATGTTGGCATGTGATATCTAACCATTACAACGTACCTCTTCCTACACATGGGGGGGACAAGAATATCTTGAACAAGATATTCTTGGACAAGAATATCTTCTAGAATTATGTGCTTCACACCTGGGGAGAATTACGGTTCATCTTCTTTGTATTCCCACAGCTGTGGCCCCATCTGCCCTGGACCCAAGCTCCCCTCGAGCGTCCATCTGACTATACTGATAGATCATAAATTCCCATCAGCTGGGGCACCTGGGGGGCTCAGTCGGTTAAGCGTCCAACTCTTGGTTTCGGCTCTGGTCATGATCTCACGGTTTCGTGAGTTCGAGCCCCTCATCTGGCTCTACACTGACAGCACAGGGCCTGCTTCGGATTCTCTCCCCCGCCCCCCCTGCTCCTCCCGCACCTGCGCTGTCTCTTTCAAATAAATAAACTTAAAAATTAAGTAGTTCCCATTAGCTTGTGGCACAGCCAGACCTAGAACCCAGGGTCCTGACTTCCCTGGGCTTCAAAGGATAAAAAAACACATCTCTGAGGTTTTACTTCCAAACCCAGAATTGAATCCATGGCTACTGGGCAGACTGGATGCAAATCCAAAGTGTAAGGCGGGAGGAGTCAGGGCAGAGGCAGCACCAGACAGAGTGGTGTTCCTTTCCTTCAGACCTGGGGGGAGTCAGGCCACTTCTGAGCCAGGGGCCGGCAGGCTCGTAACAAATTCGCCAAGCGCTCACAGGGACGGGGGAGCCCCTTCCAAAGATGCCGTTCTTGCTTTCGTCCCTGTTTTCCTTCCCTTTCTTTGATTTGGCCCCACGAGTCTCGCGGGCGACATGATCTCCCCTGTTTACTGTTACTGTTGCTGTTTTGTTTTTTTTTTTATTTATTTTTAACGTTTTTATTTATCTTTGAGACAGAGAGAGACAGAGTATGAACGGGAGAGGGTCAGAGAGAGAGGGAGACACAGAATCTGAAACAGGCTCCAGGCTCTGAGCCATCAGCCCAGAGCCCGACGCGGGGCTTGAACTCACATACCGCGAGATCGTGACCTGAGCCGAAGTCGGACGCTTAACCGACTGAGCCACCCAGGCGCCCCGGCTGTTGCTGTTTTGAAAACGTTCGGGTGGGGAGGGAAAAAATTAATCTCCCAGTAACAAACTTATTTATTCAAATGTCACTCTGGAGCTTAACGGACACCAGCTGAGGGGAAGACAATCATCAGAATCACTCCAAATGCCACCGTCCTGGGCTGACGTCTGGTTTTTATGGCCGCCACTAATCCCTGGGGCCTGCTCCTTCCCCATCCCCTTCTTTCCCAGGCTGAAATTTGGGCATCCCGCAGACAAAATGAGGACAGTGGAGCCGTGTGAAATTCGTTACCGAGGAAGGACAAAACGGCTCGGGTTGTGCTCGTCCCTCCCCAAGCCTGTCCCACCCACCCCAGGCCCCAGAACCCACACCCTACACTCCTGGGATTTCCATTGTGTTTGGAGATTCTGTGGCTTTGCGAAACAGTGCTGGTGTTGCTGTTAGTTAAAGAAAACCAGCTGCAAAATCTCAGCCTTTCCTTGCAAGAGGCAGAATTGTGTCCTCAAAGAACGTATCTCCCACAGTGCCCACCACACACACACACACACACACACACACACGCACATGCATGCACACACACTTCACTGGAACACCACACTGTCACATTCCTTATCCCTCCCGATGCCTGACTAGTGAGGGACACTCCCTTGGGAATCCTCATCCATCACAGACGACCAATCGCTCTGAAATTTTACACCCGGTTCCTCACCCCCTGCAGCCCTCCACTCCGACGGTGCAATTACCCGCCAAGCTGGGGGCTGAGGCTTCTCGAACCCAAAGCTGGAGGGAAAATGGGAAGAGCAGAGAATGTGAAGACAAAAGACCCACATCCCTCTCCTTTGGTCACCTAGCCTCCCCGAGCCTCGTTCCTGCATCTGGGAAAAACGGAGCCGTGGTCATAATTCTCACCCTACGACCTGCAGGGCTGCGGCAGGACTGACTGTGAACATATATGAAAGACTTAAGACCCCGATCGGCGTGATTTACTATTAACTGTTGGTCTCAACTGTCAAGGGGAAGACAAATAATTCTCAGAAAGGAAAGCCCTGCCCTGTTCCTCTTAATTTTCTGGTCCACGCCTCCCGCATCACCCACCCGGCTGCCGATGCAAACTGGACCGACAGAAGCGCCACAGGAAGGACCCGGCAGGGGTCCTCCTGAAGGCCCAGCGTCCTGGTGGAGTCTCACCTGTCCCCACGCCACCTGCAAAGGCAAATCAAGGAGCTCACGGGCGAGGGAGCTGCTCAGAGACGCTGGCAGGAGTGGAGGCAGGTGCAATCTGCCCCTCCCCCCAAAAGCCTACCCAGACCCAAGGGGACAGTCCTAGCAGCCCGGGCGGGGCGTCACCCCTCTCCCCTGCCACCGCCACGCCACCGCCGCCTCTGCTGGGAAGGGGGGAGCTGTCAGGAAAGGCCAAGATCAGGCTGGAAACGGGAAAGACACAGCTAACGCGCTGGTTCCTAATACAAGCAGATGTTTGGTGCCTCTCGAAGCGACAGTGCTTTAACCTCTCGGACAGACAGGGAGAAGCCCAGGGTCAGAACAAGCTGCTTGTGACCGTGGGGGAGGGGCGCCTCCCAGAAAACCAAGTGTGTGCACAATGCTCCCTCCTGGCAACACCCAGTCTCCGAAGGATCTGCACGAATTGAGACGGCTAGGTCAGAACCGCCCACACGAATGCGGGGAGAAGGGTCTCAGGTGTGGCCACGCGGAGCTTGCCAGGATGTACAAAAAGCAGAAGTGGACGACCGATAACTTTTTAGTGGCTCATTTCTGCCCCCAAACTCCCTTTTTTTTAAAAGGGCCCATCCTGGGGCGCCTGGGTGGCTCAGTCGGTGGAGCGTCCGACTTCGGCTCAGGTCACGATCTCACGGTCCGTGAGTTCGAGCCCCGCGTCGGGCTCCGTGCTGACGGCTCGGAGCCTGGAGCCCGCTTCGGATTCTGTGTCTCCCTCTCTCTCTCTGCCCCTCCCCCCCCATTCTCCCTCTCTCTGTCTCTCTCTCTCTCTCTCTCTCAAAAAAAAAAAAAATACATTAACATTAAAAAAATATTTAAGGATCATTCTGTTCACTAATTCGCAGATTTGGAAATACAAAGCCCTCCCCCTACAGCAAGGTACAATGCACACTTGTTGATGAAAATTCTTAGCGCACACCTGTGAAACCCCCAGTGAAACGGTCTGTTCCCCGGACAGTCCCCAGCTTCGCGAATTCCCAACAGCATACCGCATAGCTCCTGGGGTCACCCCGGGCTGGCGACGGGGCCGAAGGCGAAACCTGGTTCTCGTTCTCCCATGGGGGGCAGATCCCGCAGCCGACCGGGTGAAACCCCCACACCTACCTCTGTCTCTTCACTCACCCTCCTGTTCTCCTTCCATCTCAGATGGGCAGAAGGGGAAGCAGGAAGGAGAAGGAGACCCTGAACTCCGCCTGTTTGCACCTGAGCGACCCCCGTCCCGTGACAGCTGCGGATCCTATACCCGCTCACCTAGGCCAAGCAGCCCACAGGGATGGAACCCCATTCGCGGAGGTGGCCCTAAGGCACCCCACCAAGAAGCCCCAGGCACAGCCTTCCTCCTGGGGCCTCATTTCACCGCTCGGTGACATGAATACGATGACAGAAAGCCAGACGCCTGGGACTCGGTCTCAGAGTTCTAGGGGTCCCAGCCCTGGCCTCTGCCCTCTGCCCGGTGCACAGGACATATGTGTACTGAATGGCACCCTGCATGGTGCAAAAGTCACCGATCAAAATGACATTACTAGATCGCCAAATTGGGACCGAGGGAAAAAAGGGCGAGCTAAGTTCCAGCTCTGCCACCGGCTGGTTAATCTCGAGCACTCACTTATTCTCCCTGTGCCTCTCTGGTCCTCGCTTGTAAAAGTGGGGTAGTCGGAAAACCTAACCGGCAGGGTGGTGGTGACCAAGGGCGACACGGCGAAGCGCGCACGCAGAGTCCCTGGCAGCGATGACCAACGTTACCGTTAAGCAAGTCAGGAAGCCACTCTGAACTTCAGTTTTGTCGTCTCAAAACTGAGGTTAATATCTTTAGCAGGCAACCACTCAGGACTCTTGGGGGCGGGGGGGGAGGAGGGACAGGGGATGTCATGAGATTACATGTCGGAAATAATATGCGTGTTGCAGTATTAAAATAAAACACTTACAACTAAAAAACAGAATAACAACCATCCGTTGTCCAAATTTTCAAGGGAAAACGTTCCAGTACACAAAAAACATTTCTCCTTAACGCAAAGTTTCCTCTGTTTTGCTACTGAGTTGGGTACAAGTTTTTGTTGTTTTTTTTTTGTTTTTTTTTTTAAGCATGTATAGCTCTTTCTTCTCTCAAGTTCTATCATTGGAGAACAAACAGGGCCTCAGAGGGGAATTCGCCATCCCATCTCCGTCCCCAGATGAACAGAGAGCAATGGGGAACCTCCTTGCCGAGGTCAACACCTTCCCTGCAGGAGGAATGCCTCTGAGCTGGGTCAGGAAGAGCAAAGCGTCTCTCAGAACCATGATGGATACGCTGCTACGATGGTCTCGTGTGAGAAAAGGCAAAAGTGAAACATTTTCATAAGAAACAGTTAAAAAAGAAAAAAAAAAAAAAACCAACAAGAAAAACTAGAGGCCAGAATACAGTCCTCCCTGAAGATCACTAAACCCAGGCAAATCTTTCAACGCCCTGACTCAGTCCGAAAGAAGCAATCTGCCAAGGAACAGAGGTCGACTCCTACCCCGGGACGTAGAGCCTGCTTAGGCTAATTTCCAGGGGAGCTGCGCCCCATCTGACTAAACGAGTTCTTCATTTAAAATCCAACGATAATTCCCAGGAACAGAAAGCGCACTTTCCGAAAGGCTACAATAAATCAATTTTTCGTGCCTGCATACGATCTAGCCTTAGCCACTTTAGTTCATCTTAATAAACAAGTTACTCGTTCAAAGGAAAATAAATGAAATGTTTTGCCTTGAGGGACAGTTTTATTTTTAATAGTTTGGTGCCACGGCGACAGAAGTAATATTCCGGGATGTGAATTGCCTTTTGTTCTTCGGGAGTTCTTGAGGACAGGGTGGGGGCAGGGTGGGCAGAGGGGCCGCCATCTTTCTGAGTTCCCCTGCTCGGGATCACGAGCGCGAGTCCTGTCTCCTGCTCTTGTCTTTGGTACAGACACATCTGCTCCTGCAAAGAGCTCCATTAAAAGAAGTGGTGCTTTATCTTCATAAGGTATCAATGCAGTGTCGAGCGGTTTGGAATTTATTGAAGCAAGTCAAGCCAATGAAAATGGGACTCAAGAAGAAGGGGTTTCTCCTCAAGAAATAACGAGTACTACAACTATGACTGACACTGGGGTCTGGCTCCTTTAATTACAAAATCCTGAAAGGAAGATTAGGTCAGGCCAAAATCACAGCATTCCACACGATGAACGTAGAGGGCACATTTTCAAATAATCTAAGAAATTATCGTGTAAGTCTCTAAGGAGACACAAAAGTACAGAGGTGATACACAGAGACCCAATTTCTACTATGCCAGCTTCCCAGGTCCAAAATACAACCTTAAAGGATGTAAGATCATCAGGAGCAGAAACCAGCTCCAGTTCCCTTTTGCAGCCCCTGAGCCCAGTGTAATGCCTGGCACGGAACAGACACTGAATGAATATGTGATGGAATGATAGACGGATGGATGGGAGGATGGATGGATGAACAGATGAATGGATGGATGGATGGATGGATGGATGGATGGATTATGGATGGGTGGATGGATGGATGGATGAGTAGATTATGGATGGGTGGATAGATGGATGGATGGACAGATGGGTGGTTGGTAAGATGGACAGATGGACAGATGGATGGATGGTTGGGTGGGTGGATGGATGATGGATGGATAATGGATGGATGGATGGATGGATGGGTGGATAGAAGGATAGATGGACAGATGGATGGATGGACAGATAGATAGGTGGATGGATGGGTGGATGGATAGGTGGATGGATGGGTGGATGGATGAATGGATGGATGAATGAGTAGATTATGGGTGGGTGGATAGATGGATGGATGGACAGATGGGTGGTTGGTAAGATGGACAGATGGACAGATGGATGGATGGTTGGGTGGGTGGATGGATGATGGATGGACTGGTAGGTAGATGGATGATGGATGGATAATGGATGGATGGACGGATGGATGGATGGATGGATGGATGGACAAACAAACGAGTGAACTAACAAATGAAATGAATCCTCAGAGAAGGAAAAGTGGCCCCAGGCTTCCAGAAATGGGAGGGAGGGAAGTTGTGGCTCTGCGCGCCCTCAACCAAGAGATCCCCTTCTGTCAAAGAGGCATGTTCAGTAATTTGGGAGTTCTTTTCCTCTCAGGAACGGAACCTACTCCACAGGAATTCTTCCTGACATCTTCACAACACCCCAGGGAAGGAAGGCTCCTCAGACCACATCACGTCGGGTCACCTGGCTGGTCACCCAGGAGCCAGACCCTGGAAGTACAGCTGACCCTTGAACAATATGGGGGCTGGGGTACTGACACCCTGCCCTCCGCGTGACTCCCCCGAAACTAGACTATTAATAGTCTACCGTTGACTGGAAGCCTTACTGATGACATGACAAGTTAACACATTATTTTGTATGCCATGAGTAGTATATACTGTATTGTTACCACGAAGTGAGCCAGAGAAACGGAAGGAGTTTTTAAAATCATAAGGATGGGGCATCTGGGGGGCTCAGTCAGTCAAGCATCTGACTCTTGATTTCAGCTCAGGTCATGATCTCGTGGTTTGTAAGTTCGAGCCATGTATCCGGCTCTGGGCTGACGGGGCGGAGTCTGCTTGGGATTCCCTCTCTCCTCTCTCTGCTCCTCCCCCACTCGTTCTCTCTCAAAACAACTAAACTTAAAAAGAAAAAATCATAACAAAGAGAAAATAATTTACAGGACTGTACTGTATTTGCCGGAACAAAACGGAACCATGTACAAGTGGACCCCTGCGATTCAAACCCAGGTTGTTCAAGGGCCAACTGCACTCGGCCGCCACTCTCTCCCCTGATGCTGCCATCGGATTGGCACGGTGCTGCCATCGGACTGGCATGTAAACCAAGCCTGAGGACGCCTTTCATCAGGACCTGAGCCAAGCAGAGGATAAGCACTTTCAGTCCGGGGAAAGGGAAGAGAACCGAAGGGAATGGCTAAGGAGAAGGACTGAAGCAGAGAGAAGAGGTCAGCATGGCCAACTTAAAACGTCACCTCCTCCAAGAAGCCTTTCCTCGTCAACCCGTCAGACACAATGCCCTCTCTTCTGAGCCCCCGTCCTGTGGCCCAGCCTTTCTCCACCAGCTCTACCAAACCCCACACGCTACACACGCACCACTTTCCCACCCCCACACCCCCAGTAAACCACACGCTTCCCAGGGACAGGACGGCAGCTTGCTCACCTCCATTGCTGTCAGAGCTCCCGGCCTGGTGTGGGGACACGACTGGCACTTAGAAAATAACTGGCTCAGCCAGTCAGTTATACATCCAACTTCAGCTCAGTTCATGATCTCACGGTTCGTGAGTTCGAGCCCCACGTCAGGATCTGTGCTGACAGCTCGGAGCCCGGAGCCTGCTTTGCATTCTGTGTCTCGTCTCTACACCCCGTCCCACTCGCTCTCTCTCTCTCTCTCTCTCTCTCTCTCTCTCTCAAAAATAAACGCTTAAAAAACTTTTTCTTAAAGAAAATATTGACTTTTAAACGGAGTCGACACTGAGAAAGAAGGACAGAAGCCAATTACAAACTCTGAGGGGGCCTGGGAGACTCTCGGAGGAGAAAGCGACGGCTGTAGGCCAATCATCTCAGAAAAGAATGAAAGACGGAACAATGAAGAGAAAACCTCAAGGTTAGACACGCCAAAATAAGTGAGCAGTGAAGCAAAATTCAAACCAGGAGGTGGAGACAATACGAAACGCTCGTTTTCCCTATGAGTCTGCAGGTCAGAACATCACAGAGAACCTCACCTGCGCCAACATCAAAGGTTCCCCTTCCAAGTGGGCTGGAGAAGAGGCACAAAATGACATCGGGCAGCAGGAAGAAGGCCAGAATTTCTCAGTTCAGGAAACCGGGGCCATTGTGGTGCCACGAGAGCCACATACATTCGTGGGCGGCGGAAGGATCTTCCCCTTAAAATTTCTCTTTAGTTGGTAGTCACCTCTGTCCAAACGGGACTTGTCTGGGGGGTCCCGGCAGCAAGAAAGCATCCTTCGCTTAGAATGAACTGGGAGACACGCGTTGGTGTGGCCAAAAGGGTTTTGTGACCACTGGTGTTTTATATTCTTGAAGCTCCTTTACGTGCAGAGAAGGAGGAAGAGCCGGCCTTGGGTGGGCATCGTCTCCCCTTAATACAGGACACTAGCTGTCCCGGGGGGACGGACACCGTGAGCCAGGCCCCCGTGAGCCGAGACCAGGAAATGGAAAATGCAAAGTCTGGCCTCGAACTCAGGTCCCAGTTCTGGAAACCGGTGGGGAATGGGGGCGGAAGAGGGACCAGCCTCCAGAAAGGAAACTCAATGCCTCCACTTTCTGGAGACCGCAAACCAACTGCCAAGAGACTAGTCTTCAGGGTGTGGGCCTTTCTGCGACACCCGTGGTCTGGACACTACCTATTCGAGAACACAAGCACTAAGTGCCGAACATGCGGGAAGCATCCGCCAGGCAGCGGTAAGTCCCAGCCACTGAATAACCACCTCGGAGGGGCCTCCCGTTCCTCGGGTCTCCACCCAGTTACGAACTCAAGTGTGCAGGGACCATCCTTCCTCTGAGATGATCGTCTCCCCGCTGACGAAACTTCAGCTTCTGGCCCCCGTGGGGAAAACGTGTCACGGGAAGGGGCACAGAAGGCCTGAGGGCGTCTTACTCCGTGTGAAGGAGGGAACTGCATTTTAGATTTCCACCCTTAGGCATGCCTGGGTGGCTCGGTCGGTTGAGCGTCCGACTTCGGCTCAGGTCACGCACGATCTCACCGTTCCTGAGTTCGAGCCCCACGTGGGGCTCTGTGCGGACGGCTCGGAGCCTGGAGCCTGGAGCCTGCTTCGGATTCTGGGTCTCCCTCTCTCTCTGACTCTCCCCGGCTCGTGCTCTGTCTCTGTCTCTCAAAAAATAAATAGATGTTAAAAACATTTTAGACTTCCAACCTTAGAAGAATCTGCATTCCGGGTATAAGGATGCCCTCAGCCAGGAGCTCGGAGCTGAGGCTCCACGTCCTTCGATGGGCAGTCGGGAAGGTGCAGCACACGGCCGCATGAGATGGGGAAAGGCTCCAAGGAGCTTTGCTCCTCATCTGGGGTCCTGGGGCCAGTGAATGACCGCGTTGGACCATTCCCTTCTCCCCAGCGCACATTCCCCCGAAGTCTCCCTGGGGCGTCTCTTGCACCCTGGTCCCCTGGCCAGGGATCCCCGGGAGTGAAGGCCCCTGACCCCTCTTCTCAGGAGGCGAGAGAACAGTCCACTTTCAAAGACAGGAAGAGCCTGAGAAACAGGAAGACGTCAGCAAGGCCCCGTAGCAGGCAGGGTTTATTCCAGCAGGCAGCGAGCTAGAAAAGAGGCCGTCCCCGCCAGGGTCTCCGCGGGAGAAGATGGCCTGGAGTGGTCACACGGCCCCTCTCCAGGCCCCCCATCAGCCTGACAGTCTGTCTTTTGGGGTTAATTGTGGTAGCCGAGCCCCCTCAGGGCCCAGTTAATTTCCTTTCCCTCCAGAGATTCATTCTTAAAAATCTGAGATTGACCTAAATTGTTTTGAACCAAAAGGAACTTGAAATTGAACTAGGTTAATTGAAAAAAAAAATAATAATAATGGTCTGGCTCCATTAGGGGTCCCCCCCCCACCTTGGAAAACCCCACTGATTTAAAGGACATCGGTCAATAGACCCGAACGTGCGTTAATGTTGTTTATCAGCTCGAGCTTTCAACGAACTGGGTCAACGCCTTCCTCAGTGTTCGCTCCGGGGAGAACACCCATAAATGATGATTGGAATCCTTTTGTAATTATAGTCATGGAAGACGCCAGCTGTAGAATAATTTTATTCAATTCGTGGGTGTTAAGCACTCATTAAGTGGCTGGTATTCCGCTAAAGAGCCACCGTGATAACTAGCAGCGGGGGTGAAGGGGGACAGGCCAGCGCAGGCAGCTTGGGCCCGCCACGGGGACACCTCTCGGGGTGACTTCGCACAAGGGGTGCCACGTGTACAGACCGTGGGTCCAAAACCAGGGGCAACGTGCGGATTCCCACCAGCGGGGTGGCCGAACGCAGCCCGCTGGGCTGCGGCTTTTCCACGGCGTCAAAGGAGAAAGGCAAACCCCCGTGCACCCGGTAGGAGCTGGGGCGACGCAGTGTCCCCGAAGGGAGGGGACAGAAAACCTCGTGCGTTTTTCACTCCAAACCCACTCCGGGCATCAGAACCTATTTGCGAGTAGGGGGCCGGGAGGAGTGGGGAGGGTGACAGCGCTGTCCGGAAGGGAGCAGAAGACAGACAGGACCCTCAGGGGTTTGCACCCATCCCCGGGGGAAGCAGCCGCCGCCGTGGGCCGTGAGGACCGAATTTCAAGCCCCAGCCCCACCACCTTCTACTTGGTCGTGAGCAATCACTTACTCCCCCTGGGCCTCCAATTCCCAGCCTTCGCAATGGCGATGAACAATACAGTTCTCTCCCGAGCGAGACGTGGCCAAAGTGCTTCTCCCGTGGAAGCCTCCGCATGTGACATCACCAAGCGCTCAGCCAGAGGCCACTCTCCAGTCTGGGAGGGCCCGAGAGGGGGGCTGGCATCCTGGGTGCGGCTAAGGGGTGCTCCCTGCCTCCAGCCTCCCAACAGCCTCGGGGTGGGGAGCACCCCCTCTCACGATCCCCGGGCGCCGAGCCCCCTCCCACGTCCCACCCCGTTCCCTGAGGAACAAACGTCCCGAGCCGCTCGCTTCCCTGGGCGCACGTGCACGGAGTGGAAAAGAAAAGCGTCTGATAGGGTTTGGTGCCTACAGCAAGTCAGGCTGTATTTCCTGAGAAACGGAGAAGAAAAAAAAAAAACTCCCAAGAGAAAATTAAATGAATCCTGACAGAAAGTTCTTTCCTTGTTTGTGGGCAAAGGGAGAAAACAGCAGGAGAAGAGAAAGAGAAGAGGCTTTTTTTTTTTAGTTTATAAAAAATTACCGTGAACTCTTTGGGAAATACTAACGCGCATAAGGGACAAAATAACGAACAAGGCATATCCAGAATTGGGCCTAGAAACACAGCATGACTGTCACAGCCGAGTTTCTTCCAGAGGCCAAGTCCGTGAACAGGTGTCCCACGCAGGCATGTGGAAAAGAGCCCCAAGTTCAGATGGAAAACGGGATTCCACAGGACAGAAGGCACCACATTGTCCTCCCCCAGAGAGGGCTCCTTTCAGTGCCCTGGGTCACTTCATTTTGTTTTTTAACACTTACATATTTTTGAGAGAGAGAGAGAGAGAGAGAGGGAGAGAGACACAGTGCGAGCAGGGGAGGCGCAGAGAGAGAGGGAGACCCAGAATCCGAAGCAGGCTCCAGGCCCCGAGCTGTCAGCACAGAGCCCGATGTGGGGCTCGAACTCACAGACAGCGAGATCATGACCTGAGCTGAAGTCAGGCGCTTAACCGGCTGAGCCACCCAGGCACCCCTGCCCTGGATCTTTTTAAAGCTGACCTCACAGACAGATCATTTCTGGTCCCGCCAACAGGCAGAAAGCTAGACAGTTGTGGTGGGTCTGGAGATGGGCCCGTCACCAGAAGGGAGAGGCCTTCTATGGCATTACTAACTGGGAGAGCTTTGGGCCACACAGGGGCTCAGACAGCTATCTGGGGAGCATGTGGCGGCTGTTCCCACCCCACGCCCAGTGCAGCAGACCCCAGTCTGGCTGGAAGCTGGGCCTTGTTATTCACAAGGGACACCGCGTTTAGCAACAGTCGGCGGCCTTCCTCTCTCAGCCCCCTGCTGGAACCATCTCCCCGAGAGAACACAGAGCCCGTGCAAACAGCCTCTCGGTGTGAGCTCTAAAACTGCCATGGCTCCTCGGGATAGATTTTTGGTCTCAAGAAATAAATAAGGCCGTGGTATCCCAAGGAGGAAGCAACATTGCCAGCTGTCAGGAGCCCAATGGGTCTTCCGAAAGGGTTTCCCTCATCTGGGAGGCTCCTCTGGGGAAGAAAGAAGCCAGAGGCCTGGAGGCTCCCGCAGAGCCAGCAGCGTCGGGGAATTACCCTCAGTCGCTGCTCTGCACCTGCCGAGGTTTCCACACAGCAGTGGAGACGACCAGAGATGGCTAAGGACCCGCCGCTGAGCGTCCAACTTCGGCTCAGGCCATGATCTCTCGGTTCGTGAATTCAAGCCCTGCGTCGGGCTCTGTGATGACAGCTGGGAGCCTGGAGCCTGTTTCACACTCAAGATGTTGCTCGAAGGGTCCCTTTCTCCTGCGCTGCCGAAGGATGATCTTCCCGCCTGTGGCTCCGCAACACATCCTGACAGCGGCCCAAGGACCAGATGAAGCGGCCACGCCTCTCCTCTGCGTCCATCTTGCACAAAGCCCCCTCATCGTCAGAATGACCACATGACCCGAAAAGCCCTGCAACCTACATTTCCCCTTTGACCTCCAACCCCGTCCTTGTACCTAGCTCACCTCCAGGCCAAAGCCGGCGGCACCTGGGCACCCAGCGCTCTCCGAGTTCACGCCTGCAATGCTTATCCCCCAGGCCAGCCTCTCCAGGAAGCCCTCCTGGCTCACCCGAAACACAAGGGGCAAAGTCTAAGTCCTCTGTCTACGTCCTACGTCCCCCTCGGAAACTTCTGATGATCGGTACGTCTCTTCCTTTCCAGTTCTCCATGTGTGTCGGACTGGACCTCTCTCCTCCGTTAGACTAACACCCACACATGCCGTATTTCGAGCTACGACGCTGAGGGAAGGAGCAGCCGACAGCTAACACGGCACACCGCTCCCCACCTTGCCTCTTCTCCTACCCCAGAAGCCTTCCTGGGTACCCCGAAAACCCCGCTTAACCCGGACATGCTGCACGCTGGGTGGGAGGAAACAAATGGCTGGGAAAGAAGCTCGTGCTGTAAATAAGATATCCCCTTGCCTCCCTGGGCCCCTTCCTCAAAACCGCGGACCTGAGGACTTTCTGTGCCCACACCGCCTCTAAGGAAAGGAAAGAGGTTCCAAGCAGAAACCGCCAACTGGCCCTCCGCGCGAGGCTAAAGCCACGCGGCTCTCCAACAAATCTGTTCATTTTACAGCTTCCGGGAAGAACCATTCCTGAAAATGACCAACTTGTGTCAATTACGGACTACAGGGGCAGGTGCCTTCAGAGGGGGAAGACCGATGTAAGTTACAGCCCCCTGAACTCCAGTGAATCCGCTGTTAATGGGACAATGGGCTAAAAGATGCTGTTTGGAGCACCTCATTAATAAAATTCAAAACTGTTTGCTGCAATTATGTGCAATCACGGGTTGTTTTACCCCTCGCCAAATACGGTCCCACTGCCAATCTATTGCCCTGGTTTCAATTGCCAAGAAAACGTCCCTGGCACGGAGGTGAGAATCGAAGAGGGGCTCCATCCGAGGAGCCCTTGATTAGCTCACAGGGAATTAATTATCCATCGAGAAAAGAAGCCTGCTGAAAAAGGAAACCAGTGAACGTCCCTCCGGGGCGGCGTTCCCAAGACTTCTCCATCAGCCTGGAAGCCCGTTTCAGCAGACCCAGCGATGTGCACACCTGGCGGGGACAGGACTGACCCATGACAGAAAGGTGCGCTTTTCTTTACCAAAAGCATCTGAGAGTAAAAATGTGATGTGTGAGAAATGCATGTATGTGTGTGTTAGGTGGGTGCTGGGTGACTGGGGGGGTGGGGTAGGGCTGGCTGGCTCAGTGGGTTAAGCATCCAACTCTGGACTTTGGCTCAGGTCATGATCTCACGGTTCGTGGGTTCGAGTCCCACGTCAGGCTCTGTGCTGACAGCTCGGAGCCTGGAGCCTGCTTCGGATTCTGTGTCTCCCTCTCTCTCTGCCCCTCCCCCCCCAAAACAATAAATAAACATTCAAAAAATAAATAAATAAAAAGAACACGTTATTCCATGAAGAAGACACATTATTTGATTCAACAGCTGTCTCCTACACCCACTCCCCCTCACCTCACGCCAGGAAAACCCGTTTAAGACATGTCACGAGAAACGCGAGGACAGCAGAGGGTGCCCGGGACAGATACAACCGGTACAAGAAGAGGGGACCATGCTGGATGCAGGTGTGATCAAGGCTCCAGGCTTCACACCCTGTTTCTGGACCCAGTGACTCCATTTCTCCCCGGAGCTAAGGTCCTCAGCCTTGGCAGGGCACTGGCAATGGACCAGGGACCCTGGCTTCTCAGGACTTTGGTGGAGCGTGTGCGAGGGAACCCACAGCAAGAGTCAACGAAGAGGACCCTGGACACCTGGCCCGGTTCTCCATCAGCCCCGAACGAGACTGGGTGGTGGAACCATCATGGACGCGGGTACCCGGGAGGATGGGGGGGCTGCTTCAGAAGCAATGTCACATGGCTGCTGGCTTTCCCAGGTGAATCACTGTTACGTAATCATTGCGGGAATGCGGTCCCCACCCACATCATTCTTAGGGTAATTGGTGTACCTGGCTGAGCATATTGTTATTATTATGGTGTACCTCAAGCACTATTTCCCCTAGATTCTTATGAGAAGATTCAAAAAGGCAGAATTATTTCTGTGCCTTGGCTGTTCTATCCCGTAGAACAGGAATTAGTGTCCTTTGCACACACCTTAATGATAACACCGTCGTGAATTACAGAAATAATTCCGGCATACCGTGCTTCGAGTAAACTGCGTTCACAGAGACAATCAACTACAGTGATTCTATTCAAGAATCTGCTACCCTGGCGTGCACAAAATCCAGTGTTTGGGGAGACCGTGTGCTAGAAGGTACCCCAGTGGCCTGAGTTTACAAAGGAGGTTAAACAAACACATGCACTCCCCTTTATAGCTCCAATCGGGGCTGCTGATGAACAATTAAGAAGCATCTCACAGTATAAAACCCTGTGCAAGAAAGAGATCAAAACCCGAAACTTTAAGGGCAATTATTTGCTTTGAGGTTGAGACAGAGCCATAAGAGGAATTTTAAGAGCGCCTTACAACACAGAAGATGAATTTCACTACAATTTCAAATCCGTAGAGTTTCTAGGGTGGTGTTCCAAATACTACTTCTACTGCGTGCTCCAGCTGGAATATTTCATATGTGAATTATTATCACCCATGAAGCTCCAATGTGATTTTGCGTGTGCTGCTTTCTAGACCCGATGGGTCTTCCAGGCCCCTCAGGAGACCCCTCTCCAGGTCCCACCACTACTGTTTCACTGCCGCCTGCCTGGGCTTGGCAGGCAAAGCTTCCAGAAGGAAATGTGAAATAAACCTAAAACATCTTAGCGTGAAGACACGCGCTAACTGCTGACTCTCTGTGAGCTTGACATGAACAGCTTGGGGTCCATCTTCCTCTGGGGAAGGGACCCAGGTCCTGACGACACTCTAGAAGCCACAGTTGACAGGGGTTCCCACGAAAGCTTTATCCAGAAGCGCTTTCACCACCTAACCCTCCTTCTCTTTGGCCGTAGCCGCTGGAATATGGACGCGGCCACCACGCATTCAGAACATTTCCTGATGCCCGGGAGTAGATGCCAGGAGTGCAGGAAGAGGATGGCTGGCTGGGGACAAGGAGACAGCTGTGGGGGGAGGCCCTTTCCTGCTGCACCACTAGGAGGTGGCAGGAAATGCCTTACGGAAACTGTAGACATGCCACAGGAAGTCCACTTCCTGATTCCCCCTGAAATACGGGTAAGAAAATCCTGAAAATCTTTAAAAGGGGACAAACGCTCGCTGTGCCCTAACTCCAAGTCCCGGGAAGGCATTCCACACACAACCGACTGCAAGTATCTGCCCCATGACCTGCTGTCACAGCTTAAAATCCTTGCTGTTAGGGTGTTTCCAGTGGAGATTCAAAGGTAACACATCTTGGAAGACCACCAGGATGATCAACAAACACGGGTGGGAGCATGTGACCCTTGATCTCGGGGTCGTGAGTTCAAGCCCGTGTTAGGCATGGAGCCTACTTTAAAAAGCAATTTTTTTTTTAATGGAAAGAAATATTTTGAAGGGGCACCTGGGTGGCTCAGTCAGTTACGTGTCTGACTCTTGATTTCGGCCCAGGTCATGATCTCACGGTTCATAAGTCTGAGCCCCGCGTCGGGTTCGGTGCTGACAGCACAGGCTGCTCAGGGCTGCGAACTGCGTTAGGACAGAGGGTCATGTTAGGAGGGCCCAGTGATACCGAAGGGAGCGCTCTCTGCCAGAGGGTCCCACGTCCTACGAACATGCCTGTGTGCAGGGGCCGGGGGAGGCGACGGACGAAGGACCCAGTCGTTCAAATGGGATACTGGAGTGCATACAACCCTCGGTAAAGCTGTTCTGTAATTCTGACGCCCCACAGGCCGCCGTAAGGGTTGACCAACCGCCCTCCCGCCTCTCCACAGTCAGGGAGACTTGGAACATCGCAGCGACGCAAACCAGAGCAACTTTGAAACCCCATCGGAAATACAAGTCTTCTCCCAGAAGCAGCAGGTCAAGCGGCCTCCCCAGATACAATCACACCCCTGTGGTGCAAAACAGCCGGGGCCGGGGGGGGGGGTGAAAATTCTCCCTATTAAACGAATCCCTACGGCAGCACAGGCAAAATTTCAAATGCATCCCCTTACCCCCACGTGCCCTAAAAAGGAGACTCGCCTCTGTCTCAGAACATGCTTTCAATAGCAGCTAATGACTTCTGCGAATGTCTCGCTTTGATTTCTTCAGGTTGTGAATCTAAGGAAGCGGAAAGCTGGTTTTATGTTAAAGCAAAGATCTAAGACCTAGAATTACAAGCCATTTATTGTAGTTATCCTCTGCCTCTGGGTGGTTGTCTTAAAAGTTATAAAGGTGCAATTATCCAGGTGGCTAATAACCTTTCTGAATTCGGAATTCCAGTGGTCACGGAAGAAAACCACGGGCATGGCTGCGGGCTAGGAGGCCAACGGGCCAAATCTAAAAAAAAAAAAAACACAAGAATTCAGAACCGGGTCACAGGCCCTCACTGGCACTGGACCCCCCAACCCTGGCATCCTCTCTGCCAACAAATCTGAGGGCAGGTGGGTGGGTCGGCTCTGTTGTCGGGACTGTTTTATTTCAGGCATACCATTCTTCTTATGATTACCTACGTTCTAACTGCTGTGTTATTTCAAAATGGAACCGACCCGGCGTATTTGTGTGGTTAACTTGTATTAACTTGAAAACTGCTAAGAGGTAGGCGGGCGAGGCGAGGCCGTGCGGGTCCCGGGGCTGTATCTCCCTCGGGCAGGGCATCCAAACTCAGGGGCCCAGGTCTCAATTCTTAGCCGTGTGGCCCCAACGAGGCCCTTAACTGCTGTGATCTTCGGCTGCCGCCTGTGTAAAATGAAACGGCGACGCCTCTCCTCAGGGTTCTTGTAGGGGTGATGCTGGGTACCGGGTGTGGGACTAACAGAAATCTGGTTACCTTTTCCAAAAAATAAGAACACAGAGGGACAGCGCAAGGCCTTTACCCTACTTGAAAAATCTGCAACACCCTCCGCCGTTGCTTTTGAGAACGCTTGGAAAATCCTATGACCCACCCCCCAAATCGGCCCCGCCCACATCTGAAATTGAAGGACCAAGGGAGTCGCTTGCTCCTTCGGGGTAAAGCTCTCATTTCTGTGAAAAGGCAAGTTCCCCTTGAAGAGATAACAACAGCTCAAACCTCCATCAGTCGTTCCCAGTGACAATTTTTCCTCCTCTTCTAGAAACAAAGAGAAAAACGCACATGAAGGCGACCAGGGGCCGAAGAAGGCAAAGTACGGGGTGGCCCAGAGGGGAAGAGATGAGCAGTCGGGAGGCTGGAGAAATTTATGAGCATACATGTACATTTCCACACACAAAGACAGTGCCACGTTCTCTCGGGATGGGGACTGTAACAGAGCAGCATCTGTGTGTAACACTTGCATTAATTATATTCCAAAATATTTAGGACTTCAGCCACAATATTCCTTCCTCAAAGTCCCTAGAGCTGAGGAAGATTTAAATATTTTGTCTAGGAGATTATCAGGGCTCTAGACAAGATCAACCAGACCCAAGAGACCAGAAGGGAAAATAAAAAACCGGTTCATGAAATTCTGCTCCTTGTTGAACGCCATGTGCTGCTCGAACAGCCGCCCAAGCACTCACTGAGCATCTGTGGAAATTAGATTTCGGAGAGAAATGAGATTTGGGACTATCACTGCCCCTATCGTGGAAATTAAAAAGAAATAAGCCCGTAAAGAAAACAGCCTGGCGGGATCCACAAGACTGGGTAGGGGCGTCGGGACCATCCTGCGTACCTTTTGGCATCCCACAGCCCAGAGCAAGTGTGGGCCCGTGCGAAGTGGCCGTTGACTTACCACTGATAGATTATAAACCATATGAGGGTAGAGACTGGGTTGATTTGGTCAGAAATGCCTGACGCGAACGCTTGGCCTGTATCTGCCCTCCGATGAGTATTTGTGGACTTGCACGAATAAATGAATGAACAAGCAGATGGTGGGCCGGCGGGCTGGCTGGCTAAATGAGAGATGCATAAAAAGGCTCCCGGACCAGACGATTTAAATCTGGAAACAAAGGGGCAGCCTCAATTCTCCCCCATTCAGCTACCCTCGGTCGCCCGGCTCACAGCTCCGAGCCCTTAAGGAAGGTGCGAGAGAGGAGGCAGAGGGGGGAGGTGTGTTCGTGCCTGCGTGTGGCGGGCGGGGTGGAACCGGTCGGTTATATCCACTAACGCTTCGGCCTCTTTGGGCATGAGGACCCTCTAAAAACATGCAGCTTTGCATCTGACCGGAACTGGAAGCAATAAAAGTTTAAGGGTATGGGGCGTCTGGGTGGCGCAGTCGGTTAAGCGTCCGACTTCAGCCAGGTCACGATCTCGCGGTCCGGGAGTTCGAGCCCCGCGTCGGGCTCTGGGCTGATGGCTCGGAGCCTGGAGCCTGTTTCCGATTCTGTGTCTCCCTCTCTCTCTGCCCCTCCCCCGTTCATGCTCTGTCTCTCTCTGTCCCAAAAATAAATAAACGTTGAAAAAAAAAATTTTTTTTTAAATAAAAAAAATAAATAAAAGTTTAAGGGTAAAGGGGTTTCTAGGCAGTGCGTCAGGAATAAGGACACCTGTGTCCTGCCTTAGCTCGGACCAGCCCTGCCACCTGGAGAAGGCCCTACCCGCCTCATCCCTCACGTGAAGTGAACTAGACATCCCGGGCCCCACGTGGTCTGTCCCCGCTCAAGACTCCAGCCTCAGCTCACACACTCTCCCCTCTCACCCCTGCCCTGCCACCTGGGCCTCCTTCCCAACCCCACCGCTCACAATGCTTCCTCAACTGCCCAGTCTAAGTGAGGACCGACCCCCTGTCAGACGCTCTCATGGTATCTCCCACCTTCCGGCCCCCCCCCACCCCAACTGCAAGTAGTAACTAACATTGGTTGAACGCTGACCAAATATTAGGGTCCTCTCTAATCGTCTGGCCTGCGTTATTTATTGTACTCCCTACGGTAACCTTTGAGAGAGGTATTTTTCATCATCCCCATTGTACAGATGAGGAAACTGAGGGCCAGAGACACAAGTAGCTTGACTGAGGGCGCACAGCTTAGTAAGTGCGGGAAGCGGGATGTAGACTTGGCTGTCTGGATCCAGAGACCACACTGACTCTGCTACCCTGGTTCAAACCTCCCCAAAGGCAGGCACTGGGTCCATTTTGCTCACCTGGCCCCGTGCCCGAGTGTGGCAGCACGAACTAAGCGCTCCATGAACATCTGCTGGAAGAAGGAAGGAAAGAAGGGAAGGGCAGGGAGAAATCACAAGACAGGATCTCCTTCCTTAGCTTTTTCTCCCGAATAGCTAGGTGAGAGAGTGCGGGCCGAGGCTGGAAACCACTGGGAAACACTCATACGGAAAACTGAAAACATGCCCGAAGTGCTAATAATTTTTTTTAATGTTTATTTACTCTTGAGAGAGAGAGAGAGAAAGTATGAGCAGGGGAGGGGCAGAGAGAGAGGCGGAGACAGAGGATCAGAAGCGGGCTCCACTCTGACAGCAGACAGCCCGACACGGGGCTCAAACTCACGGACCGTGAGAGCATGACCTGAGCCGAAGTCGGACGCTTAACCGACTGAGCCACCCACACGCCCTTTACGTGCTAATAATTGTGCAGCCATCAGAAGAATCATGTGGTGACCATCCTAGATAACAAAACTGTAGCTAATTGTTGTCTATGCTGTGAACATCATGTACTTTGCTTCCGGGGCATTAAATCCTCAAAATCTGTCCAAACACCACACTGAATTATCAAGTATACGTCCCCAGGGGTACTTTAACTTGGGCTCTATTTCTGCACACTGTGTGTTGTTTACGGTGCGCATGCATTACATTCATAACTTTTTAAAATCAAGTACTGAGGGGTGCCTGGGTGGCTCGGTCAGTTAAGCATCCGACTTCAGCTCAGGCCATGATCTCACGGTTCTTGGGTTCGAGCCCCACATCGGGCTCTGTGCTGACAGCTCGGAGCCTGGAGCCTGCTTCGGATTCTGCGTCTCCTTCTCTCTCTCTCTGCCCCTCCCCCGCTCACATGTGCACGCTCTCTCTCAAAAATAAATACGCATTTAAAAAAATAACAAAAAATCAAAAATCAAATCAAATCAAGTCCCGAAGATGAATCCTTAAGAACATAAACCTCTTCTCCCTGGCTTGTCCCTGTTTCCCCGTCTTCCCCAATGAGGAGGCACACGGCCACCATCACTGGTCATGAGCAGTGTCTCTGTGTATGTTTTAAAGGACGAGGTCACTATAATTATATCGAGCTAAAATAAAAGATCAGCCTTCGCCCTTCAAAGCCCTCTCCTCTGCTAAAGTAATAACCTGGGGATGAGTCGTGCCCCGCCCTGCTCACGTCTTCCTGGCCAGAGGACAGCAGTCAAGGCTACATGCTGGAAGGATAATAAATAGGTTTAAACTGTGCCACACACCAGTTCGTGAAAAATAATAAATGTTCTCCTAGAAGGCCCACGGTTTGTGAGATTACAGGCGTGGAAGCAAGGAGGCTGTGTAGAGCTTCCTGCCTAGTTCTTAGGCCTGCAGTGTCTCGAGTGTCTAAGCTCGTTATTCGTTCAACAAATACTGACTGTGGGCCTACTGTGGACAAGGAATTGAGTCGGGTGCTGCAGAGGATTCAAACACAAAGAAGACACAATCCCTGCCCTTTAAGAGGGTCGAAGCACTTGCCAGAATCTTTACAGCAGAACAGAATCAACCAGGAGTGGGGGTGGGCTCTTACCTCGAAAAATTGTTTTCCCACCGAACCCCAGAGGCGCTGTGTGCTGCTCCCCTCAAGAGAGTTTCCCATCCAGAAGGGGGAAATAGGACAGAATACAAATAACGATGGCACACGGTGGGCTCCGATGAAAGAGGGAATAGGGTTGTGGCCAAAGGAAGGTGTGCTCGGGGCCATGTGGTCAGACCGCAATCACGTCCGTAGAGGGTGGCATTGGGAAAAGCTCAGACGGACATGTAGGATTTCCAAGGGTAGGATGGACCCAGTGGGGGGGGCGGGGGGTGCTGAAAGTGAAGGAGGAAGCACCAGAAAGAAATTCCAGGGAGGGTTTTGAGGTCTGTTAACCTTCAGCGAGAGTTGGGCTACGACGGTGCTTCGCAAAGCATCATGGGGAGCCTGTTGGAGATGCAGGTTCTCAGGCCCATCCCGGGCCGGCTCTGGGGGTGGGGCCCAGAAGTCTGCGTCTTAACAAGTCTCCCACATGACTCTGGAGCCCTGGCCTGGAGCACAGGCCACATCCAGCACATGGGACCGGCCTTGGAGAGGCGGGTAGGAGACCTAGGGGCCTAAGGACTTTGCACCAAGCGCCCCATTCAGTAGAGAGCCAGTGAAGGCTTCTGAGCAGATCCGTGATATTACAAGAGCCTTCCTTGAAAACGCACTTGAAAACCAGTGAGCGTGGTGTTTAGAGCCATTAGGAACGGAAAGAAAACGGACTTCGGGAGACCAGGCAGGAGGCTGGGGGTACGAGCTAAGAGGCAAGCCCTGACATCCACAGCGAGAAATCAGCAGGATTCAGATTCGGCCACAGAGCAGCCGCTGGGGAGGAGACAAGAGACCGCTATATTTTCAGTCTCAATGACCAGGAGAACAGTGACACTGTTAAATAGGGTCTCGCCATAGGGACAGCATCTAATCGCGGTGTTGCATCTATAGCCGTGACACAGAAGGTCCTAACGCCCGGCCAAAGGGCACTAGAAGGATCCTCGTTCCACAGAAGGGCAGCCTGAGAGGCCCCAGCAGATTACGTCCCAGGCAGGTTTTCTTTGCCCCGTGGGCCCCTGTTGAACGCTGAGGGAAGGAGGCAGGCCGGTGCAGCCTGCCCCGGAGGAGAGTCCTTGGCTTGTCAGGCTCCTTCGTGGGCAGCAGAGGGACCGGAGCCCTTGCCTGGACGTGATCTGCTGGGTTCAGGTTCATGCTGGTGACCCATTTCTTCCAGGGAATTCGGACGAGGTGGCTCACGGCCACCTGCACACCCACTATTTAAATGATGGAGAAACAGGGGCAGGGCAAAACAACAGCGTTCCTCCCCCCTCAGATAGGGGAAGACTCCCCAAACTGGGTGCCAGGGAGCACCCTGCCCAAGTGTCAGGGAAACGTGGACATAGTTGAGGAGACTGCTCTGGTGAGTAATCCGGGATTCCCTGAGTTCGGGCCCCGCGTCGGCCCCTGTGCGGACAGCTAGGAGCCTGGAGCCTGCTTCAGATTCTGTGTCTCCCTCTCTCTCTCTGCTCCCCACCCCCCACCCGCTCATGCTCTGTCTCTCTCTCTCTCTCAAAAATAAACACTAAAACAAAGTAAAAAAAAATAAAATAAAATAAAACAGGAACTATCCTGTTGTTTCCCTACCCTGAGTCCGCAGGGTTACTGTTTTACCAGAGTCAAGGCAACCCTGCTCAGAGATGGCCTCCCTTTCCAGAACTGTCTCCTGTACCAGGCAATCCATGCAAAATGAAAAGTCCAAGTCGATTCCAACACGAGGGGTCCAACACGAGGGGCGAATTTTAAAAATATACTTGCCATGGTGAGGAATCAGGCCTTCTCCAAAGCTAAATGAGGCTGGAAGAGGAAATCACAACTTTTTTTTTTTTTTGAGAGATAGAGAGAGCACAAATGAGGGAGAGAGAGAATCCTAAGCAGCTCACCCTCAGCGCAGATCCCGACACGGGGCCGATCGCACGACCCTGGGATCATGACCTGAGCCAAAATCAAGAGCCGGCCGCTCAACCGACTGAGCCACCCAGGTGTCCTGGAAATCAAAACTTTCTATGGAAGCAGCGACCATATTTCCCATCCCACAAAAATGAAGCATCCTCGTTGGAGTGCTTCAACAACTGTGTTAGTGTTATTTGGGTACTCTTCTCAAAAGTCCATGGAAAACTCACGAATGCTCATTTAAAAGCCAGAAGCAGTGTTCGAGTGCGGAAGGAACCGTCTAGCTCCGGAAAGCTCTGGTCCTTGAACAATAACTGGACAGCCACGGCTCTGCTCCAAACCTCTCTCTGCCCCTGATTCGCCAGACGCTTCATCAGAGGTCACCCTTGGCCTGTCTGTGCCCGAGGTGATTCCTGCGTAAAGTACATGTAAATTGCCAATAAACTTGGCACAGTGGACAGACTCTGGAGTCAGATTACCTGGGTTTGAACATGGGCCTCTCCATTTACTTGACACCCTTGTGCTCAGTTTCCCCATCTGCACAACGGGAATCAAAATGTACGCCCCTAACAAGATTGCTCTGAACGTTGAGTAAATAGGATGCACGTGAAATGCTTCATACAAGAGCCAGCTCTCAATAAGCTCTATTTATTACAACCCGAAAAGGGGAAAAGCAATAGGGAATTGGGGGGAGAAATGTTTTTTCAAAGCGAAAGCATAAACTTTCTTTTTCCAAAGCCAATGGAAACAGACAATTCCCCTCCCCCCAGAATGCACACTGGGGGCTGTGCAGGCACCCAAAATGAACACAGTTCTTCCCTCTCTTCTGAAAGATTATACTATTTGTTTAATGTTTATTTATTTATTTATTTTAAGAGAGACAGAGCACACGAGAGAGTGCACAAGCAGAGGAGTAGAGAGAGGGAGAGAGGAAGAGAGAGAGAAACCCAAGCAGGCTCCACGCTGTCAGTGCAGAGTCCGACGTGGGGCTCGACGTCACGAACCACGAGATCATGACCCGAGCTGAAATCAAGGGGCGGACGCTCAACCCACTGAGCCACCCAGGCGCCCCAAGATTATACTATTTTAAAAAGTCATCAGTACAGACGATCACTTAGCAGGATATAAAGTTTGAAAACTGGCTAACTTCTCGTAGGACGGTTTGTTCAATAGAGAAATCCTAAAAATGGGTATTTGAGCATCAAATTTCTGCAAAACACACCAAAATGTTAAGTATTTTTAAAGCAACATATGCCCGTGGTGACGAAGTTAGAAGACAGCTTGCTACAAGAGACTAGCAGCCATTCATTCATATCATCCTCTTAATATTTTAGCCAACACTCCAAAAAATGTATATTTTTGCCAACATTCACTTTTTCTCCCCCAGAAATGTTTAACTGTCTAGACCAGAACATGCAGCACATGTAGTGTGTCACATCCTGCTCTCTGCTCGCTCAGCATCAATGACATCATGACGTCACTGACCTTATCCCCGTACCCCGGAAACTTTGTATAAATTTCACTTAAATCCCCACATAGTGTTCGATCAGATGGGTCGTAATTCACTGAACCATTTCGAGAAGGCTGAACACATAGCTTCTTTTAAGTTCCTTACAATCAGAAAATGTTTTAGGAAATATCTTTGGGCGTTGATCTTTGTACTTAACGATTATTTCCGTAAGAGAGACCCTCAGAAGGGAAACTAGTAGGTCAAAGGCAAAAAATAACCTTACGGCTCATCAGACGGCTTTCCGTAACAGGTGTTATCAATGTACCCTCTGCCATCTGAAAGAATATCACATTTTTAAAAATCTTTGCTAAGCTGAATCCGAACTGGAATCAGGGTTGTAACGTGCATGTGTTTGATTACTAATGGGATTGAACCATTTTTGTTATATTTGCGTCTCCCCTTTTGCAAAGTCTGTTCAAAAATTGAGTCCATTTATCTGTGAGGGTCTCGCTGTTTACATTAACAACCGGTACCAGAAAAACTGTGTGGTACAACACTGTGTTGTAATTTTTTTTACATCCTCTACAGATTGGTTTTACTTATCAAATGTCCTTCTGTTTTCTGATATATAGAATGTACGTATGTAACCAAACCTGTCCCTATTTTCTCTTGTGATACCTTCCAATCTTTTTTTGCCTCTTTTTTTTATTGAAATACATTTTTTTTAATTTAAAAAAAAATTCCTTTTTAACATTTATCCATTTTTGAAAGGCAGAGAGAGACAGAGCGAGAATGGGGGAGGGGCAGAGAGAGAGGGAGACACAGAATCCGAAACAGGCTCCAGGCTCCAAGCTATCAGCACAGAGCCCGACGCGGGGCTCAAACTCACAGACCGCGAGATCATGACCTGAGCCGAAGTCGGCCACTTAACCGACTGAGCCACCCAGGCATCCCAAATTACGTTTGACCTACAACATTGTGTATGTTTAAGGTGGAGTCTTCTGTTCCCTTAAGCTTAGAATCTTCTGCATCCATTGATTAAACACCTTTATTTTTCTGTGGTTGTTTTCTTAAATTTAATTCTCTTATTTAAAATTTTAGTACATAGTATTTTTTTAATGTTTATTTATTTTTGAGGAAGACAGAGAGCGTGAGCAGGGGAGGGACCGAGAGAGGGGGACAGAGGATCCGCAGCGGGCTCCACGCTGACAGCAGCAAGCCGGGCTCGAACTCACGAACAGTGAGATCACGACCTGAGCGAGCCAAAGTTGGACACTCAACCAATTGAGCCACCCAGCACCCCAGTACATAGTATTTTAATTACACTTTGAGGATAACAATAAGCTCACAATTTGGTGGAATCTTGAAATAATTATTACGGTGATTAAGTTCATCATTATTTTGAATTTGTTTTTTTTTCAACGTTTATTTATTTTTGGGACAGAGAGAGGCAGAGCATGAACGGGGGAGGGGCAGAGAGAGAGGGAGACACAGAATCGGAAACAGGCTCCAGGCTCTGAGCCATCAGCCCAGAGCCCGACGCGGGGCTCGAACTCACGGACCGCGAGATCGTGACCTGGCTGAAGTCGGACGCTTAACCGACTGCGCCACCCGGGCGCCCCAGTTCATCATTATTTTGTAAAGCTAATTGACAGTGTTTGTAGAAGGACAAACATTGTAGGATTCCATTTATGTGAGGTACTCTACAATAGGCAAACTCATAGAGACAAAACTGTGAACGAGGCCATGACTAATTATAGTAGAAGAGATACCCAACCCATCAAAAAAAGGTGCCCAGTAAATCAGGAAAGGCCATGGCCCTAAATAACCAGGGAGACCTCATGGGACACAGCCCTACTTCTAGGAATTATTTTATTCATATAATCAATTGTCAAATACCCTCACCCTTGGCATTTTGCAAGGCAGAGACAAATACCATCTAATTCCCCTTTTCTCTGGTCAGTCATGACACCATCAATTCACGGCCACGTCGTCATATAATCGACTTCCTTATAAACTTCTCTTCATA
The DNA here is from genome assembly GCF_007474595.2 of Lynx canadensis. NCBI lineage: Eukaryota > Metazoa > Chordata > Mammalia > Carnivora > Felidae > Lynx > Lynx canadensis. Next base: position 4,747,324 of record NC_044319.2, read on the forward strand.
GGAATGATCTGGTCACATCTTCCAGAGAGCACATCCTAGCTGTACCAACGCATCCCTGATCAATCATTCCTTCAGTGGGTTTGTCTGAAGGCTTTCTACACATGGATAACATCATCTATCAGGGGTTGATTTTACTAGTTTCCATTTTAGAAGGTAACTTCTTTTCAACTTTCCTCCCAAACCTTGGTGGTACCTTATCACAGGAAAATCCAGGATCACAAATTTAAAAAAAAAAAAAAAGTTTATACATATCTGGTACGTATTCATTATAGGGAAACTGAGGCATCCTGAGACTAAGGGGAAATGGCCACTTTGTTCAAATCAAGGAACACTTTACAAAGGGGCTGAGGTCTTAGTGACACCTGTTAGAAATGTAGATAATCATTTCAGGAATCTTACGGGGAAGGGAAAATGGATGCCTGCCCAGGAATTAGGAACTGGGGTTTTCAAAGTCCGAAGTTGCTCTTGGGGAAATGAGGCTGGTTCCAAAGTAGCTATGGTACCTGTGACTGATCACGGGGTGTGCTACGGGGCAGCTGTGAGGCTGCTGCCCACGTCCTCTGGTCTAGAGTCCAGACCACATGCCAAGTCATTCCAGGAAAAAGATCCAGAAGTCTTTTAGATGGAAAGATTACCAATCAAATGACTTGCTTCTGATACACCTGGCATGAAAGGCGGGAGGGTTCTGGACAAGGGGGTCTTAGAGATCTGAGCCGTGGGCCGGGAGCCCTTCTGTGGGTTGTTCCCTTCGACTGTCTCTCATGGTTTGCTGAGGCTAACCCCCTTCCTGGCCACAAAGAGCCAACTTTTGGAGCCTCCTATGGAAGACAGAAGGTTTCCCTTTAATTTAGGGCCTCTTTCAGAAAGAAAACTCCCAGAGTAAGACAAATTTTAAATTACACTTTGCAGTGTGTTAATGAAAATGTTAACAGGGTGCGCTTGGCCTAGGAAACATCACTGCCTTTTTAAATCGTTTTTGGAGCAAATGACATTAAAAAGAAAAGGACGACCATTGCTAACTTTCCCGAACCGGAATAGCATACGCAGAGAATTTTATACTCTATATTTTCCAGGATTTGAAAGCAAACAACCGCCAATGCAAGAGAACCGTTCACATCTTTGTCCCGGTGGAATACCTAAGATTTACCACATTAACCATCTTTCAGTGTATACTTCAGTGGTAATTCCCACTGTTGTTTTACCATATTCCCATCCATCTCTGGAACCTCTTCATCTTCCCAAACAGAAACCCTGTACCATGAAACACGAGCTCCCCATTTCCTTCCACAAACACCCTGCCAATCACCATTCTACATTTTGTCTGACTCTTCCGGACTCATCACGTAAGTGGAATCGCTTACAAGATCTGGCCTTTTTGTGACTGGCTTATTTCACTTTGCAAAATGCCCTCAAAGTTCATCCATAGTGTAGCATTGCAGAGTTGTCTTCCTTTTTTAAGGCTGAATTTTATACATATTAAACACACACACACACACACACACACACACACACACTGCTATTGATCATGGGTGTGCAAATACATGTTTGAGTCCCTCCTTCCGATTCTCTTCAGTATACCCCCAGAAGTCTATGCGTAATTTTTGAGGAACCGCCCTACCATCTTCTACACCAGCTGCACCATTTGACATTCCTACCGGCAATGCATGACTCCCAATTTTAAGCATTTTTGTAAGTGGGATTCTCCTGGGAGCGACTTTCTCAAAACTTGCCTTGTCAGTAGTTTGCAGAACATAAAGGGAAATGTAAAATGTCTTCCCTAAAGCGAGCCATTAAATCAAACCCAAATATGACAATATGAAAATATAACCCTGGAGCAAATGGAGGCCATCAGAGAGAGAGGTGGGTTTTGCTTGTTCCTATAGGCCTCACTTCCCACCCACTCGCGCAGCTCACCAGCCATGCCTATTTCCAGGGGTCTTAAATCTGCCCCCTGTTTCCCATCTCAATCTTCAGGCAGATTCTCTTCATTCAGTCTTGAATTTCTCCAAGATCAGAAAAGCAATCCTCAACCACAGTTTTCACTATCTCAGTCTTGGGCTCAAGAACATGAATTAATTCCACATCCTTTGCTGGTCTTTCAAGGCCCTTACCCAACTCACCCTATCACGTGACTAATAAATGTTCCAGTAACTGTTTAACATTGTCTCGTAAGCCACAAAAACTGAGTTTTCCATCTCATCCCCTCCCACCGCGACAACCTGTTCCCACTCACAAAACTGAAACATCAAGAGCCTTCCCAATCCACATTCCCCTGGAGCACAAGTGGATGCACTGAGCATTCCATCAAGACAGACACCCCGAATCATCCCTTTTATCGTTTCCTGGGCTGGTCAAAAGCAAGTGACCAGAGACACACTCCACTTCATTAGCCAAACCACCGGTTTGCCGAAGGTCTTGCTATCTTTTATTTTGGACATGTAGATTGTTAGAAAACATCTGGAGCTCTTGTCCAATACTACCATACTTCCCCTGGTGGTGATGATGACAATAATATCACTTTAATTTCGTAGACACTTACAATATCGCATTTGATTCTTGTCTAAAAGGTAAGCAGGACAGGTGTTAAGACTCCCACTCTGTAGGAGACCAAACTGGAGGGAAGTTATTCAACGCACGGCTCTCAGAGCAGGAAGTGGGACTACAGTCCCCAGGTGTTCTGACTCCTGACCTTGGGACTTCCCACTGCTTTTCACTGTTACTCTCCAAAAACAACTCCTGTCGACCCTAGTTATTGAAATTCACTTTTCCTCACAGACACTGTAAGGTTGCCTTGTCCCAGGGCATAACTTACTAAGATTATTCAGCTGGGTTTAGTTGCACCCAAACGAAGTGGAAAATGAAGACTCCACGGAAGGTGCTGGTGGATGACATTTAGCCTGAGGTTAAGGAAACGGTTCCGTTCTTTGCAGGGGAAGCTTTCACACGACTCTCAGGGGACACTGCCTACATCTCCAGACCCCAACTGAGCTCGACTTTTCGGAGATTTTCTTGCTGTTGCTATTAATTAGAAAACCATGGGGGCGCCTGGATGGCTTAGTTGGTTGGGCGGCCGACTTCAGCTCAAGTCGTGATCACGCGGTCTGTGGGTTCAAGCCCTGCGTTGGGCTCAGTGCTGACAGCTCGGAGCTTGGAGCCTGCTTCCGATTCTGTGTCTCCCTCTCTCTCTGCCCCTCCCCTGCTTGCTCTCTGTCTCTTTCTCAAATAATAAACACAAAGAAAAGAAGAAAAGAAAAGAAAAGAAAAGAAAAGAAAAGAAAAGAAAAGAAAAGAAAAGAAAAGAAAAGAAAACTAGCACACATGTGGTCAGGGAGTGAAGACCAATTTGAGAAAATATAAACCTTAAAAATGAGTAAACTGGTGACAAGGGGAATTCTTTTTTCTTTTCTTTTTTTTTTTTAATTTGAGAGAAAAAGAGAGAGAGAGAGAGAGTCCCAAGCAGACTCCACACTCAGCACAGAGCCCGATACAGGGCTTGATCCCATGACCCCAGGATCATGACCTGAGCAAAAATCAAGAGTGGCACGCTCAATCGAGTCACCCAGGCACCCCTGGTGGCAAGTGGCATTCTTGATGTTGGTCATTACAATATCAGATGATTGCCCACTCCTGTGACAAAGGCTTGCAATGTGCCTGCCACCCCTCAGGCTTCGCAAAGAGAGAAGACAGATGACAGTGTTCGCTGATGGAGAACAGAGCCGACTTTCAGAGTAACGAGACGACCTAAGAAAGGATGTTTACGTTGACTTAGTCCCAACACAATACGCATCTCTGAATATTGTCCAGACTCTCCTCTCTTTAGATTCTTCTTCAAGGCTGGAAACACATCTTATCGAGTATCTCTACTGCCTCAGCACACAGCGGGCTCTCAAAAATGTGGGTTGAACTGAATTTGAATCGGGTGATTAGCATAATCCCAGAGAAGCAATACAAAAATTTTGGCTCTGAAAATTATCTGCGGGTCTGAGTGTCTTGGATTCCAATCTAGAATCATATGGTTTCCCGTTGTACTGGGATGTAAACACCCACAGAAAGGTTTAAGTCGGTGCTTTGGACAGACTTGTGCCGTGCAAACAAGAGACGTGTCCAATAATACATCTCTATCGACTGCAGCAGTAATAAACGCGTGTCAGTTCTCTCGGGCTTAGGAGGAAGAAACCAAACAGCCACATTTGCTAACAACCATCTACTAGGTATTACGCAGCCTCTGTCTACACCCTGGGAGATAGAAGGTACAGGTGCACTTGCATACTTAATGAGAGAATTCCTGAAAAGCTCACTTCAGTTGCACCAAGGGGAAGTTTCTCTCAAAAGGTAAACCATGGATATAGCATTTCGCGATGAGAACTGGTACTCCATATTTGGTTTGTTACACAAACTCAGAGTTTTAAATATTGGCTCTCTTCGTATTGTCACGCAGGAGAGATGGCCGCGTTTGATCTTCAGTACTTTCCCCCAAGAGTTTAAACTCAAGTGGTGAATGGAAGAACATGAAACGGGGACCAGAGATTCCCCGGAGAGTATGCGCACGGGGTGTGTAATTGTGTGTGATGACAATCTGTGTTTAACACCGAGGTCAGCACCTAAGACCAACCCCTGCTCTCCAACATCGCTCAGTCTGCCAGGGGGGCTAAGCTGTTTCCGGCAATGTGCCCAAAGTTGTTTTCACACCTGGCCTGGAGCTCAAGTTACAAAGTTAACGTTCATCTTGACAGGCTACCTCTCCATTTGCTTTTATGATTCACGCCTCAAGAGGAAACATCCAATGAGGTCAATGCATCTAGTGACTTCTATCCTATGCCACTGGCCTTGGTTTTTGGTACAACTAAGCGTAGCAGCTCACCTCCCCCCACTTCCCCAAAAGTTAGAGCTGATCCTTGGGGGACTTGGGAAGAAAACCAAAGGTGTGCTTAAGAGAGCTCCTGGGTCGGGGGCGCCAGTCGGTTGGACGTCCAGCTTCGACCCAGGCCACGAGCTCGCAGTTCATGATGAGTTCGAGCCCTGTGTCGGGCTCACTACTGTCACCACAGAGCCAGCTTCGAATCCTCTGTCGTCCCCCTCTCTCTGCCCTTCCACCGCTGGCACTCTCTCTCAAAAATAAATAAACGAGAGAGAGAGAGAGAGAGAGAGAGAGAGAGAGAGAGAGAGAAAGAAAGACGGAGGGAGGGAGGAAGGAAGGAAGGAAAGTAGGTCCTTCTGCAGGAGGGAAGGGCAGGTGTCAAAAACAAAAAACAAAAAACACTGAAGGCGAGAATGGAGAGAGAGTTTTATCAGCTAACTCCATGACAGCACGCCAGTGAAAGTTCTGATCACTGTCTGCCCTGTGACAGCTTGCCTGGCAGGCTGCCCAGGTGCCACGGCACCTTCATCGTGCCATGACACCAGGTCTCTCCCCGATGGCTCGTTTGCTTTGTCACCAGTGACACTGGTCAGGCGGTCGGGCTTTCCTCTGCTTAGCGCCAAGGTCCTGGAGCCCGTCTCCTGCCTGCAAGTCGCCTGTGGCCCGTCTCCCAGCCGTCCAAAGACGCCTCAGAGATTCTGCCAGGATGGCCAACCCCGGCCAACTCGCACGTCACTCTCTGCAACCTTGACCCCACCCAGCATGTGATGGCCACGAGGTGTGCCGTGTTAAAACCTTAAAGAGCGTGAAAGAAAATCCACACCTATCCTGTTGAGACCTGAATGAGTCCGGGGACACTTTTTTCCGGCAGGAAAAGTGAAAGATCTTAACTCAAACCGGACCACAGACCTAAACTGAAGTTAAAACCGTCAAACCCTTAAAAGAACGTATGAGAATGAATTTTCATGACCTCGGGTTAGGCGGTGAATTCTCAGATAAGACACCAAGCGCACAGCAAGAAGAGAAAAGTTGGTAAGTTGGGACTTCATCACAAATAAAACGTTTGTGCTTCAAATGACATCATCAAGAAAACGAAAAGATAACTCACAGACTGGGAGAAAACACGAGCCAATCACGTATCTGATAAGGGACTAATACCCAGAATATATAAAGTACTCTCACAACTCAGTAACAACAACAACAACAACAAAAAGCCCAATTAAAAAATGAACAAAGGGGCACCTGGGGGGCTCAGTCGGTTAAGCGTCCGACTTCGGCTCAGGTCGTGACCTCGCGGTTTGTGAGTTCGAGCCCCACGTCGGGCTCCGTGCTGACGGCTCAGAGCCTGGAGCCTGCTTCGGATTCCGCATCTCCTCCTCTCTGTGCCCCTCCCATGCTCATGCTCTGTCTCCCTCTGTCTCTCAATAATAAATAAATGTTAAAAACAAATTTTTTTTTTAAGTGAACAAAAGAGGCGCCTGATTGGCTCAGTCAGTTGAGCATCTGGCTCAGGTCATGATCCCACGGTCGTGGGATCGAGCCCCGTGCTGGGCTCCATGCTGAGTGCAGAGCCTGCTTGAGATTCTCTCCCTCCCTCTGCCCCTCTCCCCTGCTTGTGCTCTCCCACTCTCTAAAATAAACTAAATAAATAAATACATTTTTTTTTAATTTTTAAAAAATAAGCAAAAGATTTGATTAGACATTTCTCTGAAGAAAACGTTGAGAATGGGGAATGAATATCTGAAAAGATGCCCGACCTTACGAGTCGTTAGTGAAACACAGATCAAAACCACAGTGTGGCACTTCACTTCCTCTGGAGTCAAGAAGACGGGACCACAGCAACAACCCGTGAGGATGTGGAGAGAGGAAATCTGATTGGTTGCTGGCGGGAAGGTAAACGGGGCGGCCACGCTGGAGAACAGCTTGGAAGTTTCTCAAAATGTTAAACGCAGAGTTACCACGGACACTGGCAATTCCAGGCCTCAGTATCTGCCCACGAGAAATGAAAATATATGTCCACACAGAGACTGATGCCCAATGCTCGTAACAGCATTCTTCACGATAGCGAGAAACTGGAAATCACACCCGCATCCAGCCACCGATGAGCACGCAATGGAATACCACCCTCCAATATGGTGTTCTGACCCGTCCTGCAATATGGCGAACCGTAAAAAGATTCTGCTGAGTAAAAGAAGCCAGTCACAAAATACCACGTACTGCATGAGTCCGTGTACGTGAAATGTCCAGAACAGGCAAATCTATAGAAAAAGAAAGTAAATCTGTGGTTTCCTGTGGCTCAGAAGATGGGCGGACAGGGGAGCGGGGGTGACAGAAATGTTCGAAAATTAGATGGGTCTGATGGCTGCAAAATTCTGGGAATATACTAAAACCCACTGGATTGTACATTCAAAACAGGTGTGTTGGGGGGCACCCGGGTGGCTCAGTCGGTTAAGCGTCTGAATCTTGATCTCAGCTCAGATCTTGATCTCAGGGTTGGGAGTTGAAGCCCCACATCCTACTTAAAAAAAAAAAAAATTTTTTTTAACTATTTACATGATGGCATGTAAATTGTATCTCAATGAGTCTACTAACAAAAGAACGATCCCACATTCCCACGCAGTGAGCTGGCCTCTGAGCTCAAAGATGGCCGGCTTCCATGTGAGAAGACTCAGGCTCGATCTATTCTCCTCCATGAGTGGGTAAAAGCTCTTGGGACCAACGTCTGGTTGGTTTTGAATCTGTAGCATGTAACGCAGAGAGTGGCACACATTTGGGGCTTAAGGGATGTCTGAGGCAGGAACACGTGAATGGGTGACTTAAAGAACCTTTCAGGTCTTTCTCCTTAGAACATTCCTCCGGAGTGTTTCCAGCACTATGTTGGCTCAAAATAACTTAGCGCAGGGAAGGCCGAATGGAGAGCCATCCAGTGGGTTCAGGGTTTCAGTTTGGGAAGATGAGACAGACCTGAGGGCGGATGGCTGCCCAGCACGCGGATGTGCTTAACGCCGTTGGCCTGTGCGCTTGAACGTGGTGAAGACGGTCACCTTTAGGTCTGTTTTACCACAGTTAAAAGAGAAAAAGCTTCGGGGCGCCTGGGTGGTTCAGTCGGTTCAGTGTCTGACTCTTGATTTCGGCCCAGGTCAGGATCTCACGGTTCGTGAGTTCGAGCCCTGCACTGGGCTCTGTGCTGACAGCACAGAGCCTGCTTCAGATACTCTGTCCCCCCTCTCTCTCTGCTCTGCCCCCAGCTCGCACTCGCTCTCTCAAAATGAAATATAACATTTAGAAACAAAGAAAGAAAAAGCTTAGAATACAGACCGCCAGGGGTGCCTGGGTGGCTCAGTCAGTTGAGCGTCCGACTTCGGCTCAGGTCATGATCTCGAGGTTCGTGAGGTCAAGCCCCGTGTCGGGCTCTGTGCTGACAGCTCAGACCTGGAGCCTGCTTCGGATTCTGTGTCTCCCTCTTTCTCTACTCAACCTCTCTCTCTCTCTCTCTCTCTCTCTCTCTCTCTCTCTCTGTCTCTCAAAAATAAACATTAAAAATTAAAAAAAAAAAAGACCACCAAGAAGACAGCTGACCAAAGACACACCCCAAGAATCTCACCACTGAAAGGACTAAGTAAAAAAGCACTTGAGCAGAAACCAGACCCCTAAGGACAGCACTCTTCTTCTTTTCAAACACAGCCCCAGAGCACCTGGGTGGCTCAGTCGGTTAAGTGTCCGACTTTGGCTCAAGTCATGATCTCGTTGTTCGTGGATTTGAGCCCCGCATTGGGCCCTGTGCTGAGGCTCAGAGCCTGGAGCCTTCTTCGGATTCTGTGTCTCCCTCTCTCTGCCCCTCCCCTTCGTGCTCTCTTTCTCTGTCTCTCAAAAATAAATAAAAGTTAAAAAAAAATTTTTTTAATTTTAAAACACAGCCCCAAACCCAGGACAGCAACCCCAAGGTCACATTCAGTTATTTGGTTGTACTTGAAAGTTCCAAGCTCCTAATGCAACGTCCGGCACTTAGAAGGTGCTCTACATATTTCCTGAACGTTCTAGAATCACTTGAAGCAGCAGCTCGAGTTGCAAAACTCGTGTAGTCTCTGCCCAGAGTCATCAGGGTGCCTGGCACCCTCACCTCGATGCCAAAGACACACACCCCGCCCCCGGCTTCCTCCCCAGCGGGCCCTCCACCTTCTCTCGCCACAAAAAGCTGCAATCCCCCCACACCACACCTTTCCTTTTCTCGGTCTGAGAACGCAGGACCTGAGGCCATTCAACTTGCCACAGGAAAACCCAGGGTTCTGGAGGTTCGGGAGCGCATTCTTCGCTTAGCCTCGCGTGAAGGGTCATTTCCCTAATCAGAAACAGGCCCAAACCGCCACCACCATTATCCATCACGAGGGGACAAGTAAAACCGAAACCAAGAGGCCACGAATCATAGAGAGTGAGGTAGTGACGGCTCCCGGGAGGCCACGCTCTCCGCCATTGTTCTCCTGGCTGCTGGTGAGCGATGGGTCAGGCTCAAGTGCACCCACCATGGCCCAGGTTCCTCATGACCCCGACCCAAGAAAAGCACTAAGGGGGCTTGGCACTCCTCTTTTGTTAACAGGTGGTGTTATCTCAGGGGGAGTTAGGGATCAATAAAGGCAGGGTTTTCCTTCTTTCAAAACCAGGGGGAACCGGCCACGCCTTTGTGTGACTACGCACCAGTTATAGCAAACGGCCCTCGAGGCTGCTGCATAGCTCCCTGCAAACCCCCTGTTCGCAAAAGTACCACACAGTGTTCAATGCATCACAACATGTTCTACCGAGAAGTAAATATCTCCTCCAAAAGTCACGGGGCGCCTGGGTGGCTCATTTGGTGAAGTGCCCGACTTTGGCCCAGGTCAGGACCTCACGGCTCGTGAGTTTGAGCCCCGCGTCGGGCTCTGGGCTGATAGCTCGGAGCCTGGAGCCTGCTTTGGACTCTGTGTCTCCCTCTCTCTCTGCCCCTCCCCCGCTCACGCTCTCAACACATTAAAAAAATTTTAAAATAAAGAAAAAATTTTTTAAAATCTCCTCCAGAAGTCACAGAAAGAACCACCTGACATTCAGAGGATCCATCACCTGTCGGCCTATCCTGTCAGCCGTACACCCCCCCATGGCAGCGGAACGCACAGTTAATAGCAGGAGAGACCCTCTGAGGGTCCCCGAAGCCCTGTACTGAGCATGAAAGGCGTGAACGAGATTCCCAGTCACCTCCATTGGGAGTAGCTAATATGGCATATTACACAACAGGCATCGGGACCTTCAGCACTCTGCCCTCCTCGGCCAACACCACCGTCAAGGGCGTGCAGCTTAATCAAGGGAACAAACAGGGGTGGGAGCAGATTACACCAGGCCCGGAGCGTTTGGCCCCTGAAATACAGCAAACATACAGGGCCATCAGGAAGAGGGGAACATTCCAGATGCCCAGCTGGGATGCAAAGAAAAAAGGAAATAAAATCCCAGGCTAGACCTAAAGATCCACCTTTCTTGACCATCTCTGATCCCCTTCCACAGAGTATGACCTTCCCCTTACTAGGAAATTCTGGTACGATCGTCACAGACCATAGATCTGCTTCTTCCTAAACAAATACTTTTTCCAAAAATAATTCCACTGTCTCACGGGGAATACACTTGCAGGTCAAATTTCACCACCTTCGATAAAGCAATGCTTCTATGCTTGTGGCTTCTACCCTTCTAACTCCAGATGGGAAGAGAAAACAACTAGAAATAGAACAAACGTGGGGTGCCCAGGGCGGGGGGCTCAGTCAGTTGAGCGTCTGACTCTTGGTTTTGGCTCAGATCGTGATCTCAGGTTTCCTGAGTTCGGGCCCCAAGTCAGGCTCTGTGCTGGCAGCGTGGACCCCGCTTGGGATCCTCTCTCTCCCTCTCTCTCTGCCCCTCCCTTGATCGCATTCTTTCTCTCTCTCTCAAAATAAATAAATAAATGAACAGTAAAAAAAGAAAAAAAAAAGAATAGAACAAAAGGAGGCTTTTAAGGAAACATTAATGCAATAACAGAGACCTTAGAACTCAGATCACGGCCTCCTTGCTATTTTTGGATCATGGCCGGACTCTGACTTTCTACATCTTGCCACAAAATTCTTCTAATTTTTTGTACCTTCTGGGGTTTTTTTTTTCCCCCTCAAATCTCTACCGGACAGAATCTCAAAGGATCTCAGCCAATGGAAATACCCTTGGCTGGTATTTACAGGGAGAACCAGGTGGAAGGCAGTCCGGCCTCCAACGTAACTTCCCTCTTCCCAGCTCCCTGTTCTGGGGCTGCGTGTTCAAGTGGCCGCCCCGCTGAGCCACCCGTCACAACCATGCCCACGGCACAGGTGACCTGCCAGCCACCCAAAGGGAATGAGGCTCGACCCCGAGACCTGGAAAGGAAGTGTGTTTCAGTCTTCTAAGATTGTTTCAGACCCACACTCCCTTTTGGTAGAGCTAAACGATGTAACTAAGAATTCACCCTTTCTCAAAACTGCAGCACAGAGAGAAAAAAAACTCCCGCATCTGAACCCAGTCCTTTGTAATTCACACGTATTATCTACTCTATATGTTCACGGCTCATATGCAAACAGATTTTACACACACGCACCTCATACTCCAGGACTACAGGATGGCATCGTTGATATTCTTGTATTTAACTTCAGTAACGCCCTCTACAAAGACGCTTCTAGAAACCGAAGCTCCACTCTTATATTTTCCCACACCTACTTCTAGCTGCTATCTAGTGGGTGCGTGTCACCCTATCCGTCCTCCTTTCTCTGCCGAATCGCACTCAAGTCTGGAGGCGGACTGGCTCTAGGTTGTAATGGAATAGGTAGCCTTTCGCCTTCTGGGTCACGATACTGAGTCTGGGCCACATCAGCAGCATCTGAAAGCGGTTCCTGTGCCATCGATGGCCTTGCTGCCGACAAAAGCCACTGTTGTAGCTTTTCACCCTGTGGGAAGTCCGAAGCAGGAAAGGCAGTAAGGAATGAGCAGGAAGCCACCGAAAGAAACTCCCAGTTAGCCACAGTCCATGAGAATGGTCTGAAGGAGGCTTTTGCAAGAGAAGCTTAACAGGTTTATAGTGTTTTTTGTTTTGTTTTGTTTTTTTTGAGAGAGAGAGAGACAGCACAAGTAGGGGAGGAGCGGGGGCGGTGGGGAGAGAGAGAGAGAGAGAGAGAGAGAGAGAGAATCCCAAGCAGGCTCCGAGCTGTCAGCACAGAGCCCGACACGGGGCTCGAACCCACAAACCGCGAGATCATGACGTGAGCCAAAGTCCGACGCTCAACGGACTGAGCCACCCGGATGCCCCAGGAGCTTTATAGTGTGATATAGATGCTGCGGGGAAGTGTCAGACAGCTCTAAAAAAGGCGAGTATCTTGCTAACCCCCGAAGTCCCACAAACTCCGATCAGCACTGCGCCAGAAAAGAGCAGGCAGGGAGGCTCTGGTGACATCGATGAGGGGCCCCGAGGCCTAGAACAGTGCCTGACACAAGCCACCTGCTGTACAAATAGTTGTTGAATGGAAGCAAAGGCCCACCCAGTACAGTAGCCTGAAAAAAGCAGCTATATAAAATCAGGTTGTATTAACCTAACTAATCTTTAAAGGTGCCCATTCGGTCTAACTCCCAAAAAGCAACACGCGCAAAATGTGACGGCAGATCTGGAAAAGTTACGCAGCCATGGAACATACTGCGGTACATAGGTACCCAAGACCTAATGAGTCGGGTTTTTTTAGCTGACTGCAAACCGTGCGATATAATTACAGTAACGTACGAATGACTATTACACGGGGGAGCACTGAACGTGCTGCCCTCAGAAAGAGTTCTTTGCCCGCCGTCGTGCGTTTACTCAGTGATGATGACGATGGCCCGTGTAAAACTTTCTGGTGTAGGCACACAGAGATCCGCCGCTTGGACCGGTTCCTAGGGAGCAGAGGAACGTGACCCCGGCCCGGGACGCGCACCGTCCCACAGCAGACGGGAGAGAGGAGCTGGTGGGCTCCCGGCTGCCCGTGGCCGGTCTTCTTCTAAGAGAAGAGAGGAAAGGGGGGGGCCGAGACCTTGCCTCCTTCAGCCTTCGCCCACGAGTTCCTACTCATCCAGGCGAGCGTCACCTCTCCTGGAAACCATTCCATCCCACTCCACAGCCAGCATGTCATCTCCGGCAGGGATGCCGTGGAAGAGATATGGCAGCAGTCAGCGCAGCGACCCCCCATCCCCGGGCTGTAGGCTCAAAGGCAGGGCTCTGTCTTCACCACCTTCCTGTCCCGGCACCAAATCCGGGGACCACACACCTATACAGTGACGGCCAAAGAAATGTTGGCCAGACCAGACAGATGAACGGAGAGATGGACAGACGTGGCTAACGACAGAATGGAAAATAAACACCCTGGATGTTAATTGTGTGCAATGAACCCTGGGGTCATGAGCCCCCCCCCCCCCATCTAGAGACATAAGTTTTACTTGTCTCTTCTAGAAAATGACAGTTTAAGGTGCCTGGGTGGCTCAGTCGGTTAAGCGTCCGACTTGGCCTCAGGTCATGATCGCACAGTTCGTGGGTTCGGGCCCCACGTCGGGCTCTGCGCTGACAGCTCGGAGCCTGGAGCCTGCTTCGGATTCTGTGTCTCCCTCTCTCTCTGCCCCTTCCCTGCTCATGCTCTGTCTCTCTTGTCTCAAAAAATAAATTTAAAAACTTTTTTCTAAAAATTAGAAAATGGCAGTTTGGATGCTAATATTTAATGAACGCCTACCATGTGCGAGACAGAACGTGCCTGTGAAGCAGTTATTCCTGTTCACGCCAGGAAACTGAGGCGGAAAGCAGGAACGTGCCTCTCCAAGTCCACTGAGCGGGCAAACGACACAGCAAAGATTCAAAGCCCCGTGGTCTGGCTGGAGGAACCAGGCTTTTCCTAACAAAAGCCACCCAACGCCACATCACCTCTAAGGCTCCTTCTGTGCTACTGTTCTATGATTACAAAATGCTAATGACTCCAAAAGATATTCCGAGGTCTCCAGGAGTAGAGGTGACACATAGCATTAAAAATTAACGGCGTTCATTTAATCTGACATAGTATATTGAATGTCGCCGTGCGTGAGGGTCACAAAGAAGCTCTGGAAAGTTCGTGATCCTTCTAAAATGACCTAACATGGAGTGGTGGACACTACTGTTTGTGTTCAGAACCAGCATGACCCCATTCGTGCCTTTGGAAAAAAACCATCTCACTTCTCTGCGACTATGCCCCGAAGGACCTGAAACCAGCCTACGGCATTTCTCCCCGCTGAACTGTGGCTGTTCCAAGCCTTGAAGGGAAAGGGCTTCTCCAGCCCGGACGTGACTGTGTGTCACCATCTCACCAAATAACGGTGACAGCACAGCCTCAACTGTGCGGATCCACGATCAGATGAAGGGAGAAATGAAACCCGGGGGGCCGGTGTCTGGGGACACGGGCCTCTCAGCTTAGTTCTGTCCAGTGAAGGTGAGTTTCCTCCCTGGAAAACCGGGACCACCCTAAGCATCCAGGGAGCATTCCCACGTTCCGTTATTCTGCAAGACCAGAAGCGAATGCAACCAGGGGACATCGAGCCAGAACGAGGGCATCTCAACCCGCAAGAAACTCAAGGACCTCTAAACCAACCAATCCATAAACACCTAGGCCAGGACCCACGCGGGTGAATGAGCCGCTCTCACATTTCATCCTGTGGACTGCCACCCTCTAGAACAGGAGGCCACGTCAGTGGGAAGGCATCACGGCCCTCCTCGCCGCACCCTGCCAGCATGCCCCTCCTCTGTCGGCCTCCTCCCTCGTCCCCCGTGATGTCACCGTAACACAGAAGTGGAAAGGAGATTTTTTTTTTCCCCAAAAGTCCAGAAGTCCTCGGAGAATTCACATACTCAAAAAAAAAAACAAAAACAAAAAACAAAAAGAAAGAAAGAAAAAGACTGCCTACTGGGTGCACAGGTACCAAACCTCAGGATGACTCTGCTCGAGGGCTCAGAGTCCGGGAGATCCACACGGTCAAAACCGCCGCATACGTAAATCCTATTCGAGCCTGATGGAGCGTCAGGAGCCCGAGGTTTTTCTGGGTGACCCTCGGCAGCCCCCTAAACCTCTCCATCACTCTGTTATCTCCTCCCGCCCACCGGAAAGGGCCATTACAGAGAATCACTAATAACAAGGAACACTCCATAGAAAAGTAAATTAGCACCAACTACGGCCGCAAAAAAGCCCACAGCCAGCAACTCCCTTCCCCGAGTGGGAAGCAGAGAGCTTGACTGGGCATATTAAAACCAGGTCTTTGTGTTGCATTTACCACCCCGGCTGCAAAAATGCTCGTAAAGCCATCATTAGCGGGCTCGCAGCTGTCAGCCCTGCCTGCGCCCGCCGGCTGCCGCGACGGTCTGCCGTCCTTCGCTGCTCGATGCCCTTTTAATCGCACAGACCGCTTTATTAGCTGCCTTGACCTCCCATAAAAGCTTGGGCCTGACAACGTCTGAAACCTGAGACAGGATGTCCACCGCGTTACCAGCCCGGATGCTCCCTTCGCGGCCCCCGCGCAGTGCGCACACGCACAGCCCGGGAGGGTAGAAAAGCTTCTGGGGAATTTCACAAATAGGAACCCGGGCAAGTTTCGGGGGACAAGAACCGGAGGCAAAACAAAGGCTACGGTATCGGGGAGCACGACCCACATGCACAGGCGCGCCCGCGCCCAGTGCAAGAACGAGAAGGGACAAGGGGTGCTCTGTGCCTGCTCTGTCCCTGCTCTCCACTGTCCCTGCACCGAAGTTCTCAGCGCAGCTCAAGTCCACGCGAAGCTGGGCTCCTAACAGCCATGCTCCCTGAGCTGCGTTCAGACTACGATGCAAAGTGATTCTAGTCGAAACAGGAGTTCGGGGAACGGTTCACGGCAAGCAGACGCTTTAAGGACAAGCTGGGTGAGTGGTTCAGGAAGGAAAACGAAATGGATCAAAAACGAACGGATCTTGTGGACTCGGCCCGCGGCGAGCCGCTGCCTCCCACAGAGACCACGCTTCCACACTGCAGGTCTATCACACCTGAGTCACGCGCACGGCATGGGGGGGGGGGCGTGAATACTGGTCTCAACAAGTATGGCCCCGGCTAGGTGCTCGTAAGAGCAAAGGGAAGAAGGAGAAATCAAAGAGGGCGAAAAGGTTTCAGAAAAAAAAATCTAGAGGTAGAATTTTTTTAAAAGAAGGACAAATAAAATGTCTGGAGTTCGGATGTCCCTATACTGCCACCCAAGATGAACTCCCCGCAAATTATTTCTAAACCCTGGGGCGCCTGGGTGGCTCAGCGGGTTAAGTGTCTGACTCTTGGTTTCTGCTCAGGTCATGAGCTCACGGTTCGTGGGTTCGAGCCCCGCGTCGGGCTCTGCGCTGACAGCGCAAAGCCTGCTTGGGATTCTCTTTCTCTCTCTCTGCTCCTCCCTTGCACTCTCTCTCTCTAAATAAATTAATTAATTTTTAAAAATTTATTTCTAAATCCTAATCAGGACGGCAGATTTTTGTTCCTGTAAAACTACAAGCAAAAAAAAAAAATAATAATAACCCAACAAACAACTATAAGCAGTCTTCATACCTAAGGCAGTATTTTTTCTCAAACGTTCCTGACCAAAGTGCTCTTATAAAACCTATTGTCCTTCTGTCTGCCCAAGTTTATTTCTGCGTACAAACACAGAAGACAATAAAGTGAACAGCGTTTTTAAGAAACAGGAAGAGTCTTGTCCGTCGGCTGATGACCCGAACTCCAGACGTAGACACGTCGGGGATGGCGGTGCTGAGCACCTCTGTTTGGACGGGCGAACGAGGAGGACAGGCCTGGCCGGCCGAGGGTGGGAGGCCCACAAACGGGGCCGCCCACGGAACAGCTCCAGGCTCCTGGTTCAGCCAGAAATCCATCCAGAGCCTTGTCAAGCTTATCCGTCTGGACTCTGGGAGCAAGGACCGGGCTCATAGTGTCGGGGCTCCTCTCCGGCTTCACAGGGACCCACAGAGGCCACCGACTCTGGCCCTCTTGGTTTACAAATGAAGCACCGGCTGGCTGGCCGGCTGGCCCAAGCTCACCGTGCTAATGAGTGCTGGAGACAAGATTGCATCTCTGTCCCTTGTCTAAGGACGGTCCTCTCTCCTCTAAACATCTGGGATTGGAGACACCTGGGTGGCTCAGTCGGTTAAGCGTCCGACTCCGGCTCAGGTCACGATCTCACGGTTTGTGAGTTCGAGCCCCACGATGGGCTCTGTGCTGACAGCTCAGAGCCTGGAGCCTGCTTCGGATTCTGTGTCTCCTTCCCTCTCTGCCGCTCCCCCGCTTGTGCTCTATCAAAAATAAATAAATGTATAAAAAAAAATTTTTTTAATAAAAAAAAAAACCCATCTGGGACTATAGTCAACCTGAGATGCTTGCCAACCACCAGCCCTTTATTTTGCTGCTTCTCTCGCCCCCTCTCTTGTCCTTCCTCCTCCTCGTTCCCTTATCTTATTCCTCCCCTTTCCGTCCTTCTCCCGTCCACCCCTTGGCCCCATCGCCATGCTGCCTGGCTTGGCAGAGATGTGACGCTCCCGCTCACAGCCGGGGCAGCAGGGAGGGCACCCCAGGTCACTGTCAGCTGCCACGCTCAGGACCAGGACGTCCCTCTCTGGAAAGACACACAACTGAGCCAGGAGGCCGATTATTTTTCTTAGACAATGGTGGTTGCTAGCTGTTTGCCTGAATTCAGCTGTTTAATTTCTGTGGAGCCGCTTGGTTAGAGAGCTCAACGGTTGAGGGTTGTTGTTATTGGTGTCTTACTCAGTTAATAAGTAAGTCTCCTGTGGCTGCGTGAAACCACCATTTAGGTGGAGCAGGGCGTAGGGAAACAGTGAATTCCAACCCCAAGGAAAGCAACCGCTATAAATAAGACGGTAGTGTTTCCCCGGGAAGTGTAGCCGCTTATCACTGCTAATTAAAAAAAAAATGGAATCATACCCGAGGAAAATCTCAGCTCTTTAAGTTCCTATGTTAACTTCGGGGGGGGGGGGGAAGTCCTGAATTAGCAATTATAAGTCTCAGACATCACTCAGATGAGATAAAGAAGTAATGAAAGTCCACATTTTGTCACTTCTGTGGTGGCAGAGTAGATTTTTAACTTATTATTTGCAGCTCACGGTTTAAAAATAAAGACATTTTGTGCATAAGGACTATCAAAGGTTTTTAAACCGTGCTGTGGGTAGAGAGCTAAGCCTTTTTCCAAAAACTTTGTGTGGCTGGCAAAATATTGAACTTAAACTCCATTAAGCAGAAACCACGAATCAAAATAGCCCCTCAGAGGTACGACGGGGTCTATTACACTGAAGATATACTTAGATATGGTTCTGCTTATCAAAAGAATTCACTCTACCCCAGAGCCTTCTGATACGTTAGCCCACGTAGCAGCACAGGAATACCGACCCTTCCTGGGTAAGAGTTTACAAGAACCCTCTGCCAGCTGAGATGTGTGCAGGAAATACCGCTGGGTGGGGGAGGGTGTCTCTACTTCCAGACTTCTCCGCGAGGTCTGGTCGGAATCGATGCGATAGGATCAGCAAAGCGTAACTGCAAAGAAAACTGTCTGAGAAAGATAAAGCTGGATGGGAAGGCAGATAAACCCAAATTCCTGGTGCTGCCCAGATCCGGGGGGGGGGGGGGGGGGGGTGAGGGGGGAGCCGGGCTCTCCTTCGTTCCTGGGCAGAAGTGCTAACTACTAGGTTTTCGACGCTCCCTGGGGGGGGGGGGGGGGGGGGGGGGGGCCTCCTGAGGGGCGGGGCTTAAGGCAGAGATTTCCATCTGTGACAAGGAATCTCCACCCCTATTTCAGGCCATCTCAACTAAAAGCAGTGGCGATTTTGGTCAACTGAGCACCCCCAAATTTTCTGTGGAGTCACCCAGAGGGGAATGCATTAGGTGCTTTGTTCACGTGGAGGTGAGGACATGGAAAAAAGGAGAGGAGCTGAATGGTTCCACTTTCTCTGACCGCTGCTTTCTCGTTTTTGCTGTCAGACACTGGCAAAATGAAGAAAGAGAGAGAGGAAGGAAGGGAAGAAGGGAGGGAGGGAGGAAGGGAGGGAGGGAGGGAGGGAGGAAGGAAGGAAGGAAGGAAGGAAGGAAGGAAGGAAGGAAGGAAGGAAAGAGAGAGAGGGGGGCCTTGCATAAAATTCACTTTCCTGGACAAAGTCATTGGAATGAAAACAAAGCGATGGTTGAATATTACCTCGCACATTTCACTGGCCCTCACAACGACCCTGGTGGGGGTCCTATCATTGCTGCCATTGTATGGACGAAGAACAACCAAGCTCAGAAAGGCTGTGCTCAAGGTCACACAGTGATGTAATCTGATTTTCCACCCAAGTTTGCTGACCCCAGATCTTCACTTTTAACATCAGTTTCGTAAGCACCTCAAAAATGGATCTCTCTCAACCTCTTAGTGTTGTCAACAACTCAAATGCTACCTCAACTGCCCTCACCCCTCCATCCACTCCTGGACACAACGTCATTGCCTGCCTCTCTCCAGGCACCAGAAACTCTTCTAACAAAGATTCCCAGCCGCCTCCTAGTTGCTACATCAAGGGAAACCTCAGTCCTTACCTCCTCGATCTCTGCAAGGCATCTGGCCTTTACCACCCCTACTCCTACCTCCTCTCTGTTTCCAGGAATCCACTGTCTCCTATTTTCCTCCCCTTCTTCTGGCCTCTCCTTGATCTCTCTTCCCGGCTCCTCAGGCTGTCTGTGCCTTCAATGTCCGTGGGTCCCACAGCTCTGCGTTCTAACATCCTCCAGGGAGAGCTCGCCCTCTGGGGATCCCACCACCCTCCCCGGGCCAACATCTCCCAGACTCACGTCTCTAGCTCTGAATGCTCCTGGGACCCATGGGGGCATCCCACTTCAAGCTCCACAGAGCCCAAAGCAGTTTTGTTATCCACAACCTTTCTCAAAAATCAGACCCACAATAACAAAAACCCTATCCCCACCTATACTCTCTGTCTCTCACTCTCTCTCAAAAGTAAATAATTTTTTTTTAATTTTTGATTAAAAAAAATAGATTGAAGGAGAAAAATCATATGATCAACCTCCCTAAAGCCTGAAAACACATTTGGCAAAACATAGGGCCCATTCCTAAATCAAATGAGAATCGGGTACTTCCTTAATTTGTAAAACTATACGTACACCTTAGTTCAAAAGCCAACATCTCTCTCTCTCTCAAGATAAATAAATAAACATTTTTAAAAAGGGGGGAAGGTGCCTGGGTAGCTCAGTCGGTTAAGCGTCTGACTCTTGTGTTGGGTTCTGCGAAGACAGGTTGGAGCCTGCCTGGATTCTCTGTCTCCCTCTCTCTCTATCCCTCCCTCACTCATTCTTTCTCTCTCTCTCTCTCTCTCTCTCTCTCTCTCTCTCCAAATAAATAAACATTAAAAAATTAAATTTTTCAGTTTAAAAAACTAAAATAAAACAAAATCCAGTATCTTAATGGGAAAAACCATACACATTCCCACCGTATCTGCTACCACTGAATACTGTACTGGGGGCGTGAATCAATGTAACAAAGAACAGACAACCATTAAAGGGATACAAACAGCAAAGGAAAAGACTAACGATATCTCTACTTTTGTAAGATAAATGCTTTCAAAAACCCAAGAATACCAGTTTTAAAAACTGAGAAACACATCTAAAGAGTTTAATAAAGCAACAGGATGTAAAGTGAACATATAAATCAATATCCTGCTTCTACATAAACAAGCCTCAATTAGAAGAGAAGATGTTCACTTGTAACAGCAATAAAAGATATAATATCTAAGGGCAAATTTAACAAGAAACGCACAAAGTCTACAGGAGAAAAAAAAAAAACCTTTAAAAATTGCTGAAAAGTGGGGCACCGGAGTGGCTCAGTAGATTGTGCGCCTAACTCTTGATTTCAGCTCAGGTCATGAGCCCAGGGTCACGGGATTGAGCCCCGCGCGGGGCTCTGCAATGAGCATGGAACCTGCTTAAGTTTTCTCCCTCTCCCTCTGCCCCGCCCCCCTCTTAATTCATTAATTGACTGACTAATTAAATTGCTGAGGGGCGCCTGGGTGGCGCAGTCGGTTAAGCGTCCGACTTCAGCCAGGTCACGATCTCGTGGTGCGTGAGTTCGAGCCCCGCGTCGGGCTCTGGGCTGATGGCTCGGGGCCTGGAGCCTGTTTCCGATTCTGTGTCTCCCTCTCTCTCTGCCCCTCCCCCATCCATGCTCTGTCTCTCTCTGTCCCAAAAATAAATAAAAAACGTTGAAAAAAAAATTAAAAAATAAAAAATAAAAAAAAAATAAATTGCTGAAAAGCAGACTTGTTCAAATGGAACGACACTTCCTGTTCTTGGGAAAGATTCAACATCATAAAGGTACCAAATACTGCCTTTCGGCCAGAACCGCCATCTTCCGGTAATTCGCCAAAACGACCAACACAAAGGGAAAGAGGAGAGGTGCCCGCTACATGTTCTCTAGGCCTTTTAGAAAACATGGAGTTGTTCCTTTGGCAACACACATGCGAATCTACAAGAAAGGCGCTATTGTGGACATCAAGGGAATGGGCACTGTTGAGAAAGGAATGCCCCACAAATGTCACCAAGGCAAAACTGGGAGAGTCTACGACGTCACCCGGCATGCTGTTGTCACTGCTGGAAACAGACAAGTGAAGGGCAAGATTCTCGCTAAGAGAATTAATGTACGTATTGAGCACATTAAGTACTCAAGGGGCCGAGATAGGTTCCTGAAGCGTGTGAAGGAAAATGGTCAGAGACAGAAGGAAGCCAAGGAGAAAGGTACTTGGGTTCAGCTGAAGGGCCACCCTGCCCCACCCAGAGAAGCACACTTTGTGAGAACCACCGGGAAGGAGCCTGAGCTGTTGGAACCCATTCCCTATGGATTCATGGCATAAGTGTAAAAAAAAATAAAAGACTCCAAGACTGTAAAAAAAAAAAAAAAAAAAAAGATACCAAATACCCCCCAGGTTAACATATAAACTTAGCATGGTCCCAATTAAAATAAATATTTTTTTGGAGTTAGGCAAGCTGAT
This sequence comes from Lynx canadensis, assembly GCF_007474595.2. Taxonomy (NCBI): domain Eukaryota; kingdom Metazoa; phylum Chordata; class Mammalia; order Carnivora; family Felidae; genus Lynx; species Lynx canadensis. The sequence goes on from NC_044319.2 coordinate 4,769,268, forward strand.
TTTATTTATTTTTTTTCAACATTTATTTTTTTTTATTTTTATTTTTGGGACAGAGAGAGACAGAGCATGAACGGGGGAGGGGCAGAGAGAGAGGGACACACAGAATCGGAAACAGGCTCCAGGCTCTGAGCCATCAGCCCAGAGCCCGACGCGGGGCTCGAACTCACGCACTGCGAGATCGTGACCTGGCTGAAGTTGGACGCTTAACCGACTGCGCCACCCAGGCGCCCCGGCAAGCTGATTTTAAAGTTCATATGGTGGCGGGGGGGACCTGGGTGATTCAGTTGGTTAAACGTCTAACTTCAGCTCAGGTCATTAAGCTCTAGGTTCGTGAGTTCGAGCCCCGCGTCAGGCTCTGTCCTCACAGCTCAGAGCCCGGAGCCTGCTTCGGATTCTGTGTCTCCCTCTCTCTCTCTGCCCCTCCCCAGCTTGTGCACGCCTGCTCGCTCGCTCTCTCTCTCCCCCTCTCTCTCAAAAACAAATAAACATTTTTTAAAAATTAAAAAAAATAAAGTGCACACAGGAAAACATGAGGAGTAACCAGGAAACTCCCAGAAAGGAAAGGCACTGTTTGGGAGAGGGAGGGCGAGCCGTACCAAATATTAAAACTTACTACAAAGATTCTATATTTAAAAGAGTGCGGAACTGGCACACGAAGAACCAGATAAACAGAACATGGCAGAAGGTCCATAAACAGACCAAGTGCAACTGAAAATTTGTTTTATGACAATGACGGTGTCTCAGATCAGTGGGTGGAAGATGGATGTTTTAATAAAGGGTCTGCTGACAACTGGATAGACATTTAGAAAAAGATAAAATTGATCTATACCTTCCATTATACACCAAAGTAACCTCCCCGTGGATCTGATATCTAAATTTTAAAAAGGAAAGCATACAAACACTCAACAAAAACAAAGGCGGATTCCTCTGAAAGCTGGAGGTGCTGGACAGACAGACAGCCTTTGTAACCATGAACTTGACATCCAACTTTCTCAGATGGGTCCCGGAGCATCCCACAGGCGGTGGGTAAGCAGAATGACAGATACAGACTGATTTACTATGTTCATCAACATTTTTAAAGTAACTTAGGGATACGGGTTTATTCCAGGTCCTCGGGCACCTTCGTAAATGCACTTTAAGAGATCTCTGACTGGTCTAAGTATGAAAGGTCAGTGGGAACCCATCTGAACAGAGCTGCTTTGCCACAGGAAGACGATACAGGAGGCTTAAAAAACAAACAAAAAAAAAAAAATGGAGGGGGGGTGGTTAAAGAAAAGATGCTATGGTCAGCCTGTGACTCAAGATAGCAAAAAGGAAAGCGGTTTGTATCCCTGAAAAGAGACCGTGAACCCTGACAGACGCCAGCCAACTTGCAATCTTTGCCGGGACGGAACAGAGTTGAACTCTGGCAGCCTTACTGAGGTGGTGCGGAGACGTCCCCCTGAAGAGCTCTTCCTCCCAGAAGGTCAGTGCAGGGCCCTCCAACCGGGCGTTCTCAGAAGGGACAGGCAACAGTCTCAACTGAACAGTTATGAATATGAGGAAGTCCTTTGTCCCCCTGCGGTACACTCCAGCCAAGAAAATTACGCAGCTCCGAATCCCCACAGCCCCACGTATTTTTCCCACCACCTGCTGCCCCCAGAGCCTAAAAGCGATGTTACCATCTGGGAGCCCGGGAAAAATAATCACAATAATAAATAACTAATGAAAATAATCTCCAGGCGGGGGGAGGGGGGTGTCTCCCACTCGGGCAGTTGAACCAACAAAAACCCAAGGGATTTGGTGGGGCGGGGGGGAGCTTCCTTGGATTTCTCCATTCCTGGCATCTTTACTCATGCTTCGGTTTGTGATCTGAACCACGTGGATCACTTGGACTTCCAGGGTAAGGAAATCGGGTTCATCTTTGTTTTGCTATAGATTTGGTAGATGGATGTGGGGGAGGGGTATATCGGAGTAGAGCGCCCAGCACACGCTAAGGACAGTAAGCATCACCATTACCATCACCATTAGTATCAGCCAATGAATGACACAATCTGTGATAGGTCAGAGAGCAACTGATGTTGCCTCAAGTTTATTGACTTGATCCTTCCAAATGCTGACAAATTACTAGCCTCAGCCATTTAAAAATCACATTTCTAATGCAATAATCCTACGTGCAGTGAGTGTGGAAGAAATTACTACAGCCCAGGGGTTTTTACAAAGTGAATTAAGTCACTATAAAAACTGACCGTGTTGGTTCACAATTAAAAGGCTGGTAGAATGAAATGCCATTATTCCATAGCTTGCTAAGCCTTAAGGAAGAGATCACCGTTCACGTGTCTCTACTGGGAATGTTTTCAGAATCCCTAAAATGTCTCAGACACGTTTTAATGATAAACGCTACAGGACTTTTTCATCAGTGATGTTATCTATTAGCTGATCTCGTATCTAAAATATTTCTCAGATGGAAAAGACTCCAATAACATTTTCTGAAAAGAGCCACGTGTTCTTAAAAGATTTCAGATACACAGCTCTCAGAATTCATACGTGTTTAAAATGTAATACGTTCCGTATCTATTTCTAAAGAATCATACCACGGCTTCTGGAGGAACTTTTAAATAGTTTTTTCGTACCCGTTTTGGAGCTAGGAAAACACACACACACATATTCCCCAAGTCTAGACTTCCTTGGGCTCTGGCTATTTAGAGTCTACGTTTGGTGTTTTTAAACCCCTATGACACATTCCTTTCTTTCATCTCTGTGATTCCTGGCCACCCTTCTCAGTGTGTCTGGCTAATCTTCCTGATATTTCTGGGGCCTAAATGGACCCAGAATACTTGGCTGAGAAAAAAAAAAAAAAATCAGATAGGAATGTGATTCTGGACCTTTTTTTTTTACATAAAAGATTTCCTTGTATTGATATGGAAATGAACAGATGTCTGATACCCTTTCGCCAACCTGGAACATTTCTGCTTACTCCAGGGAATTCTTTGGGGCTGATGTTTCTTAGGGTTTCCACTGTCAATTCAAAAGTTCTGTCTCCGTTATCAGAACAATCTAGGATAGCCCCAAAATGGGAGATTCATTCCTTGGCCCCTATTTCTGCTTGGTGCCTCGACTGTGTGTAAAACAGGAAAGACAGTAGATACGAAATGGCTTTATATTTGCTCACTGGAACACTACGACGCGCCAAAGGACTGTTTTTACTGACAATCCCAACAAATCTGTAGCTTTGCACATCTACGTTCTGTTTTATTGGACCACTTCTGCTTCCCAGCCCTGGAAAAGACATGATATAAACCCAGGAAGTACTTTTTTTTTTTTTTTTTTTTTTTTTTTTTTTTTTTTTTTACTGACTGAAGTAATAAAAGTCAATCCAAATGTTTTACGGTCTGTCACCGGGCACAAATCTTTGCTCAGCCAGGTAAGTTGTTATTTGAAAGGACAAACCCAGAGCATCGCGAACGGTGGCTGGAGCTCACGGTTGCCGTTTCTACACGCCAGAGTCCCCTTCAGTCCTACACCGGCCTCTACTCTGTCTCTTTCCAGAAACCTCAAACTCGGTGCATGGAAAACCAAACCCTTTATCACCGCTCTCTTTGAGCTCCACCCAAATCGGCCCCTCCTCCTGTTCCTGCCTCGGTGAACACCAACCCCACCCACCCAGTTACCTGAGCTAGAAATCTCCAAATCTCGGTACCTGGTGCCACGGAGCCTTGTTCCCCCGTGGCCACGTGACTCCTAAGAATACTCAGAATACGGTGGTCACTCCTCAGGCCACCAGAGCCACTGTCGAACTCGTGGGGCCAGCCAGACACCCCTGATGGGCTCGCCGGCACCTTACCTCCCCTCCTTAACCAACTGTCCCGGGCACAAAACTGGGGGGATTCAGTAGGGCTTGCTACCTACCAGTGGGCACAGGGTGAGAACCCACACAGCTGGAGGATATTTGGAAAATGTACTCACGAAATCAGCAAACGAAAGTGGAAAATGTTTCGTGAGAAAATCCCTAAATATGTCAACCCTAAATCTAACGGTATCTTGGCTAAGTGACAATCATCAACCCTCACGTCTTTCTCCAAGGAAAGTTTAAAATACGGACAAAAATGGGGGCGCCTGGGTGGCTCAGTCGGTTGAGCGTCCGACTTCGGCTCAGGTCATGATCTCACGGTTTGTGAGTTCGAGGCCCGCATCCTCGGGTTCTGTGCTGATGGCTCGGAGCCTGGAGCCTGCTTCGGATTCTGTGTCTCCCCCTCTCACTTGCCCTCCCATGCCAATGCTCTGTCTCTCTCGGTCTCTCAACAATAAATAAACATATAAAAAAATTTTTTAATAAAATAAAACAGACACAAACGGATTTACTCGATGTCACGAAATGAATCAGTGGTGGAGAAAGAACTAAATCCAAATCCGTCCTAAAACAGTAAGATTCCTGAACGTGCTCTTCTCCCTCTGATTTTTAAACAGCCACTGAGGAGACTTTTAATACCACTTAGTAGAGTTTAGTATTCTATCAAGAAAATATTTTCCAAATACAGCTAAGCAACTTAATTACCATGATGATTTTTGCTAATTATCCCTCAAAAACATGCCTTTATCTTCTAGACTCTTACTCTCCAGGGCAAATTGCATGTTGGAGTCACAATGACATCTCTTGGTGCAATGAAACTTAGCTCTTTTGGTACCTGAGGGCTACTTAAAACATTGCAACTTAAACAGCACAATGGAAATTGCACCTAATATGAGGGTACCAATGCTTAAAAAAAGAAAAATAGAACTAAATTTATCGTTTAGGCCAACAAATTGAGGCCCTATACCTCATGATTAACAATGAAGCAGCCCAGGGGCGCCTGGGTGGCTCAGTCGGTTGAGCGTCCGACTTCAGCTCGGGTCATGATCTCACGGTTCCTGAGTTCCAGCCCCACACCTGGAGCCTGCTTCAGAATGTGTCTCCCTCTCCCTCTGTTCCAACCCCGCTCGCACTTTCTGTCTCTCTCAAATAAAGATTTTAAAAAATTTAAAAAAAATAAGGCAATCCAGATCGCTGTGGTTTCTGGCTAAGTCTTGCACACCCCCTGTATCAAACGTCATGTTTCACCGCACTATGCCACATACGAAACTCCAGGCAACGGTGGCATTGTACGATATTGATGTGTGCCTTACAGTGATCCTGTGTGACTCTCCCCGTGATCGACCGCTCTTCCTCAGACATGCCTGGGTCACCGTAAGGTGGCACAGAGCACTGAGATTCAGGAAATCCAATGATCAGTTCCCCAGGATCACTTTCATTTCATCAGGTAAATAAAGTTGACAAATATATTGAACTGCCTCTGGTAACCCTGGGAATGAATTTTCCAGGTGCCTCAACAAAACCAAAACTCGACTTTGTCACATGACTCCACAAAACGTGACGGATACATTTGAATTTCAACACGTTTCTCCTCCCTACTGATTTCCTTCCCTTCCTCCATATTTATAGAAAGGGTCTATTTGGATTTACCTTTGCACACACGAGCACTCAAACAACACCACAAACAACTATTGTAAGAACAGGTCCTCAAGAATGTTCTAGAATACTTCGGTAGACTGTAACTTACTAGGATTGCCAAATATAGGATGATACCTTGGAGAACCGAGGTTTTTCAAAATGCATCAGATGGTCTAGTCTGGTTGGACCATCTCACAGCGCCCCACCCTCTTCCTTTGCGGCACTTACCGCAAATGGGAATAAATTCTGAATTGTGCATTTCGTGGTTGAATGTATCATCCGTTAGAACGCAAACTCCATGTGGACAAGGGCTGTAGGTACCTGTTATTCAGGGCCTTGCTAACACAGTGCCTTGAATGTGGCAGGAAATCAGGGACTATTGATAAATGATCAAAAGAGCAAATAAATAAACCTGTGAGTGACCAAGTAGTGCTAAATTGGAGGATACAGAATGCAAGTATAAAATCCGCTTTCAGATTTCCTGAGATTTGTTCGCAGGGTGCCTGGCCAGATTTATTACCAAGATACAAAAAAAAAAAAAAAATGGCATACTGACAACAATCCACAGGTTAATTATTCTTGAGATGAATGCGGGATTCATAAAACCAATTCTCTTGGTGGTAATTTTCCACATGTAAAATTTTACAACTTCTGTGGGTATTTGCTTAACTTAACCCTTGCGTATGAAAACAATGAGGCAGGCAGATGGAGTTGCCGCTAAACTTCCACCACTCGAAATCACGGTAGTTCGTTTCCAAAGTCCCAGAAATACACATCAGAAAACGCCACTGGGCAGTGTCAGAAATCCCCACGGCTAGTCACTGTTTTCTCGACAGTGCTCTCCAACCACTGATAAAAACTCTTTGAAGCGGAAGAGTAAATATTATCATTTGATAGTACTTGGACCCAACAGTGCAAACACAATTGCATTGTGTTGCACTCCGGGGGCTCCAGCGCGCACCACGCCGCGGCGTTGCCATGGAGGGGACAACGTGCTCGCGGCAGGGGCGGGCCTGGAGGCGACCGGGTTCCCAGGCGCCCCCGCCCCTTCACCTTCCTCGGGCCGATTCGCGGAAAGCGAGGGGGCAAAAGCTGGCCTGCGAGGGGGCAAAAGCTGGCCTTCGAGGGTGTGTTTCTGTTTCTGTGATCCTGGGAACTAGGGGCCCACGATCAACAGTGGGGAACGCCGACCCCTAAACACCGGCTTGCTTTTACCACTCCCGCGGGCTTTTGGTGAGGGTCACGGGTGGCGGGGGGAGGGAGGGATCCGATGAGCCGGAGAGAGTGGGGGGAGGACTGCAGAGAGGAAACCCCCCCAGGAGCCGGGGTCGGCTGTCCTCCCTTCCCCCCGCACCCCGCGTCGCCAGGCTTGGCGGCACGCGGGAACAGGGTCTCTGGCGAAGGCGCCCCGAGGTCCCGGCGGGTTCGGGGAGCACGGCGAGGGGACTCGAGCGGAGGGCTGCAGGACCCGTAACCCGGGGCATACCCAGTGGAGCGAGAGGCCTCAAACCGCGGGCGCCCCTCCCGGCTCCGTGCCCCGCGGACGCCCTGGCGAGGGAGAGGCGTGGGGTGTCCCCCCCACCGCGGTCCGCCCGGCCTCCCGGCCCCGGGGCCGCCCTCCCGCCTGCCCCCGCGCGGGCTCACCTTGCCCGGGAAGGGCCCCGGGAGCAGCAGCTTCAACGCCTGCCTCTTCAGCTCCACCAGGCGGGCGTTGCAGTTCTCGCACCAGACGCCGCGGTCCGAGCCGGGGGAGGAGCCGCCGCCGCTGCCCGAGCCCGGGGAGCCCGTGCCGAAGCCCGGCGAGCCGCCCAGGGAGCCCGGCGAGCTGGTGCCAATGCCCGGGGAGGCGGGGCCCGGGGAGCCTGTGAACGAGCTCGGGGACGAGGTGCCCGAGCCGGGGGACGGGGTCCCCGACGAGCCGAGCGCCGAACCCGCGCCCTCGGGGGTGGGCCGGTTCCCGGCGCGCGACTCCTCGTATGCTTTCCGGTACCAGCTCTCGGGGGAGAAGGGCGCCGCGGGCTTGGTGGGCGAGCACACTTCATTCACCTGCGGGGGAGACGTGCAGAGTCAGGGGCCGCAGGGCGGCGGGCTCCCGCGTCCCCGGGGTGGGGTCGGGCCGGGCTGGGGGCGACCTCCCCCCGCCCTGCCCCGCGCGCGCCGGCCCGGAGATCCGCGCGCCCCCGAGGGCCCGGCCGAGTGCGTCCGAGACCGCTCCGAGCCCTGCGGCCGAATCTGCCTCCATCTGCCCCGTGAATCGTCCTTAAGTGGGTCCCCCCACCCCAGGTGCCCCTGCGCGGGTTCCCGGGCGCCGGCGGACTCCTCCTCCGCTCGGCTGGAGAGGGCTCGCTCGGGGGCTTTCCATGGTTTCTGCGGGGGGAACCCATACAGTCGGCACCCCCGCGCTTTCGAACCCGACACCCATCCCCAAAAGAACCCACGTTCAAGTTCCTGGAAGACGCTACGCCCGGGGCGGGTGGGGGTGGGGGGGCTTCTGGATTTTTATTCATTCCGGGTACAGCCCTCCGGATCCTGGAGGTAAACGGAAGGTTCTCCCGGCTCCAGGGAAATGATCCCGAGGAATGGCTGAGGATTCATGGACACACACCCCCCCCCCCCACACACACACACACATTCGGCTTAACTCTGCCTGGAAGTGCACGAATGCCGCAAAAGTTAGGGGTGCGGGGATGGAAAGGAACGGGAAGACAGAAAATTCCGAGGGTGAGGCTAGTGTGCGGGCGTCCTCGCCGGCGGGCCCGCCTCCGCGCACGCACAGCCTGGCGGAGGCGCCTCTGCAGCAGCAGGAGAGCTCGGGGACGCCCTGAGCGGCCGCACGGCGCCGGTTCAGGGGGACCCCGGCCGAGGGGGCTCTGCTAACGCGCCTCCGCATCGTAGCCGTCGCAACTTACCCCGTATTTCTTGCCCCTGGTGGAGACCGCAAGCCTCTCTTTATTCCCCGCTACCGAATTCATGGTGGCCTTTCCAGAAGAGAGTGTCTAAATGTTCCACCAACACTACATCCAAAAGGTCTTCCGACCCAGAAGGGTACCCCCCCCAGTTGTCGGGGGGCTGGCTCTTGGCCCTCAAGTCAAGGTTCCTTAATTTGGGGTGGGGGGGGAAGGAAAGAATCAAAGCAATGGACCCCAGAAGTAATAGCACTAATTTGCAGAACGGGTTGGAGTGGCTGGTTTATTCTTCTCTTCCAATAATGCTTTTCCTCCTCCTCTTCTGCCTCCTCCAGTCACACGTTCTCTTTTCACGGTCACATCCAGATCCCTGGCATTTCTCCCCAGCCAAGGGAGTCCGTTTTCCTCCACGAGGGAAGCGAGGTGGGGGGCGATCAGGCACCCGCCGCCGCGGGGAAGGCGGGTGAGCCCCGCCGCGCCGCGCCGCGCCTCCGCGGGGCGCGCCGGCTGTGGGAACTTGTCTCCTTCCCGGAGCTCGGTAACTGAGTTCAAAGAAATTCTCCCAAAATATAAAGATCCAGACTCGGGGAGGAGCCTCGGCGCGTCGCGGAGCCAATATCCGCCGGCCCCGCTCGGCCTGACAGTTGCGCGAGGGCTGGGAGAGGCGGCGCGGCGTGGCCCGGGCGCCGCCGCGGTCAGCGCGCGCGTGTGCGCCCGGGCGCAGCGCGGAGCCTCGGGAACGGCCGCCCCGCCGCCCGCGAGCCCGCCGCCTGGCTGCCGCCGCCGCGCCGGCCGGGATCCATTTTATGTGGCGGCGCGCCCGCCTGACGGTGCGCGCCGGGGGGGCGGGGGTCGTAAATCTCGCCCCTCGCGGGGAAGTTACTGGAGAGCGGCCCGCGGCCGGGGGCCCTTAAGGAAGCGCCGCCGCGCGAGCCCGGCGCGGAGGGGCAGTGCCGAGCGAGAGGGCTGGACCGAAATGCGCCGAGCCTCCCCGCCCCCAAGTTCTTTCTCTTCCTGGCGAGGCTTGCTGTTCTGCCTTTGAAACGCCGTGTAAAAGGGACTGAGTCACAAACAAGTCCGCAAACATGCCGGGTCCCCCCCCCCCCCCCCCCCCCCCGCCCTTTGTTCTCCTAGACCTGCCCTGCAAACCTTTTCTGGGATTGCCCTACCGACCCCCGGCCGGCCCGAGGGCACCCTCCCAACAGCAGCCGGACGACCCGGGGGCGGGGGGGGGGGGGGCTTGTCCCCCCACCTCCGCCCGCGCGCGCCCCAATCTGCGACGTGCCGAGCCGCCCGGGGCCCGCCCAGGTGAGCCCGGATCTGGCCGGCCGCCGCAGGGCAGGGGAAACTGAGGGATTCGCCGCGGTGCACACGCGCAGCGCGAGCCTCGCGGGCCTGGAAGGCGGGGGGTGGGGGTGTGTGCGGGCTGGCCTCGCCGCGCCGCGCCCCGCTCGGTCCCCTCGGCACCCCTCCTTCCTTTGCCGCCCGCGCCTGGGGCCCGCGGAGCCCCTGGAGCACCCAGCCACCGCCCCCTGTCCGATCCCCCGCGGCCCCCGGCGCAGCGCGCGGGAGCGCAGGAAACCGGCGTATGCCAGGCTCCACACGTGGCTGCTCCAGGGTGTCATTTTTCATTTCCCGGGAGGACATTTCTCCCGGTGAGCCGGCAGGTCTGTTTTGTTGTGACCTTTAATTAACACCCCGCGAGACGCCTCGAGAGGGACCGGCCCAGTGCGGGGATCACGTGAGGTGTAATGGCATCTCCGCGCCCAGAGACACCGGCCTGGGGGTGGGCGAGGGCGCAAAGGACGTTTGGGGCTTTCCAGTCGCTGGCTTCCTTCTGAGATAGGGAAGGGGCAAGGAAGACAACCTTCTGGGGTGCAACGCCCCTCCCGCCTTCCTGGGGGAAAATTCCTTCTGTGCCTCGCTCCCGCTGCCATCCACCCACCCGCCCCCTCCCGCCCCAGCCCTGGCGTGGGAAGATTTCACAGCCACCAAAGCGAGGTAAGAAGGTCAAAATGAAGATGTCGAGAACCGTGTGGAAGTTTCCATTACGTTCCTGCTTCCAATTTAAAAGCGATCACATCGAGAGAGGACCTTAGGGGGGCAGGTACGCCTCCAGGCGGCACACGCCAGCTCCCAGGCACATCTGTATTCCGCGGAGGTGCCGCGGGAAACGGCATCGCCATTAGCTAGCTGCGCGCTGCGCCACCAGTGAAACAGCAGCGTGCGGCCAGGTGAAATGGACCAGCCCGTGAGGCCGCGGTGGCGGGGGGTGGGGGTGCTGGGGAGGTGGGGCGTCGAGGCAGAACTGTTGGGGAGCTGCGAGATCCACCTTGAAGACGGAGGAGACCAGAGCTGGTCTGATTTGCATCCCCAAGTAGCCGGGTCCCCAAAGCGTGTTTGGTGAGCTCAGAGCGCCCTCTGTTGATCACAGTTGACAACGGGAGGCCCTGGCAGGAGAGTTTGGTTCCAGGCTTTGAAAAGGGGATGTAAGTAACCTTTACATACAATGAAATCTTCTTGAAATCACACACAAATCTTAAGTGTAGGATTCGGGGAACTTTGGTAAATATATACTCCCAGAGAAGCCACCACCTCGATCAAGGTATGAACTTCTGTTACTCCACAAAGTTCTCCCCTGCCTCTCCCCAGGCCGTTCCCACCCCCTCATACACAGCCACTGCTCTGATTGCCATCACCATAGATTAGCTTTGCCTGATCTTGAACTTTGTGTTCATAGAATCCAGGCGATATTTACTCTTTTGTATTTGGTTTTGTCGCTGAGTAAAAGTTTTTGAGCGTCATGTTGTTGGGTACGGGTCTGTACTCTGTTTTTCATTCCTCTGCCTCTCCTGCCTTCTCTTTGTTAATTGAATATTTTTTAGCATTCCACTTTCATCTCTCTCTTGGCCTTTTTTTCTTTTTAGCTCTAATGATTATAGTGTGAATCTTTAATTTATCACGGGGCACTGAGAGTTAACATCGTGCCACTCTACTTAATATGGAAGATATTTGCAAGAGTAAATTCCATTTTACCTCCCTCTTTTGTGCTGTTTTGAGATACACTAAAACCTTGGATTGCGAGTAACTTGTTCCGTGAGTGTTCTTCAAGATCAGCAAACATTTCTAATAAATTTTAACTTAATAAATGAGCGATGTCTTGCAATATGAGTAATCTGTGATGCTCAACGTCACATGATCACAGATGAGCCAATGGTTCTTGAAATTCACTTTGATATACAAGTGCTTTGGATTACAAGCATGTTTCTGGAATGAATTATGCTCACACACCAAGGGTTTACAGTATTCTATATCTACGTACGTTATAAAACCCGCAATATAATCTTATCGATTTTATTTTAAACAACCTCTAATTTTTTGGTGAAACTCAATTTTTTTTCTACTTACCCAGTTTTACCATTTCTGGGACTCTTCATTTTTTCCTGCACAGCCAACTTTTCAACTGGATCATTTCCCTTAAGACCAAAGAACTTCCTTTAGCATTTCTTGTATTGAGAGTCTCCTGGTGACAAGTTCTCTCGGCTTCTGCTTATCCAAAAATGTCGTTTTTTTCATGTTTTGTGTTTGAAGAATAGTTTAACTGGACATAGAATTCTTGGTTGATAACTTTTTTGTGTTTTTGTTGTTGTTTGTTTGTTTGTTTGTTTGTTTGCAGTCCTTTAAAGATGTCGTTCATTGCTTTCAAGCCTTTTTTGCTTCTGACTGGAGATCAGCAGTAATTCTCTAGGAATTTCCCCTGTATGTAATATGTCCTTTTTCTATGGATGCTCGGACATTTTCTCTTTACCACTGATTTTCAACAATTTGGCGATGATGCTCCTACATGTGGCTCTCTCTGTACTTATCCTGGTTAAGCTTTGCTGAATTGCTAGGACCTATAAGTTGATATAGAAGTTTTCCACCAAATCTGGGGTAATTTCAGCCATTCTTTATAACTTACTCTCTGCCCCATTCTCTCTTTCCTCTCCTTCTGGACTCCAATTACATGTGTATCATTGCACTAGTTGAACTGTCTCATAAGTTACTACGGTTCTGTTTATTAATGCTGCCCTTACCCATCAATTCTCCAATCTGGAATTTTTGTCCATCCTGTATTAATTGCACCAACGATTGCTTCTGCTTAAGCACTCTCTGTTAAGGCTGTCCAGTAAATTCTTCCTTTCACATATTGTACTTTGTAATACCTACATACATATGTAATATAATTTCCATTTATCTGCTTCTTTTTCTTTCAAATCCTTGAACACAGTTCGAATAGCAGCTTCAAGTTTCTTGTCTGCTGATTCCAACATCTGGCTCATTTGGGGGGTCAGTTTCTATTGACTGGTTTTTCTCTTGACTCTGAACCACATCTTCCTGTTTCTTTTCATATCCAATATCCAGTAAATTTTAACTGCATGCCAAATATGGTGGACATCACATCGTAAAGATGCTAGATTCTGTTCTTTTCCTTTGGAGAGTATTGATTTTGTTCAAGCATCAGGCAGTTCCTCTAGTGATGGATCACCTTAAACTTGTAGCAACCTGGCTTTATGTTTTGTTAGACTGGTTCTATGTCAGTTATGCCCTTATATCTAAGAAAAATTCCTTGGTCCTGAGACTTGTTCCTTACCTCTAAAGTGTGGCGCTTCTGGGGCACCTGGGGGGCTCAGTCCGTTAAGCATCCAACTTCAGCTCAGGTCATGGTCTCACAGTTCGTGAGTTCAAGCCCCTCACCGGGCTCTGTGCTGACCACTCAGAGCCTGGGCCTGCTTCAGTTTCTGTGTCTCCCTCTCTCTGTCCCTCCCCCGTCTCTCTCTCTCTCTCTCTCTCTCTCTCTCTCTCTCTCTCTAATATAAATAAACATTAAAAAAAATTTAAGTGTGGTGCTTCTGGGATTTCTGTAAAAAGCCCAAAGTGTTTGCCAGACCCTCTAACTTGGGACTTATGTTCCAAGATCTGCTCCCCTACGGTGAAATCAATCCTTTCAGCTTCCAGATGCTGTTTTCCCCTGGACTTCTTGTAGCTCGCCCATGTATACAGAATTCACAAGCTAAGGACTTGGGGAAATTGCAGGTTTTAGGGCTGCCTCTCTCCTTTCCAAGATTTTCCTTCTCCCTTTCTAGCAACAGCCCTTAACTCCACCAGGCCAGGCCTCACACCAGCAAGACTGGCTTTCTCCTGGAGTGATATGGCCACTGTGGCCAGCAGACTGGGCCAGACCCATAGAACCTTTCTTTCAGGTACTGAACCCTTGACCACTCTCCTATGCCTTTAAATAGGCTCTTTGTTGGGGCGCCTGGGTGGCTCAGTCGGTTGAGCGTCCGACTTCAGCTCAGGTCATGATCTCACAGTTCGTGAGTTCGAGCCCCGTGTCGCGCTGTGTGCTGACAGCTCAGAGCCTGGAGCCTGCTTTAGCTTCTGTGCCTCCCTCTCTCTCTCTGCCCCTCCCCTGCTCATGCTCTGTCTCTCTCTGTCTCAAAAATAAATAAACATTAAAAATAAATAAATAAATAAATAGGCTCTTTGTTGCTGTTATCCAGATTGTAATTGTTTTCTTTGGGAAATTCAATCATATATAAAGTACTCCCCGATGTTTGTTTTAATGGTGGCTTTCTCAAGTCTACCTTAGGTTTTTAGAATTCTTGTGGTTTTGAGGGGTTTTATTCTGTGAGAAGTCTAAAAGGTTGGTCTCTAAAGGGGCGCCTGGGTGACTCAGTCAGTTGAACATCTGACTTGCACTCAGGTCATGATCTCGCAGTCTGTGGATTCGAGCCCCGTGTCGGGCTCTGGGCTGACAGCTCGAAGCCTGGAGCCTGCTTCTGATTCTGTGTCTCCCTCTCTCTCTGCCCCTCCCCTGCTTGCTCTCTCTCCCTCTCCCTCTCTCTCAAAAGTAATAAACATTAAAAAAAAATTTAAAGATGGGGCGCCTGGGTGGCGCAGTCGGTTGGGCGTCCGACTTCAGCCAGGTCACGATCTCGCGGTCCGTGAGTTCGAGCCCCGCGTCAGGCTCTGGGCTGATGGCTCGGAGCCTGGAGCCTGTTTCCGATTCTGTGTCTCCCTCTCTCTCTGCCCCTCCCCCATTCATGCTCTGTGTCTCTCTGTCCCAAAAATAAATAAACGTTGAAAAAAAAAATTAAAAAAAAAAAAATTTAAAGAAATTTAAAAAGTTAGTCTCTAAAGAGTCTAACTATATATCATTTCTCAATCTTTTGGCTAAGATCAAGTGTAAACAGTATAACTATAACTTTATTTTCTGTTGGACTGAAGGATTCTAATGATGCAGCCAAACCCTTCACTGATAGAGAAATCTATGTAAATATATATACATTCAAGGACTTTAATAGCATTACTTCAACACACACACACACACACACACACACACACCTTATTTTATGAATGAAAATATCACATACTGACTTTTGAAAGCCAAGAGCTTCTATAAACACCAATGTATTTATTCCATTGATTCTCCGAGTGAAATAGTATCTCCCTGTTATATCCGTAAGTACAAAGTGCAAAAAAAAAAAAAAAATTGCAAGGTCTATTACTTGGCTATGAATGAAATTTGGGGTGCCTGGGTGACTCAGCTAGTTAAGCCTCCAAATCTTTGGGGGTTTTTTCAACATTTTATTTATTTTTGCAAGACAGAGAGAGACAGAGGTGAGCAGGGGAGGGGCAGAGAGAGAGGGAGACACAGAATCCGAAGCAGGCTCCAGGCTCCAAGCTGTCAGCACAGAGCCCATAGTGGGGCTCAAACCCACAAACCATGAGATCATGACCTGAGCCAAAGTTGGACACTTAACTGGCTGAGCCACCCAGTTACCCCAAGCCTCCAACTCTTGATTTCAGCTCAGGTCACGATCTCACAGTTCATGAGATCGAGCCCCACATCAGGCCGTGTGCTGATAGTGTAGAACCGGCTTGGAATTCTCTCTCTCCTTCTCTTTATACCCCTACCCTACTTGTGCGTGCTCTCCCTCTCTAATAAATAAATAAACATTAAAAAAGAATGAAATTCTTATGCCATATTCTTTGTTACTTAATTATTAAATGGATGTAACTTCTTTGGGAATGTTTCATGGACTTGTATGTTGCCAGAAAACCTAGTTTTCTCATTATTTACACCTCGGGGACAAGTAGCTCGTAGGTTTTATAACTAAAATATATGACGTCACTGTATTTTTGAAAGTCGGAAAGAATAAATCAAAAATAGAAAAACATAGGGGCTCCTGGGTGGCTCAGTCGGTTAAGCATCCGACTTCGGCTCAGGTCGTGAACTCGCGGTCCGTGAGTTCGAGCCCCGCGTTGGGCTCTGTGCTGACGGCTCAGAGCCTGGAGCCTGCTTCGGATTCTGTGTCTCCCTCTCTCTCTGTCCCTCCCCTGCTCATGCTCTGTCTTTCTCTGTCTTGCAAAAATAAGTAAATGTTTTAAAAAATTAAAAAAGAGAAAAAGAAAAACACAATCAGGCTGGCAACTTCTAAATGCCAAGCAGAGGGCGACAGGTAACAGAGTCCACTCCTCTTTAATATTTTTCTTTCGACGTAACTTCCATATCGGTTCAGGCACAGACATGCCCGTGGAGCCAGGGCCGTGCACGTGCCAGAGGAAGCTGAGTTTCTCCTTGAAAGATAAATTGAAGCAGCTTGCACTGTCCATGTGGTATCTTGATGAATATGCAAACAATATTTGCATTTGATCTACTGGTGTCCCGGGGGCCATATGATCACGTGTGCGCTGCCAAGGAGTCATCAGCAAGCTGGTAACTTTCACGGGCCTGCTTGGCCACTACGACAGTGTCAGAGGAGCGTGCTTACCCTGCAAGCTAAGGAAGAAGGTTCTCTGCTCTCAGACGATCACTTCAATCGCTGATCATTTCATCCTTGGGGCTAAATTCCAAGTGTGATTTCAGTCGGAAGTGGATAAGGGCAGAGACAGAGAAAGGGTGTGAATTTGTGGGGCTGGAGTGATAGATGTTTTATCGTTATTTTCATTTTGCATTCAGGATGGGGGGGGAAAAAGGCCAGTTACTAAAGTCAGAGAGGAGGATCAGACAATGAGTGCTCAGCCCGCTGACACTGGGCACCAGATGTGACGACCACGGACCATGCCGCCATTTATCACAAGGGATCACGGCATCCCATGAATCACTGTTTATAATTATGAAGGAAGAGAAATAACCTACATGCGCATCTGTAGGGGATGGGTTTAATACCTTACGCTGTCATCAGACCATGGCATACCATGCAGCCACTAAAAATGCCTTCATAGGGGTGCCTGGGTGGCTCAATTAAGCGTCTGACTTCGGCTCAGGTCATGATCTTGCGGTTCGTGAGTTCGAGCCCCGCGTCGGGCTCTGCTGACAGCTCGGGGCCCGGAGCCTGCTTCGGATTCCGTGTCTCCCTCCCTCTCTGCCCCTCCCCTGCTCACACTCTGTCTCCCTCTCTCTCTCTCAAAAATAAATAAACATTAAAAAAAATTTTTTTGTAAAGTGCACAAATAGCTAATAAGCACACGAAATAATGGTCAACACCATTAGTCATCATGGAAATGGAAATGAAAAGCCATAATGAGGTGCCACCGGAACAGCTATAGTGAAACGAAAAAGGACACAGTAACTACTATGGTTGAGGATATGGACAAATGGGAACTCCCGTGCATTGCTGGTGGAAACGTAAAACGGTGTGCCCACTTTGGAAAACAGTCTGGCAATTTCTCAAAAAGTTCAATATAAAATTCCTGTCCTACCCATTATTTCTTACTCCTAAGTATCGACCCAAGAGAAGAAAAAAAAATATGTTCGCACAAAAACTTGCACACGAAAGTTCATAGCAGCATCATTCGTCATAGCCCCAAAGCGGAAACAACCAAACGTCTACGGTCAGTTGCACAGAACGTGCTATCTCCATACGACGGAATAACACGGAGCGGTAACAATACCAGCAGTTCTGACGCAGTCTGGCCCCTAGATGCACCTCGCGAGCCTTGGGCTGAGTGGAAGAAAGCACCCGAGAGACCACACCACTGTAGGATTGTATTCATAGGAAATGCTCAGAAAAGGCAAACAGTGGAGACAGAAAGCAGGTCAGCGGTTGCTGGGGCTCAGGGAGGGGCAGGGATTAGCTGGCCCGAGGGAGCTCACAGGCTGTTGGAAACGGCCTTATGATGTCGGCCGCCAGCACATCTACGGAAACAAAAACACAAGGGTGCACGCGAGCAGGGTGACTTTTCTTATGTGTAAAATGTATCTCAAGAAAGCTGTTTTTAAAAGGCGGCAGGAGGGACGCCTGGGTGGCTCAGTCGGTCGAGCGTCCGACTTCGGCCCAGGTCACGATCTCGCGGTTTGTGAGTTCGAGCCCCGCGTCGGGCTCTGTGCTGACAGCTCGGAACCTGGGGCCTGCTTCGGATTCTGTGTCTCCCTCTCTCTCTGCCCCTCCCATGCTCATGCTCTGTCTCTCTCTGTCTCTCAATAATAAATACACATTAAGGAAAATTAAAAATAAATAAACAAAAAGTGGCAGGAAAGGCAAAATGGAGTGGGAACGAGGAATCTGTTCTGGACCATCAACACTCAGCCAGCTCGACGTGGAGACGTGGAGGCCTGTGGGGGAAGGAGGAGGTGTCGAGGCTGGCTTGCAGACCTGTGAGTGGGACAAGAACCACGTGGAAATAGTGTTTTCAACCCAAGGCACGTGGGAGGAGGGGGGTGTGTTTGATTTTGAAGGGATACGGCCACAACGACCCTCTGAACTCGAATCCCCAGGAAGAAGGTTCACCTGTGTGCCACTTCAGGAACCCCGGCACGGCGGGCATCGTCACATCAACCAGAGAGGACCCCAACAGGGGTCCCCAACAGGGAGGGCACCAGGCGATACTGGCTGCTGGTGGGAACTGAGGACTCGGAAACCAAACTGGGAACGGGTGCTTTAAAAAAAGGTGGTGATAGTAGGATCTCGGTGTGGAACCTCCAGAGCAAGGAGGAGCGGGCTGTCTGCTCAGCCATGGGAGCAACCAGGAGTCACTGGGAGCCATCAGCCAGCCACGAGGAGGCAAGGGGCCGAAAGGCACACACAGCTCAGGGAAGAGCTTCAAAGACCTCGGGGGAAGGGGGTAGCCAGGTGAAGACCCTGTTTTCAGAGGAGAGCAAACGGGAGGGGTGGGATTCCCGGAGTTCCTCCAACGAGGGCTTCAACTCAGGACCAATGTTTCCAACCAGCGCACCTTCCGTGGGCATCTCCCAGCCGGGTGCTGCCTGAGCCCGGGGTACCATCGAGAGGAGCCCCTGTCCTGCTCTGAACTGCTGAAGCCTCCGCTCTCACATCAGCAACCACTCCTTTTGTCGTGGCCTCCGCCTTTGTTCGCACCGGCTGCACACATTCTGGCATCGTGTGTTCCCACCGCCCCAGACATTCTCTCCGGGCTGTGACTTCGCTGTGAAACCACTGGTTCTGAGTCATTCACGCTTGGTCCCATTTCTAACTCATGAGCTGGCAATGCAGTGTTTCTGGATGAATGGATCAGTGGATGGATGGGTGGGTAGATGGATAGAGGGGTTGGTATGTGGGAGGGGGCATAGGTGGGTGGGTGGATGGGTGGATGAATGGCTGGGGGTGGGGGGGTGGGGCTGGGGGTGGGGATGTGAGGAGGTAGATGGGTGGGTGTGTGGGTGGGGGTGGATGGATGGGTTGGTGCGTAGGTGCGTGGATGCGTGAATGAATAGAGCCATGACCTTGAACAAAAAGAGAGATCCGGTGAGAATAACCGGAGGACAGATGCTCCTGGGTGGGGGAGACCACGGCCGCTCACACTGTTTCTTATAAAAAGGCTGTGATTGAGATCAAGCATGATCCTTCTTGTTACTTTTCTAATATATATATTTAAGTCACAGGATTTAAATTTAAAGCCTCATTTAAAAACAACAACATCGACAAGTATCAGGGAATTCAGGAGTTATGGTTTCCACAGCAACATTCACGTGGCCACCCAACTACTACTGAATAAATGAGATTAAGCATTTATATTGCCCTTGACATTCAGCCATATGCCAAGCAATCACTTTATTGGTTTATAATTCCTTGCAGCCACCTGTGAGGGAGGCAGACTTCTCACTCCCGCATCAAGAATGAGGAAACCAAGTCCCAGGAGAATGAGGATGCGCCCAGAGAAATCCCGGCCCATGGCCCGTTGGCTGATCTGACTCTCCGCTCGATAACAGGCAGCCGGGTGCAATGTCGGGGGCAGGGCTTCCCAGAGCACACGAATAAAACTGACGATCATTAAATGCCTATTGTGCGCTAGGTCCTGTGGGTGAGACCCCTTCCCCTGAAGACTGAGTCACAGGCAGCTAAAGAAACAATAACAAAAAACAGAGGCTGTTATTCCGAGTGGAAGAAACCCTGTGTAGCTTTGGGTCAACTGGCCTCCATACTGGCCCAGGACCAAAAATGCATAGAAAGAGAAAGAAAAACTCCCTCCAGTGAGAAGGAGGTTCAGAAGGAGGAGGAACAGCGAACACCCAGGTTTCACAGAACAGAAGCCGTGCCTGGGGTACAAGATGGCCTTTGGAGAGTTGCCCTTACTTGGTGGGTGAAGAGAGCCCACTAGAGATGCCAGATATTTATTATAGCAAAGCTTTTCCTGTAGCAAATCTTACAATCTCATCTCTCGGATGAACACGGCCGGGGTCGTGGATTGAAAGCACAACCCGAGGCCTGAGGCCACAGACTGTGATGCGTGACTCCCCTCCCCGGGTCCCCAGGCAGGGAGGGAGGCCCGGGACCAAGTGTTGGCTCTCGCCTTAGCCGTCCTCCTCATGCACAATCTTTAAGGAGGAATCTGCAGCAACAAATGAAATGCTGAGCTGCGCTACATGGAGAGGTGTTGCCAAAGCTCCTGAAGGAACTGAAAGAATGTGTCAAGATGCGGGGTCTCAGAAGTGCGAGAAAACAAAAAGCACGGAGCAAGCCAAAGCATCACACTTCTGACACCAAGGGGGTGGACTTGGAATGCCAGACTCGGAGTGCTTGACAACCAGAAAGCAATTTTCCCTACAAGACGAATGAGAGAGATTTGGCTCAAAATTAATAATAAACTTTCGCTCTTGCGTCTTATCTCCCCTGCCATCCCTCATCACCAAGCATCCAGCATCCAGCCGCAGAACAACAACGCTGGGTGGAAGCTGTTCCCACGTCTGCTTCCATTTGTCTTTGTCCCTAGTAAGCCTGGGGTTCTATAGCCACGGTGCAAAGCTAAGGCATGCGGTGGTTGCTAAGACGGTCCAACTTAAGATTTGAAATGTGCATGAAAGGGTTCAAAATTATGTGCATGATACCCACTGTGAGCTCCTCGAGGCCAGTGGCCATGTCCTTATAATCTTTACATCCCTAACATTCAGGACAGCACTGGCTGTGGCTCTTAATAACGCACGTTGATGATGGAAATGAATGCATATCGGTATTCCAGTGCTTTCCTTTTCCTGTGAAATAACTCGCTTCAAACTTCATGTCAAGCACTGCGCTCTGTTCTGAGTGTCTTCTAGCCCCAAAGACAAATGTAGTGTCCGATCACAAGTAATTAAGGAATCTAGGAGAAATCGGGCAGCAGTGAAGGCTGCAGCAGCAGCTAGAATATGTATAAAGTCTAAAAATAACCACGGTAAGACAAGGCCGGTGTCAGGGAGTCCATTTCTAGGGGTGAGAACAAAGACAGGAACACATCAAGTTCTAGGAGATTAAGAGGGAGAGTGATGGATTTAAAATTAAGGAAGTGTAGGCAAGCTTTCACCGTAAAAATAACGACTGCAAAATCAAGCGGACTGTGTGACTGTCTTCCTCTGCAAGCCCGTCACTGATGAATTGTAAACGACACCTCGGTGATCCTCTCGTCCAATGCGCGATCTCTGCCTGCACAGAGCAGGACTCTTCAACAGTTGGATTTTCAGAGTAATTTATGGTAAGTGAGTCCGACCCCCCTCCCCTCATTCTTCATTGGGGAAGCCTAACATACTTATTCCATTTACACCGATGAGGTGCCCAAAACACAAGAAGGCTGAACGATATGCTCACCATCACGAAGGGAGCTAAAACGGCGAGGAAAGGATTCGAATGCCAAATCACAAGTTGGGTTTTTTTCTACTTCCGCTTTCTTTGCGACAGTGAGCAAGGGGCGTGGCTATTGGGGGATTCCCGGAGCCCACGGACATGCTTCTTGAGAACCACTCCTGAAGTGTGTTTTCAAGCTTCCGAGGACGACGTGCAGGTAGTCTTGGTTTTTATGTTATTGACAAATTCACCCAGACTCGCAAAACCCTTCCCTCCTTCTGCACCTTCTCGTGGCCGAACTTTCCAGAACTGGTATGTACCTTTCGTGTAGGGCAGTGGGATCTGAGGGTTA
Source organism: Lynx canadensis (assembly GCF_007474595.2). Lineage (NCBI taxonomy): Eukaryota > Metazoa > Chordata > Mammalia > Carnivora > Felidae > Lynx > Lynx canadensis. The sequence goes on from NC_044319.2 coordinate 4,791,033, forward strand.
AAAACTCAAACTCCGCCGTCAAATTCTAGCTAGGCAAACTTGGACAAGTTACTCAGCCTCCATTGCCTCTTTCCTCACCTACAGAATGAGAGTGTGTAATAATTCTCACCTCCCAAGGACTAAATTGGGTAATTTCTGTGAGAGGCTTAGTACAGTGCTTGACACAGAGCTCCGTAAACTCTAGCTCATAATCATTACCTTCTGAAAATGTGAGGCAGAACATTCCTACCACATGTGACGTGGGACAACAAAGTCTGACAGACCCCGATCTGTGAGCTCACTCTTTCATCAAAGGGAATAAAGCAGGAAGAACAAAGAGGGTAGACATTCTCTGCCTTCCATGGGATGTCAGCCCTGTTCTCTACTCTTGAATACTCCCCCTTCGTGGCAGGCGCTGCAGGCCTGAGAACTACATTTCCCAGAATGCCAACCAGGAGGAAGCTAAGAACTACATTTCCCAGCATGCCAACCAGGAGGAAGCCTGAGAACTACACTTCCCAGAATACCAACCGGGAGGATTCCAGGTTAGACTGTACCAATGAGAGCACTCAAGTGACATCAGGAAGATGGGAGAGATAGATGTGGCTGTCTAGAAGCCACTTAGAAGATGTGGCTCCCGCTTCAGGAGGAGGCAAACATGGCGGACAGGACTTTTGCTAGGGCCTCATTTCCCAGGGAATTTGTGCCTTGGTGCTGCAGCAGATGTGACCCTGGCAATGGTCCCTGAGGGTTCTGAAACCTCCCAGGGCTATGATGGTTTCCCCTTACCTTTGCACCCCCACCCTTCCGGTGATTTTGCAAGACCCTTATTCCTCGACTTAAATCTCTTCTTGCTGGAGATATCTGGAGTGGTTTGTGTTCCCCTGGTTAATCCCCTGTCTAAGAAGTGAGAAGTCTCAACCCACTCATCCCTTAAATAATTATTTATTCAGCACTGAAGACAAGCAAGGCGCTGTTCTGGGTGTTAGGAATACAGCAGCAAACCAAACAGAAGACCTGCCCTCCTGGAACTTACATTTTAGTGGGAGCAGCAAACTGGGAATAAATGAATAAACAAATATGGCAGGGGCTGATCGGTGTGAAGGCAAGGAAGATGGATGGTGTGGGGGAGACAAAGGGCAGGGTAGTCGGGGAAGGCTCCTTGCTAGGGTGCCGTTTGAGCTGAAACCTGAAGAAAGGTGAAGGAAGTGAAGGGCTAAGGCACGCAGCTGTGGGGAAGAGTACTTCCGGCAGAGGAAATGGCAGGTACGAAGGCCCTGGGGCAGGAGTGTGCTTGGCCCATCTGGGGAACTGCAAAGTCAAGAAGTCACTGTAGGGGAGGGAGAAGAGTCAGAGGTGGCCTCAGAGGGCCACCAGGGGCCGTGTGGGCCATGTAGAGGCCTCGGCTTTTACTCCCAAGTGACAGAAGGAGGTGCTTAGAGGTTTTTGAGCAGATGATGTTTGGAATAGAAAGACGGTGGCCAGGGCAGAAGCAAAAACCAGGCAGATGCCATTATAACAGTCCACATGGGAGAGAAAGGCGGCCTGGCCCAGGCTGGCAACCATGGACGTGGTCAGGGCTGGCCATGTTTGTGGGCCCTTTTAGCATCCACATGTCGGTCCGTATTTTTTTAATTGCGGTAAACCACACATAACCTAAAATTTACCAACTTAGCCATTTTTAAGCGTACAGCTCCATGGCCGTAAGCCCATTCACACTGTTGTGCGACCATCACCACCATCCGTCTCCAGAACATTCCATCTTCCTGAACTGAAACTCTGAACTCGTTGAACACGATGTCCCCAGCTTCCCTCCCCCAGCCCCTGGCACCCACCGTTCTGTCCCTGTGGCTTTCTGTCTCTCTGTCTCTGTCTCTGTGGCTTTCTGTCTCTCTGTCTCTTGCGGTGCTCCAAGTACCTCCTGTAAGTGACATCTGTCCTTTTGTGACTGCTAGTTCACTTAGGACAATGTCCTCAGGATGGAAGACGTCTAGAAGGTCGGATCTGGTGGGCTGAAAGAGAATCGAGAGAGAAGGAGAGGAAGCAAGGCTAAGTCCAAGGTCTTAGGGAAGCTGAGCTCACACATCAGTCCACGGGGCCGTCTGACTTCCAGTGTGGCCTCCCATCCCCTCCCCACCCTCACCCCTACCCCAGCCCCGGGTGGGCGGAGGGGTCTGTGCCTTACCTCAGCCCGTGTGTCGACCACGATCAGAATCACCCTCAGAATCAGCAACTCATCAAGGGAGACACTGTCGGAGGAGAGGCCGAGAGAACCATTGCCCGCGTTGTCTTAACCTAAACAAGGAGTGAGCGTCCAGCTCGAAATCCGCCCAACCCGGCCCCCCTGGAGCCGGGAGTTCAGCCCACGCTTCACAAATCAGATCTCAGAGGGAGCCGCTCTGCTGTTTTCTCTCCCCGTGGCCATTCCCCTCCATCCGTGCCCGTTCGCTCGTAGCTGGGTGATGGCGGGAGCGTCCCCAGGGGGACTCGGCCTCAGGCCTCACCCCACCCTCTAAGTCTCACACGAATCGTGCCCTGCCCAGAGCTGGCACGGTTCCCGCCGTGCAGGCCCTCGGACCCTGGGGGGCAGGCACGCTCCCTGTGGAGGTGCTTTTTCCAACTATCTCCCGCTCTCTCCAACTGGAAACCCTCAAACTGCCCTCCTGGGAAGGATGTGTCTGCACAACAGGCTCCTTTGCGTGGCCCTGGACACCCTCCGTGAGCTGGCCCCCCCTTGACCTCGCTACACTCCATCCCCGCTATGTTCTCCCAGACTCCAACGCCAGCCAAAACGAACCACCCCTGGTCCCCCACGCGCACCGCGACACCTCTCGCTCAAGGCTCTGTTTCTGCCTTCGCCTGGAATGGCCTGCCTCCCGTGACCGCCTGCTCAGTCTTCCTTCCTGCAAAGCCCAGCCCCCACGCCACCCCCTCCAGGAAGCCCTTCGCGGATCTCCCCAACGGGATGCGCGGTCTTCTTCCCCAGATGCCCGTGGCTGTCCCGCGTGGGCTCCAGTGACAAGGTCCTCCTCTCCTATCAGATCGTGAACTCTCCCGGGACACATTCAGCCACATTCCGGTTGGTTCCCCTCACAGGATCTGACCCGTGTCTTGCAGGGTTCAGAGTTCGTTCAATCGATGAACGGCTGGGACAGTCATTTATTTGAGTCAAATATACAAGTAGAAAACTCGCCGAGCGCAGGGATTCCTGAAAATGTCACCATCGTATGTGTTTCCTTGCGATGTGTTGCTGGACATCATCCCACACGGAATCCAGTGAGATCACAGGGAAACTTCTATCAGAGATTTGTACTCACTTTCAGGGTTTCAATTGCTCTCTTTTTTCTCAGTCATACTCCTATGGACCCATTCATTTTACTTTTTTTTTTTTTTTTTTTTTTTTTTTTTGCAAAACGAAATGAAAAGCAAAAAAGAATTTTAAATTTTGTCCAATACACCTAAGAGTATCTCCTACTAGAGAATACCATGCATATAAGTGAAAACGATGGAAATAATTGCCGTGGGCTGAACCGTGGTGCCCAAAGAGATATGTCCAAGTGCTAATGTCCCCCCATCTGCGAATGTGACCTGATTTGGAAATAGGGTTTTTGCGGATGTAATTAAGGATCTGGAGATGAGATCATGTTCGCCGAGGGGTGAGCCCTAAATCCAGTGTTTGGTGTCCTTAGATGAGAAGGGGAGAGCTGAGACCCCCCCACACAGGGGGACACGGGGGACAGGCCACAGGAAGGCAGGGACAGAGACTGGGGCGATGCTGCACAAACCAAGAAGTTCCTGGGGCCACCAGGTACTGGAAGAGGCAGGCAGGAGCCGCCTAGAACTCTGGAGGGAGCATGGCCTTGTCGACACCTTGACTCTGAACTTCAGGCCTCTGGAACTACAAGAGAATTCATTTCTGCTATTGCAAGCCACCAAGTTTGTGACAACGTGTTATGTCAGCCCAGGAAAGGAACATATTAATTCACTGTGTCAGACCACAAAACAACACCCAAACCCAGTTCTGGGACCAGCCTCCCCTCTTCCTCTGAGGCCCGTCCCCTCCCCACCTGCTTTTTAAATCTTTGTCTCCTCTTCCTTGACCGTCCCCTCAGCACCTCCTATTTTTCCGTCCCCATCTCAGCACGGTCTGTCATAACAAACGACACAAACCAGGGGGCTTAAACAGCAAATGTTTAGGAGCGTCTGAGTGGCTCAGTCGGTTAAGCGCGGGACTCTTGATCTCGGCTCAGGTCATGATCTCACGGTTCGTGGGTTCTGGGTTCGAGGCCTAGGTCAGGCTCTGCGCTGACAGTGTGGAACCTGCTTGGGATTCTCTCTCTCTCCCTCTCTCTCTCCCTCTCAAAATAGATATTTGAGAAAAAAAGAGACTTTTAAAAGCGCACATCTATTTCTCACGGCCTGGAAGCTGGATGTCCCTCACGTGGGGGATCTTCTAGCAAGGGCATAGTTGTGTTGGTGAGGGCTCCACCCTTGGGACGACTCACCTCCCCAGGGCCCCCACTCCTTACACCATCATGTGGTGCGTTAGCTTTGAACCTCCAAGCTGGCAGGTGCGCAAACGTTCAGCCCGAGGCAGTCCCCTTCCTGGTTTCTGGCTGCTGCTTTCTGGTTCGGGTGCCACTATCCCCAAGTTCCCTTCCTCAAGCCAGTGAAAGCGCTGGCCCACCCCCCGGGGCCCCTACTCCCCCCACACCCCCGGAGCCCCCACACCCCCAGGGCCCACACAATGAAAGCGGGGTGACACCACACGCTTCACTGTGACAGCCCGACCCTTTCGTCGGGAGCAAAAGCCACGCGAAATAAGCAAATAGCCAAACATCGTGTCATCACAGAATCTTCGCCCGTGGACACCTCCTGCCCCCTCCCCACATCTTCTGTTTCTTTCGGGTCATCGTCTCCTGATACCCAGGGATTTCAGGAATTTTCTACATACGTTTCTGCCGTTCTTCTAGAATTCCCGTTCTCCAAACTAGGAAGACCACGTGGTCTTTCACGAGCCTGGGTGGTGCGGGGGGGGGGGGGGGATGTGGTGGGGAGGTCACCGCGTGACAGGGACAGGGCGGGAGGGTGACCCCGGTGCTCCCTACGGCAGAAGGGAGCATGTGGAGGCGTGGAACCCGGGAGAAGGAAGAGACTTGCGCTGACTTCCTTCCCTGTCCTCTCCCGGTCGATGCTACTACCCTCCCTGGGCTCTGGTTTTCTTTCACGGAGCCGGGAAAGAGCATCGTGAATAAAGGGTCAAATGTCCCAGCCGTGCATGTGGGATGTCACCAAGTGAGGGGTCCTCGGGTGGCGGCAGATTACTCCCCTGCCGGCCCCACTACCACAGCAGGCCTTCACCCCCACACACCTTTCAGGAATCACCACGGGCCTCTGTGGTGTGTGTGTGTGTGTGTGTGTGTGTGCGCGCGCGTGTGTGCGGGCTGGCGCGTGCGCAAATGCTCGCTGTTTTTGTCCTCCGAAAGTTCATTATCCATCAAATCCAGCTCGACAGGGTGAAGCGCACATGACACCCAAAGGCTCCTTTCTCGAGCCCGCGCGGCCGCACCCCTCCCCGTCCCCGCGCCCTCTCCTCCCCTGCAACCAGCTGGAACCCCTTGACGTCTCCACCTCCGTTTTGCTCGATGCGCTTTCTCTGCGATCTCTGCTATTTCCGGATTTCTCCTTTCCGTGGGCTCCTCCCGCATCGTGGGGAGGCGTCAGCTCTATCACCCCCTGCCCGCCCCCTCCTCCCAGCACCTGTTGCGGACAGCAACAAGGTCCCTGCAGACGTGGGGGCTCCGGCTGGGGGCCCAGCATCCTGCGCTCCACTCTGCCCCGCGCTCCGGGCACCCCCTCACGGGTGGCTCGCTCCCCGAGGCCGAGCACCCAGGGCTGGGCCTCAGTCCTCTTTTCCATCCCCCCCCCCCCCGCAGCCTCCCCCACCATCTCAGTGCTCACACCAGGTTCCGGCTCTGGTGGGGTCCATCTCCTGAGGACTCCCAGACTCCCATCTCCAGCCCTGAACTCGTCCCTGCCCCCAGCCGCAGAGGCTCATCTCTCTTCTGGAAGCTTCCACCGGGATGTCTAATGGACATCTCGAGCTCAGCACACCCCCCGCACCAAGTCCCCCTGGTCGGAGGGAGAGATGTTCCCCCTCTGCAGCCCCGGTCGTCTCTGCCGATGGCACTTCCGTGATATAGTCACGTGCATACCACCCAGGGGGCCGCTGGGGTGCAGAGGGGAGACAGGGCCAGTGAGAAATCCCCCACGGCAGCCGCGGTGAAGGCACTCTTTAAAACAGGCTGACGTCGCAGATGTTCCCGCAGCCTTATTCAGGGGCCCCAAACGTGGGAGCGACACAGATGGGCATCAGCTGGCCGCTGCACAAACCAAATGGGCCACATCCACACGAGGGACTGTTATTCGCCACGTTAGGAATGAAGCTGACACCTGTTACGACGTGGACGAACCCTGAAAACATCACGCTAAGTAGAAGAAGCCAGAGACAAAAGGCCGCATATTACGCGATTCCTTGATATGAAATATCCAGAAGCAGTAAATCCACAAAGGCAGGAAATAGAGGATTGGCTGCAGGGGCGGGGTCGGGGGTGGGGGCTGCGGAGAGCCGACGGGGGTTTCTTTCTGGGAGCCTGAAAATGTTACGTGATCAGAACAGCTCCGTGAAACTCCTGAAAGCCGTTGAAATGTACACTTTGTAAGGGCGAATTTTACAGGATGCGAACTGCATCTTTAAAGCTGGGCTTTTCATGGGCTGGTTTTAAGTTTTAAATCGTGTGCTGCTAACGTGTCCCTCAGGAATTCCCTCTCCCCACGCCGCCAACCTTTGGTCAAGGACAGCCGAGCAGCTTGCGTCCTGTGAGAGTACTTAAAAAAAAAAAAAAAAAAAAAAAAAAAAAAAAAAAAAAAAAGTTTATTTTGAGAAAGACTGAGAGAACTGCAGGGGAGGGACAGAGAGACGATCTCAAGCAGGCTCTGCACTGTCAGCACAGAGCCCATCGCGGGCTCGAACTCATGAACCCTGAGATCATGACCTGAGTCCAAAGCAAGAGCTTAACCGACTGAGCCACCCAGGCTCCCCTAGAGTACCTTTGAAGCAAACTGAGGGCAAAGGGTGATGCTCTGTGTCTGGGTGGACAGGGAGAAAAGCAGACGGTCACACGAGGTGAGATGCAGGGAGGCCATCGAGAACTGAGGAAGCAGAAAATTAGATCAGGAAACACTTAGAAGCCTAAGACCTGCCAGGCTCCTGGGGTATTTGTGGCAGGGGGTGCTGGTGTCCTCCTGGCAAAGGCATGGGGACGAGAGAGACGTTTGCTCCTTTCTCCCTCCCTGGCCTGCAGCCTCTCATTTTGTGCAGATGAGCACCTTCCCCCCACCCCACCCCACCTCCACCCAGCCCAGATACTTCATGGAAGTCAGGCTCTGCCTTTGGCTGTAGGGGTAGGGATGGCCTCAGGCCTGAGCTAATCAGCGATGGTTCCAAGATGGGCTTTGTCAGTCAGAATGAAGTCCCAGACTCTTGTCCCATGACTAGGGATAGAAACCCTGGTTCCTGGTGATACATCTCTGCCAGGGAACGTCCAGGAACTACGTTCAGCCATCTTGGGAATTTGAGGGAAGAGCTTGTCCGAAGGTGGGACCAACCCAAAGACACAGAACCGAGACTTAGGTGCTAAGGGCGATGTGTGAGCCCTGGACGGAGCCGCGCCTAAGCTGGGGCTACTATTAGACTGCTCTGTATATGAGCCGATTAATTCCTCCTTTGGAGCTGAGTTTTCTGTTTCTTGGAACAACATAGATCACATCTTGCGTCAGGTGTTAATATTTCAGAGTATATGCATCATGCAAAAATACACCTGGCTATTTCCTTATTGGGTTACTTGTTTTTTGTTAGAGGTTTCTATGTAGGGGCATAAAACTTCCTGAAAATTCTACTTATGAAACATTTGTGTGGATTTCATGATAATAATAAAAAAAAAAAATCTATAAAGTTTTCAAAGCCAGGGGCACCTGGGTGGCTCAGTCCGCTAAGCGTCCAACTTCGGCTCAGGTCATGATCTCGCGGTTCGTGAGTTCGAGCCCCGCATCTGGCTCTTTGCTGACCGCTCCGAGCCTGGAGCCTGCTTCGAATTCTGTGCCTCCTCTCTCTCTGCCCCTCCCCAGCTCATGCTCTGTCTGTTTCTCAAAAATAAATCAACGTTAAAAACATTTTTAGAAAAGTTTTCAAAACTAAAGAAAAGTGTAGTTGACAAAATTCATTCTGATTTGTATTTGCCCTAAGTATTTAGAAAACAGAAGTCAGGGTTTGACAACCCCAGATTAGAGCTGGATTAACACCACACGTATCAACACATACACGACTCGGGTTTTGTAGAAGGCTGGGCGCCACATTGGTTTTGGGTTTGGTGGGCCAAGTCTAACATCACCCTTAACTTGGAATGCACCCAACTGCGTTGTTCCACACGGCGTATGTATCAAACCGCTAGGCAACTTCCCACCTAAGAAACTAGCTCAGAACATCTCACCCAACGTGCCAAGTGACAGGTGACACCGTACCTAACACGGAACTTAGAGCAATTGCTGGAAATGTCCCCATCACCACCTGAGTATACAAGAGAAACACCCCCTCGCCACATGCTTGAAAAACGTTGAAAATTAAAGGATGAGCAAAAACCCAGCCGGCAAATGCAATCCAGGAAAAAGAATGGGTCTGTTTCTACGTGGGCCAGAACATCCACCGCGACAGAATTCAGATTTACTGAAAGATTGAAAAAAGCCTCAATGTTCCTTAAAAGGGGACTAGTTAAATAAAATGTGGTGTATTCACGCCATAGAATGCTAGGCAGGTATGGAACGAGGTAGATACTTAGGATATTTATGAAGTGGGTGTATAGGATCTGCTGTTTAGTGGAAAAGTGTGATGCATACAGTTGCAAAAAGTATGCTCCCCACCCACACGCTTCCAGAGAACTCCACAGAACCGGTGAACTCAGCGGGGAGGGAACTGAGTGGCTGAGGGACAGGCTTATAAAGAATAACTCATCTTTGTGCTATGAGCCTTTACACCTTTGAAGTTTTGTACCAAGCACATTCTTATTCACTCAAAAGGTGGGTCAGGTAATTTCTTAGTTTGACATTCATGATCATCCTTATTTCTTTAACTAAATGGCCACCAGCCTCTCTCGGAGTCTCTGACATGCACCCTAGGATCAGTTCCTTACTCATTTATGACCACTTTTATTATGGAAAAGAAATCGGCTCTTCAATTTCTTGTATGTTGTCTTCTGACGGAGGACGTTTGGGCTAATAAGCCCGTCCTGTTACATGTAAATTTGTGGTTGGTTTTAAGCATTAAACACATCAGAGCTGAGAAATTATCTTACCAAAGAACCATGATGACGCCTCAGTCAAGAATTCACACTGTTTAGCTGCTCGTTCATTGATTTTTTCGTTCATTTCTCCTCTCTGTTAATTTCCTATGTGTTAATTCTCCTATCTGTCAATTACTCGGTCATTCATTCATTTGTTCATTTTTCCTAACTGTAAACCTATCCATAATTTCTGTTCGCTACCAATACATCATTGGAATATCAAGGCTTCTAGCAAACTGGAATCCTCCCACCTCCACAAAAGAGCCAGAGGCACGCATTGTGCTCTAACAAAATCTCACAGCCACCTGTAACCTGAGCACAGCCGGTTCGCCGCCACCTCTGCCCAGCTCCTCATCCAGTTGTCACGCCCTGCGTCTAAGCCGACGACCTTGCGAGCCATCCTCGTGCAGACACAATCTTCTCTTTATATCATATCTGCTAGCAATCAAAGCACCCCAGCATGATTACTGCTATCTCACAGCACACGGCGTCTGCCAATGAAGGGTTTCTCCTTAGTTCCTAAAGAGCCCTAGAAGGTGATAACCAGGCATCCCCCCACCCTGCACAGGAACCTCAAGAACACTCTGGAAACCTCACGACCAACCTCCCCTGGCTTCCTCACCAGCCCAGCCCGCATCGTCTCCGGGTCCTTTTCTTCGAGATTTATTCATAGCTTCCCAGAAGAGACCGGTCTGCGGTTTCAACCTCAAAAGACGCATCGTAGGTGCCATCGTTCATTCGAATTCCCTTCTCATCTATTTCTCACGGCAGCACAGGAATGTCCTGGACTCCAGGGTATTTCGGAGAGCCCCTTCCCATAGTTTCAAAAAGATTCAGAGTTTTCATGCACCGTGAGTCTCAGACACGATAGCTGCCCTCGCCCCAGCAGCCAGGATTTCCCATTTGAGGCATATTTAAAACTAAGGGGATATGCTTTCCTTTTGCCATTGTCCTCTGCTGATAGAAGGAAGCCAGATGCAATGACAATAAGCTGGGAGCTTCTCGATATTGGTTGGGGGAAAAAAATGAAGAAAAACAGTAATTTTCTTTACAGGGCTTAGAGGCTCTCACACTGATATTTCTGAATGTCAGATAAAATCATAGCTGGCGTTTTGAGTATCAGCCACAAGGAGGGAGATAAAAACAGAATACTTTGTACCACACAGTACACGATAAGGAGCTAGGGAGCCAGGATTTTATTGTCTGGCTCTTGTGTGTATTTGGTTGATGAAACAGTTTTCACAAGACCAGCTTCTGTGCCGCTTTGCAAGTATGAATCTTTACATCCGTAGTTTAAGACAAAGAGAGGTTTTAGCCAGATAGTCAAAGTGGCTGAAAGCTTTAGACGAATATAAGTAAGGAGTATATAAGAGAAGAAAATGATAATAATATTAAATAAATATAAACAAGAAACGCAGGCCCTTTCTTCCGGTTCCCGGAGGATTTCTCGTTTTCAGCGACTGCATCTGCTGGATGGAGGCCTAGGCTAGCCGATCCGGAGGCGCTGTGCCCTTGAAGCGGCTGTCACTGTCTGAAATGACCTCCCTCCCCACCACGTGTCTGGAAACTTCCTATTCACCCTTGAAGACATAGCTCAGATGTCACCAAGGTGGCTCGCCTTCTGCGCTCCAGGAGCACACTGGCCACTGGTGGGGTGACTCGCCCATTCACCCGTCTATGCCCCTTGGGGACAGCAGGCCCCCCGAGGGCGGGCTCTGAGGACCATTCCCCCGGCCCTGCTACAGGGGCAGGTGCGCCTCGCTCAAGAACGTTAAATACTGATGAACAAATGAACGCGTGAGCGAAAGAGTCAATGAGACGCACCCATCAGCGGGGGCGGACAGCAGACAGGGAGACGTGAATCAGTTGTTACCAGGTTGTGTAATTGCACACTTCCGGTCTTGAGAGCACGTTCCCCCCTGCCCCGCCTCCCCGTATTTCTGCGGGGACCTGTCTTCCCAGGCATAAGCCACACGGAGGATCCGGGAAGTAACTCTCCTTCCTCATAGCTCAAGGGGGGGCAATGATTTTTTTTTTTTAAGAAAATAATAATTTAAATCAGCTGATTGATAGCATCTCCCTTCAATACATTTTTAAGAAATGAAAAGCCTGACCATCCAATCAATCAGGCAGGCTCTTCAAGCATGGCTGGATCTCCTCTTGAGCAAGTCCTCAGCCTGACATTGAAGAATGGCAGAAACAGGCCTCTGGCCAACCACTGAGCTTTGCCTGGCGGTCTCCACAGGAAAGGCATACGTGGAAGGGTCTGGAAACGGCCCAGCAAGGCTTTTTCGGAAGGAACCCTGCAAACCGATGCTGGACGTAGGACGAGAGACCATTATGAAACTCAGACGGTCTTCTCATAAATGCTCCCTTTTCATTTTCTCTCAAAAAAAATTTTTTTTAAGTTTACTTGTTTTGAGAGAAGAGCAAGAAGGGTAGGAGCAGAGAGAGAAGGAGAGAGAGAATCCCAAGCAGGTTCCACACTCTCAGCGCAGAGCCTGATGCGGGGCTCGAACTCACGAACGGTGAGATCAACACCCAAGGTGAAATCGAGAGTCGGACGCTTAACCAACTGAGCCACCCGGGCGCCCCTCCCTTTTCACTGTCACTTCAATGAAAACCGAAAGGTACCAGCACAAGATCAACTCTCTTTTATTTTCCAGACCAGACATTCTGAGTGACGTAATGGTATACCAACGGGTGTCCTAACGGTAGCGGTGAGTGTCAAACTTGGTGCCTGGACTCAGGCAGATCTGGGCTGGGATCTGCATTTCCTCACCTCCCAGCACCGTGCCCTTCACCTCTGTGTGTGTCAGCTCTTTCTGCTCTACAATGGGGATAATCACAGTCACTCACGAATGGTAGAGTTTGGGGAGGATTACATGAGATAATGTGAGCAAAACACTTGTGTGATGTTTGGCACACGGCAAATGCTTCATGGCTGTCGGGTGTTAATACCACCATCATTATTGTTATGCTAACATATTACCAGAATTCAGTTCTGTTTCCATTTCATATGTTCATAAGTGGCATATTAATTTCACACTGGCAATCACACGGTTTTCTGTAGCCAGCTCTACATGGAGGACTGGAATGTCCTCGTCCTACTGCATTTTCCCCCAGGAACCACAATATTGTTCCAATAGATGAATCACATTTTCAACTTTTATATTCTCCATGGTGTCCAGCACAGTCCAAATAATGGGCCTTATAAATGGTACTGAAACAAACATAAAAACATGAAAACACTACGAATACACTTATCTTGGGGCGCCTGAGGGGCTCAGTCAGTTAAGCGTGTGACTTCAGCTCAGGTCATGATCTCATGGTTCGTGAGTCGAGCCCCGCACTGGGCTCTGTGCTGATGGCTCGGAGCCTGGAGCCTCCTTCGGATTCTGTGTCTCCCTCTCTGTGCCCCTCCCACGCTCATACTCTGTCTCTCTCAAAAATAAATAAACATTAAAAAAGAATTATAAAAAAAAAGAATACGCTTATCTTGATGAGCACTTATCAGAGCACTTGTGGAGTCACCATATTGTACACCTGAAATAATATAATAATAATGTAACGCTGCATGTTCACTACACCGGAAGTAAAATTCTTTTAGAAAGTACAAGCAATAGATCTTATCCCTAAAAGAAAGGGGAAAAATGTAAATGAAAAGGCAACAAAGTAATACAAGGATACAGTCCACACAGTGGACAAAATCTGTGACCAACCTCAACACTGACTGGGTGAAGATCACCGAGAGTAACTGTAGATAAATCCTTACTGGCTTTCTCTGAATCCTCATAGAAGGATACCTGGAAACCTCATTAAATTGGCATTTCGACTGTGTCTCATTTGGCTGACTCAGTTGTAAGACACTGTAATGAGCTTTTGGGGGGAAAAACCTTCACAGAAAAAATAATCTTGAAAGCAGAGCAGAATGAGCAAACATTATTTAAGGATCGAGGTAAAATATATCCTGTTTTTCTGGTTTTTTTTTTTTAAAGTTTATTCATTTATTTAGAGAGGGAGAGTACAAGTGGGGAAGGGGCAGAGAGAGAGGAAGAGAGAGAATCCCAAGCAGGTTCCGCGCTGTCAGCACAGAGCCTGACGTGGGGCTCGAACCCACGAACCATGGGATTATGACCTGAGCTGAAATCAAGAATCAGACACTTAACTGATGGAGCCACCCAGGAGCCCCATCCTGCTTTTCAAAGTATAAGCTTTTCATTATAAAACCCATTCTCAAAACAGTATAAAGAGGGAACAGAGAGTTGTTTAGTGGGTACACAGCTACAGTGTGGAATGAGAAACTTCTGGAAATGGTGGTGGGGATGGTCACGAAACAGTGTGAACGTACTTAATGTCACAGAACTAACTGGTAAATCTTATGTTACGTATATTTTACCACAGGGGGGAAAGAAAAACTATTAATAAGTTTAAAATCAGGGTCGCCTGGGTGACTCAGTCAGTTGAGCATCCGACTTCAGCCTAGGTGGTGATCTCACAGTCCGTGACTTTGAGCCCCGCGTCGGGCTCTGTGCTGACAGCTCGGAGCCTGGAGATTGCTTCGGATTCTGTGTCTCCCTCTCTCTCTGCCCCTCTCCCACTCGCACTCTGTCTCTTGAAAATAAATAAATGTTTAAAATAAATTTTTTTTAAGTTTAAAATCACGTATTTATGGGGCGCCTGGGTGGTTCCGTCGCTTAAATGTCCGACTCTTGATTTCGGCCCAGGTCATGATCTCACAGTTTGTGAGTTCAAGCCCCGTGTCAGGCTCTGTGCTGACAGCGCTGAGCCTGCTTCGGATTCTCTCCCTCTCTCTCTGCCCCCACCCCTGCTCTCTCTCTCTCCCTCAAAATAAATAAACTTAAAAAATAAATAAATAAAAATAAAATAAAACCACATACTTTCACACATATCTCTAAACACAGGAACACACAAATATAGTAAAATTCTCAGTAACTTTCTCTTACTCAGCTACAGATACCTCTCTGAAACTCCAATAATGTTAAAGGTGAGCTTAAAGGAAATAATTAAAGTAATAGAATTCTTCCTAGAAAACAACAGTAATAATGTCTTTCACATTAGCTGATGGCCACCAGAGGGTTTTCAAGAAAACCCCTGTGCTCTGTCCCCTTGGACAGACTCAAGTACAAAAGGTGTTATTGTTGTTGACGCAAGGAATTTCAAAGTCAGAAGGAAAAAGCTGTCTTTCGTGCAAGAGAAGAGAGACAAAGTAGGCACTGGAAATATTTCGAGAGGTAAGAAAGAGCCCAAATCCACAGGTACCATGAAACTAAAAGACACTCATGTGGCCTTCATTAGTCGATTAAAGTTTGCATCCCTGGAAATTCCACGTGCACAGTAAAGAAACGGATCTGAGCTCCCTCTCTCCTGCAGATGCTGCGGAGAATTGAGGGGGTGGTAAGCCATACTTTTCTTTTACAAACGCTTCTCCCCGTGGTCAGCAGGGGGTTGGGGGGGTGGGGAGACACTTGGGCGCCTCTGTCCTGTCGAGGTCACCCTTCGTTCTCAGCACCTTACGCACTCGGTGGTCTCAACTCAGTGCCTGTGAGCGCCAGACAAACACCCAGGACCAGGGTGAAGACGAAGGGGAGGGGCTGTCTCCCTGCTGCCTTTGCGGCTCTTTTTCATTCTCCCCTTTTGCCAAAAAGTATATTATAAAGCTAATTTTTAGCAGCAAAGCATGCGTTTGGTTTTTTTGTTTTTTTGTTTTTTTGGTTTTTTTTTTTTTTTGGTCTTTGCCCTCCGAGGGTATATTCATTAGCAGGCTTAGTACTCTGTGTTGACAGGTTTCTACAAGTTTGAACGTGTAGTTATTTGCCGTTGTTTTTATTAAAAAGGAAAAGCGTTTTTTCTCAACCATCTGTAAGCTGGTCTATAACAGAGGACCTGATAGAAGCTTCTGCCCAGTAAGACGCTTTTTCTCCCTCAAGTTATAGCGTGGGTAAGTCCCCACTGAAACCCAGCAAACCTCAGTTCGGGAGCCTTTGAAGTAACAAAGATGGTGGCACTTCCTCTTATCGCCCTTCTGTGGCCGTGAGCCACTGAGTTGTAGGACTCAAACGTGTTCTAGAAACACGCCAAGCACAAGCAACAAAAGCAAAAACAGACAAGCGGGACTACACCCAGCTTGAAAACTTGTGGGCAACAGAATCAACAGAGTGAAAAAGGCGACCTACAAAACAGGAGGAAATATCGGCACACCTTATACCTGATGAGGCGTTAATATCCAGACACTATAAAGACCTCCAAGTCAACAACAGCAACAACAACAAAATCAAATAATCCAATTTAAAGATGGGCAAAGGACTGGAACAGACATTCCTGCAAAAGATGACATACAAATGGCAAAACAGGCATATGAAAAAATGGTCAATGTGACCCATCATCAGAGAAATGCAAATCAAAACACTGGTAGGATGACAGCTATCAAAACCCCCCAGAAAATAACAAGCGTTGGCAAAAAAACCCAGAAAAACTGGAAACCTCGACCAGTGTCAGCGGGATCGTAAAATGGTGTAACCATTATGGAGAACGGTACCGTGGTTCTTCAGAAAATTATACACAGAACTACGGTAAGATCCAGTAGAGTTCTGCGCATATAGCCAACAGAACTGAAAGCAGGATCTGGAAGAAACATTTGCACACCCACCTTCAAAGCAGTGCTATCTGCACGAGCCAGACGGTGGAAGGAGCCCAGTGCCCATCACCAGGTGAACAGATAAACAAAATGTGTTCTACATGTGCGGGGAAATATTATTTAGCCTTAAAAAGGAAAGAAATCGTGTCACACGCAGAGACATGATGCTACGTGAAATAAGCCAGTCGCAAAAATACAAATAGTGCCTGATTCCACTCACATGAGCGTCCTAGAGTAGCCGAGTGTATAGAAACAGGAAGCAGAAAGGTGGTTACCAGGGGCTGGGCAGGGGGAAGGGGGAGTTGTTTAAAGGAAAGCTAAGGCTTGAATCCTGGGGACATTAATATTTAAGGTGTCATGAATTTCATTAATTTCATTTCATGAATGTCATTAAGGGACATTAATATTTAAGGGGATGAGAGAGGGAGGGGGATCTGGAAAGAGCATGCGTTTGAATCCAGCAAGTTGGGAACGCTGCAGCGACAGTGAACTCACACAGGTCAAGGACCGGAAGTGGCAGCTGGGATTTGGGTGGTAGGCCGGTGAGTGGCCGCAGAGAGGGCGGGGGGCGGGAGGCAGGCCAGGTGCCCCAGAGAAGGCAGGGTGGAGGGTCTGAGGGTCGGAGGGAGGACAGAAGTGGACTGGAGAGGCCAGCGCTCTCTCCCCGGGCCAGTGGTGAAGGGCAGGGAGAGACCAGGGATGTGGGAAATGCGTCCTAGGGAAGGGAAGTGTCTTTTAACTTTGTTTTTTTAATGTTTATTTATTTTTGAGAGTGAGAGAGACAGAGCATGAACGGGGGAGGGGCAGAGAGAGAGGGAGACACAGAATCGGAAACGGGCTCCAGGCTCTGATCTGTCAGCACAGAGCCGGACGCGGGGCTCGAACTCACGGACCCCGAGATCATGCTCTGAGCGGAAGTGGGACGCGTCACCCACTGAGCCACCCAGACGCCCCAGAAAGTGTCTTTTACAAGAGGAGTAGAGCCGAGCAAGATCAGGATCGGAGAGAAATCGACAGGTGGATAAAAAGAAAAGGAAGAAGAACGAACACGGAGACGATGGGTAGGGCGGGGGCAGGGAGGATCAGCTCAGAGACCAAGGGGCACAGCGGGGAGTCGGCGCTGGCAGGGGGTTGGTGGGGGTGGGGGTCCCGACTTGGGGGGTCCCTCTGGACCTGCCCGGGAGCCCAGGGCGGGGAACCAAGGGGCGCACGCGCCAGGAGGGGACAGTGTGCCCTCGGTCCACACCTCCAGGTCCGGAACAGTTTTCAACCGCGGCTGACTGGGCCCCGGGTGCACCCTCTGGGCCCACGGGTTACACTTCTGGGAGCCTCGTACCTGCCCGCTCAACCTCACTGTTGCTGCACCGCCCTCAGGACCCGAGCCCCCGGCGTCAGCCGTGCGCCCCGGGCACGTCCATCAGGGATTTAGACACGCAGCCTTTCCCTGGAGCGAGGTTCCAACTGTTTGGAAATAATTCTATCTCCCACGCCATATGAATTCCCAATTCCCCCGTTTAGAGCATTTTGAAACTATCTGATCATTGCAGAAATTTAACTACCTTTCTATCTGGCTTACAACTGCCTCCAAATTCCCTGGTAACCAATGGTTACCAAATTTGGTTCTTGAATGACCAAATTTAAAATGGAAGAAACAGACACAAAAAGATGCAAATCCCAGTTGTGTGGGTGGGGGTTTTTTTTTGATTTTTTGGGGCACCCGGGTGGCTCAGTTAGCTAAGCGTCCAACTCTGGATTTTGGCTCAGGTCGTGAGCTCACAGTTCTTGGGACGGAGCCCCCGCTTGGGATCTGAGCCAACAGCACGGTGTCTGCTTGGGATTCTCTCTCCCTCTCTCTCTGCCGCTCGCCCGCTCACGCACACATGATCTCAGAATAAATAAACTTTAACATGAACGTTGTTTTAAATATATAATTTAAATATGTTCAATATCAAAGCATACTAAAATATATGTGTGTGTGTTAGTTGGTCGTTTATATGTGTTTAGTTAGGGAAGAATTACATTCAGATTTCTTATGAATTCTTGCTGCACTATTATCATTTACATAAATACTCTGAATCATCTTTTTCTTTATAACCTTACAACATTTGAAACCTGTTTATCAATCTGCAACAGCTTTATTACATCAAATCAAGTCCAAACACTTCACTTCCACCCACATGAAAAAAGACAGATTCACTGTGACAAAAATAGCGAGTAACTGCTAATGCAAACACTAGAAATCACCAGAAAATAATTAGGTTACTCGCATGTTACCCACTCCGGCTTTGGCTGGCACCCAAGTGGGGGCCACACCTCCCATAAGGGCCCAGGCAATTTCAGACCCCACCTGTAACACACACTATCAATAAAAATAAAATGCATGTTTTTAAAAGAAATGAAGAGGGGCGCCTGGGTGGTTCAGTCGGTTAAGCGTCTGACTTTGGCTCAGGTCATGATCTTTTGGTTCATGAGTTCGAGCCCCGTGTCGGGCTCTGTGCTGACACAGCTCAGAACCTGGAGCCTGCTTCAGATTCTGTGTCTCCCTCTCTCTCTGCCCCTCCCCTGATCATGCTCTGTCTCTCTCTTAAAATATATATATATATATATATATATATTTTTAATTTTTTAAGAAATCAAGAAACATTTCTTTTGAAAAATTAAAGAAAGGAACCAAGCAAACCGCGATACCCTTGCTGTACAGACAACATTTCAAAGGAGCCTAACAGTCCATGAAGGAAAATTATTCTTAACAGAGGAATCCCAGCACATAAATACAGAAGGAATAACAGAATTTTAAAAAAAAATCACTATTTAGGGGCACCTGGATGGCTCAGTCAGTTAAGCGTCCAACTCCGGCTCAGGTCATGATCTCATGGTTCATGAGTTCGAGCCCCACATCAAGGCTCTGTTGCTGACAGTGTGGAGCCTGTTTGGGATTCTCTCTCTCTCTCTCTCTCTCTCTCTGCCCCTCCCTGACTTGTGCTTTTTTTTCTCTCTCGAAAGAAATAAGTAAACTTTAAAAAATATATATATATACCACCTTCAGTGAAGTTGCAAAAAAGCACAAACAAAAACAAAACCGATCTCGAAATTTGATCAAGCCTCTAGTTTTAACAATGGGTCTACAGGATGTATGGAGAAGAGAAAACCACGTCAAACACTACCACAGAAACGCGATCAGACAAATCCAAAACGTGGACTATTCTATAGAACCAGTGGCCAGGCTTTTCACAAGTAAATGGCAAGAACAAAAGGGGAGGGGAGCGGGAGAGATCGAAAGGTGCATCAACCCAATGTAGCGTGTGGACACTGTTTGGATCCTGATTGGAATAAACCAATGGTAAAAAGACATTTATGAGACAAGTGTGAAAACTTAAACAATGATTGCATATCAGACAATATTAAGGAATCCTTGTTAATTTTTTTATGTTATAACAACAGTTTCATGGTTGTGCGGAAAAAAGGAAAGGGCATCCATGTCTGTCAAAGATAATATCAAAGCCCTTAGAGATGAAATGACATATGTCTCCAATTGGCTCTGAGATGGTCTAGCAGGGGTGAGGGGACAGGTGGCATAGACAGGGCAAGACTGGGAACGTGTTACTGGCTGATGGATACATGGGAGTACACCTGTCCTATTCTTTTAGTGTTGAAATTTCTTTTTTTTTTAATGTTTATTTTTTATTTTATTTTATTTTTTTTTTAATTTTTTTTTCAACGTTTATTTATTTTTGGGACAGAGAGAGACAGAGCATGAATGGGGGAGGAGCAGAGAGAGAGGGAGACACAGAATCGGAAACAGGCTCCAGGCTCTGAGCCATCAGCCCAGAGCCCGACGCGGGGCTCGAACTCACGGACCGCGAGATCGTGACCTGGCTGAAGTCGGACGCTTAACCGACTGCGCCACCCAGGCGCCCCTTATTTTATTTTTGAGAGAGAGAGACCGAGCGTGAGCAGGGGAGGGAGACATAGAATCTGAAGCAGACTCCAGGCTCCAAGCTGTCAGCCCAGAGCCTGACACGGGGCTCGAACTCGCGAACCGCAAGATCATGACCTGAGCGGAAATCGGATGCCCAACCGACTGAGCCACCCAGGCACCCCTAGTGTTGAAATTTCTTAATAGAAAGTCCTTTTTAAATCACCCAAAGGGGTAGGGCACCTGGGTGGCTCAGTTGGTTGAGCGCCTGATCTTGACTTCTGCTCAGGTCACGATCCCCATCCCCGTTCATGGGTTCGAGCCCTGCATCGTGCTGGCAGCTTGGAGCCTGCTTGGGATTCTGTCTCCCTCTCTCTGTCCCTCGCCCACTCACGCACATGCTCTCTCAAAATAAATAAAATAAACTGTAAAATAAATAAATAGATCACCCAAAGAGGTGATCAGTGCCTTGCAAAGGCAGCTCCAGAATAATGTAAGCTTGGTTGTTCCCCAGCTGTTAGTTCTTCTGGTCACCCTCCCCATCAAAACACCCCTCTCCTTTCCAGTGTCCCCCAAAAGACTGAGTCAGTTGGTCACTGTCCCTGGTTCTGCATATTCAGTCTCCTGCCTCTCCTGCCCTTTACCCTGTCCTACCTCCAAACCACCCTCCCTCTTTTTTTTTAATTTTTAAATTTAAAAAAAAATTTTTAAATTTATTTTTGAAACGGAGAGACACAGTGAGCAGGGGAGGGACAGAGAGACAGGGAGACACAGAATCCGAAGCAGGCTCCGGGCTCCGGGCTGTCAGCCCAGAGCCCGGCGCGGGGCTGGAACTCACAGACCGCGAGATCGTGACCTGAGCCGAAGTCGGACGCTCAACCGACTGAGCCCCCCGGGCGCAGCCCGCCCCCCACATTCCCTCTTAAGTCCATGTTTATAGAATTCAGACAGGGATGTGCTTCTTTCATTACCTTCTTTCCGGCTTCCAGAAGCAGCCCCTTGTCCTCGTCCCGCTTTTTCTTCCGCGGATCCAGCTCTGGCACAGGTTGCCGCGAGCTGAGTCGCGTTCGGAGACCTCCTGACTCGGGCCCCACCCCCTGAACTACAGGCAACGACGCCCACGAGCCCCCTCACATTCTAGACGGAGTGCAAGAATAACAATTCCAGCTCTCTCCAACTGCCCACCGGGTCCTTCCCCTGCAGGGAAGGTGAATCTGACCGGCCACACAAGGGGAGAGGTGTTGAGCTTGGCTCTTATCACTTTTTACCACTGTTTTCAAAAGTCTGTACGGGGCCTGCCTCTCCTATATTTTTGTTAGCGTCGTTGTACCAACAAGCGGGAAATCAAGACAAGTAATAAATCCTCCTGCCACTGGGATTTAAAAGTCAGTTACTGCGGCGCCTGGGTGGCTCAGTCAGTGAAGCGTCCACCTTCAGCTCAGGTCACAATCTCGTGGTTCCTGAGTTCGAGCCCTGCGTTGGGCTCTGTGCTGTCAGAGTGGAGCCTGCTTCGGCTCTTCTGTCCCCCTCTCTCTCTGCCCCTGTCCTGCTCGTGCACTCCCTCTCTCAGAAATAAATAAACTTAAAAAAACTATTAAAAATAAATAAAAATAAAAAAATAGAAGTCAGTTACTATATTGATTATAACGATGCGTTCAGAGGTTCTACATACACGGCCTCCCAGAGAATCCTGTCTGGATTTGAGAAATCAGAGGCCCACGCTTGGGCCTCACGTCCCAGTGGCGTTCTCCGATCCAGCTTCTAGCGTCAGGAGATTAACTAAGCTGCTCACAAACCATCCTGAAGGTTCTCCGATCCCCATTTCACCAGAGGGTTTGTGTCTGTGCACTACTGTGTAGAACCACGATGGAAAGCAGGTATCTGGACCCACAAACCTCTAACACCAACCAAACCTTTCTTGAGCTTCTTTTTGCCTAATCACGCAGCACAAGGAAGACCCAGTGTTGGCCCCGATCTCAGGTCACCAAGGATGGACAACACATCATTAAAAACCAAATACTGTACGAAACGAGCCTAAAACATCTCATCCCCCGTACCCAGGAAGCTCTCAGAAGCCAACCTGAAGAGACTCCCACTAAGCAAAGATGGGGTACTGGAGCATCAATACGAGTAACTACGACGGATGGAAACATACCAAACACACGGAAGTTTCTGACAAACACACAGAAGTTTCTGACAATGCTGAAAAGCAAACAAAAACTCATTGGTCACCATTAGAGAATGCGAGGATAGAAGCGGATTCACCATTTTGCAACCCCTCGTGTATTGATAAACTCAGCGCTCAACGCCAATAGCACTGATGTCCAGACGGACAACCAAGTATCACACATTCCCCAATGAAAGGACACAACACTTATAAAGTCATCTTGCACCCCACCCAGAAAATCAAACCCAAATTTGATCAAGCCTGGATCCAACTGCCAAATTATGGGTTAGAGAGGACAGAGGGACACGCTCAACTACATATCTCATGGGGATGCGGCCAGCGAAATCCAGCCCGTGGGAAACTCTATCGGACAAACGACGCGGTTTCTTCAATAATTATGTGTCGGGGCGGGGCGGGGGGAAGAAAGGTTGGAGACAAAAGTCATATGTTAAAGGGAACTTAAAAAAAAAAATCAACTAATCACACACACTACAACCAATCATATTTGACTTCTAACTCAAACTGTGTTTTTTTTAAAGCCTCTCATTACATTTATGGGAAAATTGATCATCTGAACATTGGCCGGATATATGCTAACATTAGGCAATTATTATTTTCATCATATTATGGTTATGTTTTTCAATAAGAATCTTTACCTTTATTTTTTTAATGTTTATTTTTGAGAGCGAGCGAGAGGGAGACACAGAATCCCAAGCAGGCTCCAGGCTCCGAGCTATCAGCCCAGAGCCTGACACGGGGCTCAAACTCACGGACTGGAGATCATGACCCGAGCAGACTGAGCCACCCAGGCGCCCCAGAATCTTTGTCTTTTAAATATGCTGAAAATATCATGGATGAGATGAAATGGTGTCTTGGAGTTGTCTGAGAATAACGAGGGGGAGGTGTACCTGAAGACAGATGGGATGGGACCTGAGTTGACAGCCGCTGAAGAAGGAGGTGTGTTGGGGGGGGGGGGGGGGGGGCCGCTGACTCTTCATAATAAAGCATTTTACAAAAACATATATATTGTAGCCCGGCAGAATAATTTATAGAGTTATTACTGTGTTATTCTTATTCTTATTATTCTTCCTGCTGTTGAAAGAGAAAAACTTAAAAAGTAATTCCGTCTCTCCTCCTCACCACCCACCCCTTCACGGGGGGCATGCTGGGCTTTGAGTCCCAGAGAACCGGGGCTTCCTTTGCAAACAGGGCAAAGGCATTTCACTTCTGAAATGCCTTTGCTTTCAAAAGCCTTCCCACAAACAAGCAAAGAGCTGAAGTGTCCGGTGAGAGCAGGTGGGGTCCCTGGGCCTGGGCAGTGGAAAGGCAGGGGAGCCACACCTGTGGCCCCCGGCAGAGAAGGGCCTGCTTCTAACATCAGGGGTGAGTGGGGTGGGGTCTCTGCTCCCGGCTGGTGGGTAAACTAGTAAACCGAGAGCTCTTCGTAACATGATCGGACAGGAGGGGCTTGGGGGCAGACTCGATTTAGAAAAACAAAGTCATGGGGCGCCTGGGTGGCTCAGTCGGTTGAGCGGCCGACTTCGTCTCAGGTCACGATCTCACGGTTTGTGAGTTCGAACCCCGCGTCGGGCTCTGTGCTCACAGCATGGAGCCTGGAGCCTGCTTCAGATTCTGTCTCCTTCTCTCTCTACCCCTCCCCTGCACATGCTTTCTCTCTCTCTCTCAAAAGTAAATAAACATTAAAAAAAATTAGCATTTTGGTCATGTTTTCAGTTTTCTAGATTGAGCCCCTATAAGTTCTAACAAAGCCCCCGACAGGGCTAGGTAGGCCCTGATTAATCTTGACTCCCTTCCACTCAGGGCTGAAGATCATGAGAGTTTAAAAGAAATTGGGAAATCATGGGGATCGTGACAGGTCACTTGCAATGTGATAAGAGGGGATATTCTTGGATTGCACAAGCAAGTAAAAAGTTTGGAGCTGTCTCCAACACCTGCAGTGTTTTCTAAGCCGGGGGCGGGGGGGGCGT
This sequence comes from Lynx canadensis, assembly GCF_007474595.2. NCBI lineage: Eukaryota > Metazoa > Chordata > Mammalia > Carnivora > Felidae > Lynx > Lynx canadensis. The sequence goes on from NC_044319.2 coordinate 4,815,136, forward strand.
CCAAATTGTCTCTGGGAATCTGAAAGGCCATTGACTAGAAAGAACTGGGTGAGGGTCTAGACAGACAGAGGCCCTCAGTGGTGCTTGGTGAGTGGGGACACAGCAGGATCCGGGATCTTCCCGATACCATGTTTCCTCTGTGTGTCTTTCTCCTTTTCTCTACCCATCGCCCTCTTTAGGTGATCCCACCCAATGCTATGGCTTTGAATGTCACCAGAACACTGGCCATTCCACTCCCAGCTCCTGCCGTGGGTTCCGGGCTTGGACAGCCAACCTGGGTGTTGAGTTGGCTTCTCTGTGTTGCCATTGTCCCCCACCACACTCTCCATTCCTTGCCATTTCTCTCCTTCTCCACTCACATCTAATCCTTCAGGAAATCCTTTTGGTTCACATTCCACATGGATGGATGCCAACCACTTCTCACCCCATCTACCATTGTCACCCTGGTCTGAGAGGCCATACTCCATGCAACAGGCCACTGATTGGTTCTACGCCATTCCGTGGCTTCTCTTCACGTTTAGCAAATAACCGAAGTCCCTTCCCAGCCTACACAGCCCTTCGTGTTCTGGACCTGCCTGCCTCCCCATCCCCAACTCCTGCTTCCTTCTCTTGGCCCTCTCCTTGCTACTTCTCCAGGCTGCCAAACCCTGGGAACCTGCTGTCCTCTCTGTGGGGAATGTTCTTCCCCGATGCTCCCTCATTTCTTTCAGGTCACTGTTCCAATGTCACCTCCTTGGAGAAGACATCCCGTATCACCCTGGCTGGAATGGTGTCCCAACACTCTCTTAATTACCCTTACCTTGCTTCTTCTCCACGGGGCTTTTCCCCGTGTGACATATACATCTATTGACTCATTGCTGTCTCCGCAACGAGAAGCCAAGTTCCAAAAGGGCAGGGACTTGGTTTTGTTCACCGGAGCAGTTCCAAGCACAGAGTGGCACTAAATAAATGTTTGTTGAATGAAGTTAAAACATGTATGCCCTTTTTTCATAAAATTCGTGAGGTCACTAGTGGAGGCAAATAGCCTTCCTTATGCCCGGAAACCCTACAAGCATCTGAACTCAACTTCATCATATAATTCTAAAAGATCTACTATATAAGAAAACATTTGTATTCATCACTCAACAGATGTTTACTGAGCACTTTGTAGTGACAGATACCGCTTATCAAGTCCTGCGCGGGCACCCCTTAATGCTCAGAGCAACCCTACAAGATAGATGTGAAGACCGCCATTTTATAGCTGTGCAACCGAGGTAGAAACACATCAAATGACCTCTCCCAGGTCACGTATTCTGCACCTGGCACAGGTGGCATCCCCAAAGCAGATCCATTCTTTCTCCCAAGCCACGCTGTATAGCTATTTTAGCACGAGCTTCAAGCCATCTCATTCCAGAACATTCTCTCCCACCCTGTACTGGCAGCAACACCACTAACAGGGGCACAGAAACCTCTTGCGGTTCATCCTGTCACTTCCTCTATGAAGCCCTCTGAGTCCCCCAGGCAGAGCTGGCTGCTTTCTGCTTGGATCCCCAAACACCGTGGTGTAATGGCTTGTCGTGACGTCTCTCCCATGAGACTGAGCTCTGCCGAAGACAAGGACTGGGTCTCATTCATTTCGGCATCACTGGTGCCCAGAATGGAGTCTGGCATGTACTGGGAACTCAGTCGATGTTGACCGCGCGAGCAAACGAATTGCAGTGGGAAACGCGTTTACATCTCAAGAACTCGCTCTGGCTTTGGTGATCACTCTTCACTTCTTGTTTGCATGTTTATTCCCCAGGCTCCTATTTGTTTGCTTGGGTATTTGTGACACTTCCTGCCAACTGTTCTGTGTGACGGTGGCTCGTTCTCACTCATCACCTCCTCCGCGCGATGAGCGTCTGGAGGGAAAACGTACCTCTGGAATCTGGACTCTGCCGTGGGCTCTATTTCACAGCAGGCAGCAGGACTGTCGTTTCTGTCTGACAGGAAACAGTCTGTGAGGGCTCCGATTTGGTGCCTCCTGGAACTAATCCAACGGAATCCTCCAATATACATTGTCCCGGGCCTTTAGAAAGTTCAAGTAATCAATGGAATGCAAATATTTTTAAAAAATCAAGAGATGCTATTTTTTGCCTATCAAATTGGCAAAGTTAAAAAAGCTGAGGGTTTCTCTAGAATAGCTTGAAAACACATTATTAACAATAGGTTTATAAATAAGTCCCCAGCTCTTTAAAGTTGACTCAACCAGGGGCGCCTGGGTGGCTCAGTCGGCTAAGCATCCAACTTCGGCTCAGGTCATGATCCCATAGTTTGTGGATTTGAGCCCCGCGTCAGGTTCTGTGCTGACATCTCAGAGCCTGGAGCCTGCTTCAGATTCTCTGTCTCCCTCTCTCTCTCTGTTTCTCTCTCTCTCTCTCTCTGTCCCTCCCCCCACTGGTACTCTGTCTCTAAAATAAAGAAACATCAAAAAATAAAAAATAAAGGGGCGCCTGGGTGGCTCAGTTGGTTGAGCTTCCGACCTCAGCTCAGGTCATGATCTCACAGTTTGTGAGTTCGAGCCCCACATTGGGCTCTGTGCTGACAGCTCAGAGCCTGGAGCCTGCTTCAGAGTCTGCGTCTCCTTCTCTCTCTGACCCTCCCCTGTTCATGCTCTGTCTCTCTCTGTCCCAAAAATAAATAAACATTAAAAAGAATTTTTTTTAATTAAAAAAAAATAATTAATTTAAAAAATAAAAAATAAAAAAATAAAGTTGACTCAACCATTCCGCATCTAGGAATGTATTCTAAGCAAATAATTAAGATTTAACTACCCGGATATTCATAACAATTTATCATGATAGAGCGAAACTGAAAATTATTTAAATGACCAAGAATAAGAAACTAGTTAAATACATTACAATCGATCCCAACAATTACATACTACTCAATGATTAAATTTCTATTTTAGGTAAATACACACTAACAGCAAAATTGTTCATGGTGTATTAAAGTGCAGATTACAGGGGCGCCTGGGTGACTCAGTCGGTTAAGCGTCCGACTTCGGCTCAGGTCACGATCTCGTGGCCTGTGGACACTATGAGCACCTCTGCCTTCCTGTGAATCCCCTTTCACTTCAGTGAAGCAGCCTTGTTTCTGTCCTCACAGTCTAGAACCCTGACCAATCGACTCCATAGTGACGTTTTGAAGACTTTATATAAAGATACATAGTCTTGGGTTTTCTCTTCTTTTTTGTGTGCTCGTATTTTCCGATTTCTTTTCAATAGCTATGCACTGCTTTAGAAATACTCGGACAACTTTCAGAGCATTTTACGGTTTACTTTGTTTACCCTTTCCTCTGGAGATTCTCAAAATTAGAATTAGCTCTGCGCAATATGGATGGACACTAGCATCGTCACTGGGTCCACATGTCAGGAGTCACGTGTCAGGAAGGAAGGCAGGTGTCCTAAGGGTAGCACGGGGGTGCCTTGGCCCCCATACACACTCTCACCCTTTACTAAATACGTGGGTGCCCAGTCAAGTGGGGGATTCACAGATGTTATCTGGCTTTAACAAAACTAGCCTCCTTAAACTGATAAGAGGCTTAAAAAGTTTCCCACAAAGTGACCTGGAATTGAATACAGCCCCGGCACTGTGAGCGGAAGCGAGCGTCAAGAAAATGGCGGAGCTCTTGGTCAGCTGACTTACAAGGTCTCATCCGATTTCGTGAAGAGTAACTAAAAAATATTGGAAATTACCAAGAAGACTGGTTGGCAAATCGATTCATCTTTACTCTCCCTAACAACGAACTCTGCCCCTGTGAACATCATGCCTTGAACTGGTAACTGGGTTCCAAATGGAGTCACCACAGCTGGCAAGATATTTAAAACCTAAGCATTCAGAACACACACACACACACACACACACACAATCCTGACTTTTTTTTAGCCATACCTCAAGTCAGGTAATACTCGAACCATACTTCCATAAATTTCATAAACATAGTCATAAATGGCTAGAAGTGGCTTTCAAGATTTCTTACTGAGTAGCTAAAGACTAACAAGGAAGTACCCGGATCTATCTGCCACTCTGCACAGCCGCTCATATAAAACTGTGTCTGGATTTTCACAGCGGCTATTTTATCTTACCTCCTTCTCCAAAGAACTAGAATTGGCCTCAAATGTTCCACCGCATCAATTTTTTAAATAACAATAAAACACCGTTTCCTCAAGTGAATAAGAGAGCTTTCTCCAGTAAGTGAGGTGAATAATTTATGCCACTTTAAAAGCACTGTGACTGAGAGCAATTTTGCAAAAAAGGAAAAAGATCCAGCAATCCCACTTCTGGGTATTTATCTGGAATCATTCATGGCAGCATGATTTACAGTAGCCAAGACGTGAAAGCGACCCAAACGCCCACCGATGGACGAATGGATACACAAAATGTGGTCAGTACCTACGATGGAGTATTATTCGGCCTTTAAAAGAAAGGAAATCCTCACCCCTGCGACAACGTGGATGAACCTTGAGGACACTATGCCAAGTGAAACATCCCAGTCACAAACAGACAAATACAGTACAATTCGACTTACACGCAGTATTTAACTCACAGTAGTCAACCTCACAGAAACAAAGTAGAATGGTACTCACGGCGGGGGGGTGGGGGGTGGGGGGGGAGAGGGGAGTTGTTTAATGGGTACAGCATTTCAGATGTGCAAGATGAAAAAGTTCTGAAGATCTAATTCACAAGAACATAAATATACTCACTATTGAACTGTACATTTGACAACGGTTAAGATGGCAAATTTTATACTGTTTTTTTATTTTACTGCAGTTTTTAAAAAAAGAAAGATAAAGCACTGCCTAAAACCTCCAATTCGGGGCACCTGGGGGGCTCAGGCGGTTAAGCATCCGGCTCCTGATTTCAGCTCAGGTCATGGTCACATGGCTGGTGGTTTTGAGCCCCGAGTTATAGGCTCTGAGCTGTCATCACGGAGCCTGCTTGGGATTCTCTGTCTCCCTCTCTCTCCGCCCCCCCCCTCACTCCCGTGCATGCGCGCTCTCTCTCAAAAATAAATACATAAAACGTTTTTAAAAACCCTCCTGATTTCTCGATCTACACTTAAGAGCTTGTAATCAATAGCACCAAGATAGCAAACCTCCCGATATCCTTCTACCAGTAGTACCTGAGATGGATCGCTGCCTTTAGCCCCCAGATTAAATACATCATCGCCTACGACTTTCCCACCCTCTCTGATTGTCCCTACCCAGGCAGCTGGCCTCTCTTCCCCCCTCTCCCCTCTCTGATCCCTCCCTTCCCCCTTCCTCTCCCCCTTCTCCCCTTCTCCCTCCCCACCCCTCCCCGTCCTCCTTCTCCCTTCTCCTCTTTTCCTCCTTCCCTTCCTCCCTCCCTGGCTGGCTTCCTGTGAATAAGATTTGTGTCACACCTCACGCCCCTTAAAGAATTTTCTTTCATTATCTCATTTGATTTTCCCACCAGCCCCATAAGGTAGGGGTTCTTTCCACCTTACCAGTTAAGACGCAGAGACTCAGCAGTATTAAACGTCTGCACCCGCTGCCTAATCAGTCAGAGGCAGAGCCCGCTCCAAGCCCCACCGCTGCGCCACAGCACGCCGAGATGCCGTTTTCGGGCTCTGGAGTGGGGCTCGGGAGCCCGAATGTCCACCGGGCACCCCTCCCAGGTGTCCCGACGCAGGGGATCGGGGACCACACTCGTGGAAACACGAAGCTACCACGCCCGGCACGAGGTGGGGCTCGCGTGACCAGGAGGCCGTCTGCTTGCTAACGTGCCCAGAGGACACAAGGCAGTGACGCTCATCTTCCACGAGGAAGTGGCTGTATGGGCGAGGCGTGCGCTTCCCCGGAAGCCGGAAGGGAGACAGATCTACACGGACCCCCCCCTCCACGGAAAAGAATCCTCCAGGCACTTCGACGCCTGGGAAGCCAGGGGAAGCAGAATCAGGCTCTTTCTTTGTGCTTCACGCCGGAGGCCGAGGGCCACGGGGGTGAGAGAGGCGCCTGCGGACGAAGACAAGCCTCCCCTTTGTAAACACGCCACACTGATGCCAACTAGAAGACAAAACGGGGTTTCTGGGTTGCGCTCTATGGGGGCCTCCGAAAAACAACGTCTGTGCTAAAGATAAATGGACCGCATTCCCCAGGGCCAACTCTTGTGACTACCGAAGGGACCGAATCTCCTCGAGACGGGGTGGGAAGTTGGCCACCAGTCAGAACTTCCGAAGGAATTCCAGAAGGGGGTCCCCGGCCCCGAGGGAGCTTCCGGGAGGGAGCGCGCCTCCCCAGGAGGACGACGTGGCACCCTCTGCTCATGAACGGCATCGGGGCGAACTCACCAAACTGTGCTTCTGTGGCACCGGGGTCGCCCAGGGCCACAGGCTCCTGGAAGAGAAAGCTGAGCTGCCTGCGCGCTCCGGGACAAGTCCCTGCCTGGGCCCCCGGGCTGGGCACCAGGACACGCTTGAACGCGACACGCTGGCGCAGGCCGCTGCCGCCAAATGATGTGGCCCTGGGTGCGCTTCCTCCTTATAGAGCATTTCACGCCCCTGCCACCCCGAGGCGCAGCCACAGTGTGTCGCCATCGCGGGCAGCCTGGGGGTTGACGCTCTCAGGGCCACCCCCCCCTCCCGCGGCCCCGCCCTGGCCCACGGGCACGAGGCTCGTACTCCTCTCCGGGTGGTGATTCTCACACGCACCGCAAAGCGAGCGCCACATCCGTTCCCCACTCGGGTGTTGCCCCGGCCGTTACCAAGCCTCGGTGGTTATCGTTCCCAAAACCTTCCAGCAGGAAGGATTCCTCACCATCATTTTTATGTGCTATTGTTTTTAGGTTTATTTTGAGAGAGAGCGAGAGCGCGCACGTGTGAGCAGATGAGGAGCAGAGAGACAGGAAGAGAGAGAATCCCAAGCAGGCTCGGCACTGACGGAGCAGAGCCCGGCGTGGGGCTCGATCTCGCGAACCGTGAGATCGTGATCTGAGCCGGGATCAAGAGTCAGATGCTTAACGGATGGAGCCACCAGGCGCCCCTTATGCGCTATTTGTGAACAGGATGACCACATTTCATGGTCTCAACTGGCATGCTGCTAAGAGGGGGCTCTAGTAACAGTTATGTCCGTACAACAGGGACTGGTGGGAACCCCCCGGGGTGAACCAGGACAGACGGCCACCCTCCCGTGGAAGACACAGTTGGAACGAAGAGGTCACGTGACAAAAAAACACGAACAAGTAACAGCTCATCGTAGAAAGCCCCGAGGTTTTTGGGTTATTTGTTACCACAACACAACGTGATGAACACTGACGAATACAAGCCTCAGAGCTGTGTACCCTTGTTACCACCGCTGTGAAATGGGGGTAACGCAACAGGGTAACGCAACAGTACCCCTTATCCGCGGGGAATGCACGGGTCAGGGGAGCTGATAGGTGGAGGGCACGGTGAATAGTGCACAGATGTTAGCTGGAATAACGTGGAGAGCAGACGAACGCCCTAAGAACGCACTGGAGTCCAATGGCAAGCAGACTGGATTACGACTGGGAAGCGGCAGGAAAGCCAGTCCCCCGCCCCCCTCCGGCCACACTCGTGCTGCCCTGTAGAGGTTCGGGGGCTCTGCCCCTCTGCCGCAGTCTGTTAGCTGCTCCCGTATCTGTGCCGAACACGTGGACTCCACAGACCGTCCCCATGACTGCTTCCCTGTGGAGTCCCCCACTGCCTTGCCCTTTGGTTCCTTCCGTCTCGGATGACAGGACCTTAACCCTGAGTCAGCCGAGCAACCCACCATTTCTGCTCCTGAGCCCGGGTCACTGAACACAATCCTCCAGGATTTCCTGGGCTCTCTGTCAACGCAAGCTCCTAACCTACTACCTTCCTCTCCATTCAAGAACGAAACAGGCCTTCCTGGGTGGCTCCGGCGGTTAAGCATCCAACTTCAGCTCAGGTCATGATCTCGCGGTTGGTGAGTTCGAGCCCCACGTAGGGCTCTGTGCTGACAGCTCCGACGGGAGCCTGGAGCCTGCTTCGGATTCTCTCTACCCATCATGAGCCCCTTGGAGCTCATGCTCTCTCTCTCAAAAATAAAATAAATATCAAAAAAAAAAAAAAGCAAGAATGAAACAGAGGCCATTGGGTAGGAACTGTCTATGCCGGTTCCTTGGTCCAACCCACCCCAAAACAATCTTTTTTTTTTTTTCTTGCTCTGGAACCTGGATCCGCCTACTTCCTTAGGGTCTTTGACTTCTCTCCTATCCTCAGCCCTTTGAGTACACACACGCCTGCATGTGTCCCCTCTTCCAAAAATAACTCCCTCAACCTGCTCTCCTTCTCCTGCCCTGTCCTCACACTCCACTTTCTCACAGCCCTCTGGTCCCCAACCCACCCGACGCTGCCCCTGTCACTTCGCCAAACCTGCTCCCGCAGAGGCCACCCGCGAATGCTGTTGCTACCACTGGTACACATTTTTCCATCTTTATTTAATTTTTTTGCAGTTTATTTTTTATTTTGAGAGAGAGAGAACCAGCAGGGAGGGGCGGGGAGGCGGGGGACAGAGGATCTGAAGCAGGCTCTGCGCTGACAGCAGAGAGCCCGACGCGGGGCTCAAACTCACGGACTGTGAGGTCCTGACCTGGGCCGAAGTCAGAGCTTAACTGACTGAGCCGCACAGGCACCCCTGCATCCTCCGTCTTTAACTTCCCTGCCCTCGCTACAGCCTTGAGATCCTTGCGATCCTCTCCCACTTGGCTTCCTGACGCTTCTCTCCTGCTTTCCCCCCTCAGGCTTCTCCTGCCCAGTCTCTCGTCGGCCCCTCCTCCCCTGCCCTCCCTTAAGTGCTGACCTTCCCCTTGGGCTCTGACCCTCTTCCCTTCCGAAATCCAAGTCTCTTGCCAGATTTTCCTCTTACTGATCCAACTGGTTGTTGGATGTATCGCTCCTCAAGCCCTAGACGTCCACCGCCAAGCTCGCCATTTTGCCCACCAACCCTGACTTGCTTCCTGGATTTCCTAGCTGAATTCGTGGCTCTACGATCTGCCCGCTGTCCAAGTCAGAAACCTGGGACTCCGGCCAGACTTTTCCCCACCTATGTCCTTCCACCAGCCACGTCGTTTACCAGCTGGTCTCTCTGCTTCTTTCTAGTCTCGACTCCCCCGGATCTATTTTCTATGCTACTTACAAATGCTCTTTCTCGATGATCACCAGAAAAAGTCGAAATTCTAACACTAAGACCCTAACTGCACGCCTAACCCAATATCCTCAAGGATACAGCCCCCGTCTACCGCCCCAACTTCATCTTTCATCATGTTCCCCCAAATCCACACCAAACACACTACACCACCTTAAGTTCCCAGATTGCTTCATGTTTCATGACACCCCCAGGGTTTTTGCACTCACTGGTCCCCTGTGGAAATACCCCGTGTCCTGCCACCAGCTCAGTAAACTACTTGTCTTTACCGTAGGTGTTACCTACTCTGGGACGCCTTCTCTGCTCACCAGACCCTCTCCTCTCCCGGAAACTCACCCGCCAGGCTGAGTGAGCCACCCCTCTTTTACACTTCCATAGCCCCCTAAATGTGCCCCAGCCTGAAATGTGGTTGTTGACTGACTTGCAGATCTCCTTCACTAAACAGGGACCTCGATCAGTTGGGGACCTCGATCGGTTGGGGACCTCGATTAGTTAGGGACAGCGCCACCTTGCCCCTCTAGTTCCTAACACACCAAGAATACTCAGTAAATGTTTCATGAATGAATGGACAAATAGTCACAGTTTCTTGGGTAGCAGCCCCTCTCTTGCATGCCTAAGAGGAAGAATCATAAGCAACATCAAATGTTTATGTGTGTGTGTGTGTGTGTACACACACATGTAGGGGTGAAGCATCTTTAAATAGAGATCACTGTGGGGGGCGCCTGAGTGGCTCAGTCGGTTGAGCATCTGACTTCAGCTCAGGTCACGATCTCGGTTTGAGCCCCGCATCAGGCTCTATGTGGACAGCTCAGAGCCTGGAACCTGCTTCGGATTCTGTGTCTCCCTTTCTCTCTGCCCCTCCCCCGCTCGTTCTCCCTCTCTCTCTCTCTCTCTCTCTCAAAAATAAACATTAAAAAAAATAAAAATTTGCATGGATGGAACTAGAGGGTATTATGCTAAGCGAAATTAGTCAGAGAAAGACAAATACCATATGGCTTCACTCATATGAGGACTTTAAGAGACAAAACAGATGAACATAAGGGAAGGGAAGCAAAAATAATATAAAAACAGGGAGGGGGACAAAACATAAGAGACTCTTAAATATGGAGAACAAACTGAGGGTTCCTAGAGGGGTTGTGGGAGGGGGGCTGGGCTCAATGGGTCAGGGGCACTAAGGAATCTACTCCTGAAATCACTGTTGCACTATATGCTAACTAATTTGGATGTAAATTTAAAAAATTATAAACAATTTTAAAATAATAATAAAAATGTTTTAAATAATAAAAATTTAAAAAATAAAAAAATACAGAGAGATCCCTGTGTGTGTAATGCATGCACATGAAAGGCTAGACAGGTTATGGGAGACATTCATTTTCCTTTGCCTTATTTCCCCCTTTGCTTGTAAGTTCCTGGGCCTTTCTCCATCATGATTCCTTGTGTTCAGATAACTTTATTCTGCTCTTTCAACAGCTATACCTCCTGCACACCACAGAATTTCTCGATATTCTCACTCAGTAGTCAGGACAATACTCTCACGGCAGCTATCGTGAACAGGTAAGAACTCTAAAGACAGAAGAGAATTGCTACTTCCTCGCATTATCAATTTCCATTCAGTCTTCTTTTTTTAATTTTTTTTTTAACATTTATTCATTTTTGAGAGACAGAGAAAGCGTGAGCAGGGGAGGGGGAGAGAGAGAGACAGAGTGAGAGTGGGATGGGGCAGAAAGCGAGGGAGACACAGAATCCAAAGCAGGCTCCAGGCTTCGAGCTGTCCGCACAGAGCCCGACACGCCGACACGGGGCTTGAACCCGCGAGCCTCAAAATCATGACCTGAGCCGAAGTGGGACGTTTAACCGACTGAGCCACCCAGGCGCCCCTCCATTCAGTTCTCTCCTCTCTACATTCAATTACCTCAACTCCTTTAGCTGGGTTAATATCATGTCAAATGAGACTTATAATCGACACTCATAAGCAATTAATTATCAATATTTATTTCAATCACGCCCCTTCCACGTTCAGATGCCAAAGCATTAGTTGTTTGTGGCTTTCCCCATGCTACTACTCATTTTCGGTTTGTGCTCATTCTGCCCCATTCCAAGATCCTTCTATGCCAAACCTGGGGTCATTCTGGTCATTCTTCATTTTTTCAGCTTAATTAATTGGAAGGTCACCTGAGTTTTATTGCGGGGAAATTAACAACGATCCACGGATAATGTTAAAACGTTTTAAGAACAAGCTTTAAAATAATTAGCAATTTGTCATTCCATAAGGCTAGACCACACCAAATAAATCTGTGTTTTACAGCGTAATGATCATCTTTAAAGAACAAAGTGTCTTGAAATAGTTGTTACTGGGCATTAATTAGCATATACAGGAATTATAAGATAAAACGCGAAATTCACAAGGACAAGCCATTTTTAAAATCAGCCTCTCAGTTAGAAATTAAGTCTTCAAGGCACTTAACTTTCATCTATCACCATCATTGCTATATAGTCCTTGTAATGAACTGAATTCGATTCTGGATCAATTGCAGCAGACAACATTTCTTCCATTTCCTCCTGAGAGAAAGGCTCACCTGGGAAGGACAAGAAGGGAAATTCATCATTTACGATCCTCTGATCTTTTTCTTTCTCTTTCCGCCGACCAGCTTAATCGCCAGGGAGCCCCCCAGGTCCCCGCCGTGTCGCTGGTTCCTCTCCCTGGGGCCCCGGAGCCAGCACATCACGACCGTCCAGACACTCAAACAGCAGGCAGTTGTACTCCTGGCCGACTTGGGACTTAGTCTGCCTTGCAGACATCATAGCTCAAGTGACCTATAACATCGATCACTCCAGCCAGAACAGCGGGAGAACATTAAGACCCCCCTGAATAAGGTTGCTTATTTATTTAAATTAAAACTATTGGAATTGCCTTCACCCGAAGGCTCACTTTTCTAGGGAGTCTAATCATTATATTGAGCAAGGCCGTGACGAAGGGATTAAACGGGCGTGATGCAAAATTGCTGAAGAGAAGTGAAGTCTCTTCAAAATTGCTGAAGTGAGGTCTCTGAATACTCCCTGACCAGCTCGACCAGCTTCATGATGCCAGCTGAACCCACGGACAGATGCCACTCATCCTCCGGGTCAAAACGGTCCTCTCTATTATAGTCTGGCCCAGCGTTGCTGTCATACGAAACCAAAAGTTGCAGAGAAAATCTGTGGATTTTGCTGGATCCAGGTAACAGCTGAGGGTCATCTTGGACCCTGATGCCACCAAGATGAGAAGCAAACTCAGGAGGAATGCCGGAAAGGTTGCCAACTACTTAAGAAAGAACTTTGTCCTGATATTAAGCAAAAATACAGAAACGTCCAAATCGCCACTTTCCCCCAAAAGACGCTTCTCTGAGCCGGTGAGTTACTAAGGCCTGAGGATCACTTATCTTCCGAGTTTTTCACCTGCCACGACACACGATGTTTTCCAGGTCGGAATCCAGCTAAAATCACAGAAATCATTCAAGTGGGGATCGTGAGGACAATGATAACAGATTATCAAACAAGGGCAATGTGTCGAGTTCTCAAAACCGTACTTACATCCTGAGAAAAGACAGAACGCTTACACAGCCTAACATCTTTCTTACACCTGATTAAATGGAAACTCCACTGCCAATGAACTCCGATGGGCACCGTGGAGGTCCTGCACAGAGCACTGGTAACAGCCACGTGTTGAGACGCACGAAGTTAACCTCCCAAGCGCCTCACAAGACGAAAGGATGGCTGCCCCACTTACAGAAGAGGAACCGGCGCACAGAGACGCGAGGCCACCCGCCCCGGCCAGTGAGTGGCAGAGCCGGGATCTGGGTGCCGTAGTCCAGCTCAAGGTCCATGACCTCGAGGACTACACTCGACCGCTCAGAACACGGCGCTGCTCACAGTACAATCCAGAAGGCAGTCACACCGCTTCCGTGGGCAAGGAAGGAGGTACACAGTGTTTGGTTAAGGACAGGAACGGAATAGCTTAATGATTAAAAGCACAATCTTGCGGGGGCGCCTGGGTGGCTCAGTCGGTTAAGCGTCTGACTCTTGATTTCAGTTCAGGTCATGATCTCATGCGAGATCATGTCCCGCATCAGGCTCTATGCTGACAGCGTGCAGCCTGCTTGGGATTCTCTCTCTCTCTCTCTCTCTCTCTGTCTCTCAATGAATAAATAAACTTTTTTTTTTTTTTTTAAAGCACAATCTTGGGAGGCAGACTACCTGGGTTCAAATGCTTAGCTGTCTCATTAACTTTAAGATCCGGGGCGAATCACTTAAGCTCTCTGTGTCTCAGTTTTCCTCCCTGCGAAATGGAGAAGATAATCACGGCAGCCATCTAATGCGGTTGTTATGAGGACTCAACATGTTATTATCTAACTAACACTTAGAACATTCTGGCACACAGGTGGCAACATGTATTTGTTGAAACAAAGTTTTGGAGACCTTCCCTGCTGCTAAATACTGTCTGACACCATCACACGCCTGGACGTCTTTCAGGAATTTGGTTCGCTGCGGCTTATCATGTGTTTCATATGACGTCCCGGGCAGCCAGAATGCATCTTCCCAACCTAATAGTCTGTGGATGTTGTGAAACATCCCCTTATCTCTGTGTCCGAGGCAGTCTGCTTCTGATATCTCGGTGTCAGTCAACAGCATTCCCGTGACACCCATCATCCGAGTCAAGGCCCTGTTACTCCTGCCTCACTCCCACCTTTGTTCCCTACGTGCTGTTACTCATCGAGACCCACGGATCCTGCTGTAAACAGGCCTACTGTACCTCTCTCTCTTTTTTTTTCAGTTTATTTATTTTTGAGAGAGAGAGAGAGAGAGAGAGAGAGCCCGTGAGTGGGGGAGGGGCAGAGAGACGACACAGAAGATCCGAAGCGGGCTCTGTGATGACAGCACAGAACCCAACGCGGGGCTTGAACTCAAGAACCGTGAGATCATGACCTGAGCGGAAGTCGGACTCTTAACCGACTGAGCCACCCGGGGGGCCCCCTGTACCCATCTCTCCTTTCCATTCCGCCTGCTGGCTCCAGACTAACCTCGCTAGGGCACCTTCCCAAAGCTGCAGTAGCCTCCTGACCTTACTTGTCCAACAAACCGCCAGCACCAGACTGGCCTTCCAACAATCCCTCCTGCCCCGTAAGGACCATCTGTTCAACACCCCGCCATGCTCCTGTGGTGCCCACAGGGTGAGTCCCGAGCCCTGAGCCCAGGCCTCAACAGGCTAGCCCACAGATCTACCCAGGGTTGGCTCCTGCTGTTGGCCAGCAAGGCCCCCAGGCGCTCTCCCCTCACAGTCTCCGTGATACGGAGATATCACGCTCACTTCCGCCTCCCCACCTCCCCACCTGTTGTCAGTACCTATCTCTCTCCATCGGGCCCCTTCACGAATCCTTCTTTCATCGGCTCATTCATTTATTTTTTATTTTTTTTTAAATGTTTATTTATTATGGAGAGACAGAGAGACACAGAGCATGAGCAGGGGAGGGGTAGAGAGAGGGGGAGACACAGAATCCGAAGCGGGCTCCAGGCTCCGAGCCGTCCGCACAGAGCCCGACGCGGGGCTCGAACTCACCAACCGTGAGATCATGACCCGAGCCCAAGTCAGTTGCTTAACCCACTGAGCCACCCAGGCGCCCCTGCTCATTCCTTTAATAATTCAACCCACATTTGTTGAGACTTACTGTGGCGGGGGGGTGGGGCTATAACGCATAAGACTTTACTGTTGCTCTCAGGGCACCTGGGTGGCTCAGTCTGTTGAGCATCTGACCTTGGCTCAGATCTCCCGGTTTGTGAGTTTGAGCCCCGAGTCGGGCTCTGTGCTGACGGCTCAGGGCCTGGAACCTGCTTCAGATTCCGTGTCTGCCTCTCTCCCTGCCTCTCCCCCGATCGTGCTCTGTCTCTCTCTCTCTCTCAAAGATAGATAAACATTAAAAACAATTTTTTGAAGATATTTGTTACAGTGTCACAAGAGTGCTTGGTGGCAGCCGTGACAGCCAAGTCATTCTTGTCCTCGTTGCCCGTAGCCTCACCTCGTGGTGGGTCAGGTCAGCGTGGCCCAACCAGCTGTGCCGGTGGACAGTCTTGGTCTCCAGTCCTCACAGTCACTTGCACTTTTGGTTCTGTCTCTAGTGATGGCAACTGTGCATCATGCGGGACTCAACCCGCAAACCAGCGAACGGAACAAAGGAGACAGAACCCTAACCTCATATGGGAGGAAGGAACGTGACCCAGGTGGGCACGGTTTCAGGAGAGTGACCATCAGGCCACAGAAGTCCAAGGAAGACGAACTTACACATCCGCCTGAGCAGAGAGAGTGCCTCAAGAAAACAGTGTTATGGGTAACCGGGCATGTGTAGGTCAAGGTCAAAGCAAATACAGAACGCCGCCAGCATAAAGAACTGGAAGTTTCCGTGTGAATTCTATTCAACTGAGTCTGTATTATCTGTAAGTTCATCAACTGAAAAGCTCTTTGAAAAGGAATTTTACCATAACCTAATTCAAATCTTCAATCTAGTCACAGGCACTGATTTATAGTTGATAGTTCATGTTTTCCAAGGGCGTAGCTTTTATTCTGAAAATACTCTAAGCGAATGGAGTGCCTTCAATTTGTAGAAGTTTCATCATACGTTACAAAATCCTATACAGCAACTGTCACTCTCCCCTTAACCCACCCTTTGTCCTCTTACCCCCACAAAACAGAACCCATTCCAAAACCAAAATAACAGTAGTCAATAACTCTTTGAACCAGAATGATTGATTTAAAAGCATCTCCTAGGGGCGCCTGGATGACTCAGTCAGTTGAGCATCCGACTTTGGCTCAGGTCGTGATCTCGCGGTTCGTGGGTTCGAGCCCCGCGTCGGGCTCTGTGCTGACAGCTCAGAGCCTGGAGCCTGCTTCGGATTCTGGGTCTCCCTCTCTCTCTGCCCCTCCCCTGCTCACACATTCTCTCTCTCTCTCTCTCTCTCTCGCTCTCTCTCAAAAATAAATATTAAAAAATTTTTAATAATGAAAGCATCCCCTAGAATTTTTCCATAATTGTTGTTAAATTATTAATCACTTAAATAAGTCACAGTTTAAAAAGAAGTAATAAATCACTCTTACCTTCTTCAGTCATATATTTGATCAGTTCTTCCTTCAAAAGAAACCCACGTTTAGATGGATCTAATACCTAAAAGAAAAGGTGGATATTGTATGTTTGGTTTGGTGAATAAATTCCATATGATGAATTTTTCACATAAATACATATAAAATCTGGAGCTTACACACCTCAAACGCTCGAAGAAGGATATCCTCTGGAATTGGTCTGTATCTAATTATGCAGTAAAGGGAGCAAATGTCACAGTATTTAGCTCAGTCTCTACACAATAAACGATCACAGAGAACAAAATAGCAGCTGCTCATATACAAGGATAATAGTACTTCCCTCACTGAAACAGTTTTGGATTTCGAGATATGAAAGTCGAAAGCGCTTCACACCCAAAGAAAATATTTAGTTCAAAATCACGTGATGTTATCTATTCATCTTTTTCACCATGATGAAAATCCACTTCTCGGGAAATAAAATTTCTACAGTAAACCAACTGGGGTAAGCTAACGCTACACGGCCTTTAGAAGAGTAATTAGGGTTAAGTCTCAGTGATGATTCAAAACAGAAGATAATAAATCTGTTGTTGGTTTATGCTTTTGGTAGCCTTTTGCCTCTGTAATTACACTTTGCTTATCAGATTAGTATAAACATGGTTGATATTTCTAAGCATATGCCAAATGGCCGTTCAGAATGCAGTGACTGGGGCGCCTGGGTGGCTCAGTCAGTCAAGTGTCCAGCTCTTGGCTTCGGCTCAGGTCACGATCTCACAGTTTGTGAGTTCGAGGCCTGCATCGGGCTCCACGCTGTCAGTGCCGAGCCTGCTTGGGATTCTCTCTCCCTCCCTCTCTCTCTGGTCCTCCCTTACTTGTCTCACTCTCTCTCTCTCCCCCCACCCGCCTTTTTCTTTCTCTCTCAAAATAAATAAATAAACTTAAAAAAATAATTAAAAAAAAAGTATAGTGAAAAGTCAGAAGGAAGCTATCCCAGGATAAACACTGGTTGGTTGAATAAAATATACAAAATGAGGGGCGCCTGGGTGGCTCAGTCGGTTGAGCGTCCGACTTCGGCTCAGGTCATGATCGCACAGTTCGTGGGTTCGAGCCCCGCCTCGGGCTCTGTGTTGACCTCTTGCTCAGAGCCTGGAGCCTGCTTCAGATTCTGTGTCTCCTTCTCTCTCTGCCCCTCCCCCGCTCACGCTTTGTCTCTGTTTCTCAAAAATAAATATAAAAAAAATTTTTTTTAAAAAGAATATACAAAGTGAAAAAGCCAAGTGTTTTTAAATTAAGATAATTCTAATCACTACCTCCACAACTGCATGTACCCTCTTACCTTCTTTCCAGGAGTACTTCAGTCATCACTGGAAGAAATTTTTCAAATCGAATGTATCCAGTGGGTTCTTCTTCCTCTACCTAAACATTCCATAATGAATAGCCATGTAAAACAAAAAGAAAAGAAAAGAAAAGAAAAAATAATAGCCATGTATTACTTCAGCAAGTGTACTGAGCAACTCCTTTTCCAAGCACTGTGCCAAGTGCGAGGGATTTGATAATGAGCATACTTGGGTACGGTCCCTGCTCGTAGAGCTTATATTCATTAGTGGAGACCCATATTAATCAAAAAACAACAGAGCTGAGTGTCTGATTATAAACAATGAAGTGAAGGAGAATGGGTCTATTAGAGCATAGAGCAAAGGGCAGTTGTAGGTCAGATCAGGAAAGGCACTCACGAGGAAATCACACTGGAGCTGATTTATAAAGGGTGAGTAGAAGGTACTTCGACAAAGCCAGCAGAGACGAGACTCCACGTAGAGGAAACAGGATGCACTAAGACCCCGTGGAAGCCAGGAGGCTGAAGGGGGGGGGTGCTCGGGAGCAAGATGGAGGACGTTTCCAGATGAAGCTGGAGGGAGAGACAGGAACCGGAGCTTGCTGGGTCTTATCGTCCATGAAAGTGACTCTAGTTGTCATCCTAAGACCAACGGGAGATCCCCGAAGGCCTCGTAGATGTGCGTGTGTGTAAATGATCACACTGGTTGGGGGCAAGGCGGCTTCTGCCGTGGGCTCAGCAGCTGTGACAGAGTTTGGAATAGAGTGGTGGCCATGACAAAGAAGTGGATGGTTTCAAGAAAGATTTAAGAAGTAAAAGTAATAGGGCAGAGCTGCATCTATTATGGGCAGAGATGGGAACCAAGAGAGGAGTCAAGGACTCTGACTTGCAGAGACGGGATGCAGTGATGCTCTCCCCTGTGATGAGGAACACCGGAGAAGGGCCCTGATTAGGGGACCAATCATGTCTCAAGGACCAGAGTACATATCAAATCACCATAATATTTACTAAATGCCCACATGGTTAATGAAACTTTGTTATACCACTGCTAAATAAAACACTACACCCGAGGAAGAGAAATTTGGGTACCTGGCACTGTCAAATGAGAGACTCCCACACATAGGTTCAACGTCAACGGTGTGGCCGAACAAAACACTATTGATCTTAACTTTCATGTCAGGCTACTTACGAGGAGCTGTAAATTTTCCACTCCTTTTCAAAAGTCCTATTAAAAGGCTCATAGATCCCAATTCAACACAGGACCTTTTAACAGATTCATTCTTTGAACAAAAAATAAGAAATCTATAGGTTGCTGCTAAGTGGAACACACTGCGGTCCCGATGACAACTATTTTTTAATGTTTATACTAGAAGCTCAGAGGCTCACCTGGTATGAGCGGAGCCCTCGGACTCCACTATCAACAGAAAATGTCACCCATCTCATGACACAATGATACTTCGGACTCTCTGAGCCCGTCAATACGCAAACAATTGTCTCAGCAGCTGCCTCTCGGTACAAGGCGAGATTTTGCAAATTAATGTTCATCTGGCTCCGATGTGTTTGAGTAGCACCGTGACTCCCAACCCCGGGAGCCTCTTAAAAATCAAATGTCGATCTCATGAGACTACCTTTGGAGGGATAATTTTTAAATTAAAATGGCGAGTTTCTATGCTGATCACTTTACCAATTTGCTCCAGAAGCCGGGGCGATCAATGGCTTGCCTCCCTCTCTCCGCATCCCCCACAAATAAATCACCGTGGAGCAAACAGTCTCGACCTTGAAAGATCAAAACTCCTCTATATTTTATGAGCATCCTCATCAATCTACAAATGGTCTGGAGGTTCTCCAAAGCTCAGCTCTATAGCTCACTCTGTCCACCACATGAGAATTCACAACACGTAGCATGTGCCCCGTAAGGCTCTCCTGGCTCCCACCTGATTTCCACAATCCCCCTGGGGGCTCGCAACGCTGGGGCGAAAACTGCAATCATTCTGGTCCGATCTATCTGTGAGAGCCAAAACTGCACAAAAACAGCAAGTTAAAGCAGATCTCCAGCGAACCAGGATGGCAGGAGATGCATACATTTTATTTTATTTTTAAGATGGATAATGAATAAACAGAGGACTTACGGTTAAAAAGTAAGAAGAAAAATAAAGAAGTCCACCTTCAACTTGGGCAGAATGTGAAAATCTTTCTATGACCCAACACTGTCCTCTAGAGGCCACATCTCATCCATTCTTTTGTACACAAAGATGCAGAAGCAATGGCATAAAAACGATGCAATTAAATAATAATTCTTTTTTTTAATGTTTTATTTATTTTTGAGAGAGAGAGACAGAGCACAAGCAAGGGAGGGGTGAAGAGAGGGGGAGACACAGAATCCAAAGCTGGATCCAGGCTCCGAGCTGCCAGCACAGAGCCCGACGCGGGACTCGAACCCACGAACAGGGGGATCATGACCTGAGCCAAAGTCAGACGCTCAACCGACTGAGCCACTTGGGTGCCCCATTTATATGATAATTCTAAATGAATAGTATTAATAAACTGTTTTGGACTAAAAACTATTTTGTATTAGAGAAGGTTTTTTAGCATTTAAAACAACTTTTTTATCTTAGAATAGTTTTAGATTTAGAGCAAAGCTGTGAAGATAGTACACGGTTCCCATATACCCCCACCCATTTTCCCCTATTGTTAATCCTTCCACTTCCATGGCACAATGCTAGTTGGCTCATTGTCACAATTAATGAAGTGATATTAATACATCAGTATTCGGTAAACTCTATGCTTTATTTGGATTCCATTCATTTTTCTAAAAGTCATTTTTATTTGTTTTTAATTTTTTAAATGTGTATTTATTTTTAAGAGAGAGAGAGAGAGAGAGAGAGAGAGCATGAGTGGAGGAGGGGCGAAGAGAGAAGGGGATGGGGCTCGAACTCATGAACCGTGAGATCATGACCTGAGCCAAAGTTGGATGCTCAACCGACGGAGCCACCCCAGGTGCCCCTAAAAGTCATTTTGAAAATATGGTATATTTTTCTATCATAAAGAAGAAACCAGAAGGGAAGGGAGGAATCTGGAAATACGAATGGGGAGAGGGAAGGCTAAGATGTGGTTCTGTTATTTCTGGTGTAGGACAAGCTAGTTAATGTTACGAGGCCACAAGTAAGATAGGACAAAAATACTATGTTCTAGAAATGTTATGCGATAATGGCTCAAAGGTTATTTAGACCCACATACTAAAACGCCATTAAGATTTCATAGAAACAGGGGTGCTTGGGTGGCTCAGTTGGTTAAGCATCCAACTTCGGCTCAGGTCATGATCTCACAGTTTGTGTTTCAAGCCCTGCATCAGGCTCTGTGCTGACAGCTCAGAGCCCGGAGCCTGCTTTAGATTCTGTGTCTCCCTCTCTCTCTGCCCCTCCCCTGCTCATGCTCTGTCTGTCTCTCTTTCTGAAAAATAAATAAAAACATTAAAAAAAAGATTTAATAGAAATATATCAAATATCGAATTATATATGTGTGGGGGGAGGTGTAGAAGGAGGATATATCCACAGGTATAGAGAGAGACAGAATGACTTGTGGGTTGAGTTGTGTCCTCCCCAAATTCCTATGTTGGAGTCCTAATGGCCATACCTCAGAATGTGATTTATGTGGAGAGAGGGTATTTACAGAGGTGATCAAGTTAAAATGACTGGTGTCCTTATAAAAGGGGGAAATTTAAACAGAAAAACATGCACACAGGGAGAATGCCATGTGAACCTGAAGACCGCTATCTCCAAGCCACAGAGAAAGGCCTGGAATAGATCCTTCCCTCACAGACCAGAAGGAAACAACCCAGCCCATGCCTTGACTTTGTACATCTAGCCCGCAGGACTGTCAGATAATAAATTCCTGTCGTCTAAGTTACTGTTTGTGGTACTCTTATCACAGTAACCCTACCAAACACACACACACACACACACACACACACACACACATTCTAAGTATGCATGATACATTGTAACCCAAAGACTTTGAATCCCTATCAAGCTTAAGTTCCTATACTTACCAACTGGAAATTAACAAAGCAGATATTCTAAATTCAGAACTGATTTTACAGAGCTGATATGGAGAAAATAACACAGCCCAGACCTACTTTCTCCAAGAGAAAACTCAATTAACTGACTTATGGGGCCCCCAGGTGGCTCAGGCGGTGAAGCATCCGACTTTGGCTCAGGTCACGATCTCACAGTCCTTGAGTTCCAGCCCTGCTTGGGGCTCTGTGCTGACAGCTCAGAGCCTGGAGCCTGCTTCGGATTCTGTGTCTCCCTCTCTCTCTCTGCCCCTCCTCTGCTCATGCTCTGTCTCTCTCTGTCTCAGAAATAAATAAACATAAAAAAATTTAAATCAATAACCTGACTTATAATGAAGTGAACTCAAGAAGGACTCCCATGTTACAGCAGACATGTTGGGAAAAACTAGGAATTCATTGCCATTTCTTCATTCAACCAAAGTCATACTGGGAAAACACTTCTCTTTGTATTGGGAAGTTTCTTTAAAAAATAGATGTTGCCTTTCTCACGGAAAAATATCAACATATTCACCATGTTAGACCAAGGATAGTTTAAAATATTCTGACCAACACACCCCTTCGCGTCCTCACCTGTAACAGGGCAAGTGGCCGGTTTATCTCACACAGTTGCTGTGAAGTTTACATGAGATGATATGAGGTGTTCTGTGAACTGTGAACCTCTCTTTTTTTTTAATTTAATTAAATTAATTTATTTATTGGGGGGGGGGGGCAGAGAGAGAGGGAGAGAGAGAGAATCCCAAGCAGGCTCTGCAAGGTCAGTGCAGAGCCCAATGCGGGGCTCGAACCCACGAACCAGGAGATCGT
The DNA here is from genome assembly GCF_007474595.2 of Lynx canadensis. Classification (NCBI taxonomy): domain Eukaryota; kingdom Metazoa; phylum Chordata; class Mammalia; order Carnivora; family Felidae; genus Lynx; species Lynx canadensis. The sequence goes on from NC_044319.2 coordinate 4,837,614, forward strand.
GACCTGAGCCGAAACCAAGAGTCGGACGCCCAACCGACTGAGCCACCCAGGCGCCCCAACCGTGAGTCTCTTGTTATGAGTATGATGATTTCTATCAAGAGGGCGCGCACATCTGGTTCTGTATCGTGCAATGACATCTTCTAAAAGAATCCATGTCTGGTGCTGAGATCTCAAGCACGCCCTCCCGGCCCCACCAAACAGACCTAACTTGTTCATACGGGAGTTTGGTCCTACCTTCCACCTGTAGATGCCACAGGGTGTGTGGTGAGAACGTACTCCATTGCTAGGCTCACCTAGTGCCTTGTGCCCGGCCCCGGCCCCCGCCTAGAGGACAGGGCGTGCGCTCCCCCTCTGCTGTCTCCCTCTGTGCCTCTGTGGGCCGACTGGCAGGACAGGGGGAGAGTAACAGCCAGCCACCAAACACGTCCCTCCTCTTCAAAAGACAAAAAGAAAGCAAACAAATACATCATGTTAGCACCGACAGGGATGAGGCAAAGTCCGGTACAATCTGGTTTGTTTCAGCTACGAGGAGGGCTAATGTACGGAAAAGGAGGTCACAACTGGCAAGCGGCCTGGGCAGCATTTGTGAAGACGTAATAAACCCCTTTGTAGGAAGATCCCCCCGCTACCACCACACCTGCAGACATCCCAGTCTCTCTGCACCCTCTCCCCGGCATGAAGAAGTCTCAGTAAATATGGATGGTGTGGGATTTTTATAAACATCGCCATGTATCTCAGTCTCGAAGCATGGGGCAAATACGGTTTCTCACCCCACTTTGGCCAAAGTCAATTGTCTTCATGTATTTTGCTCCTGCAGAAAGTCGGACACAGGGAGGTGAAGTGCCCACCTTGTCCATAATTCGGTCAGGTGCTTTGATGGGACCACAGCCCAGAGTTCTCTGCCCCCAGAGTGAAATCATCTTTATTCCCACAGTGAAATCATCAGGCCATCCCTTTTCTCATTAAAGCATTATTTATTTTAATGCTGAACTCACTGAGTAGGTGCAATAAAACACACAGTGAAAATTCATTTCTCCCCAGTGACACAACGCTCAGTCAATAAATTGAACGATTTCATGCTTCACAAAAGCAAGATAATATCAGTAGTTAATATGGTTTATAAAGCACCTACATTTCACCTAGTTCCAGGTCACCAAAGAAGATATATGTACCATTTTTTAACTCTTTGTGGTTAAAAAATAAAAACAAAAACCAGGAGATATTTCAAGTTAGGCTCCAAATACCACATATCCAAATTCTGATACAAATCATGACTCAAAGCAAAAAAAGAAAAAAGTACAATTTAGAAAGTATTTCTCTACCTTGGACGGAATATTTTATTAACAAAAATTCATTGGCATTTGCCAAAAAAAAATCTTTACGAATGAAAAATCTTAAAGCCACCTACTTTAGGGGCTCCTGGGTGGCTCAGTCGGTTGAGCGTTCGACTTCGGCTCAGGTCATGATCTCGCGGCTCACGAGTTTGAGTCTCATGTCTCACTCTGTGCTGACAGCTCAGAGCCTGGAGCCTGCTTCAGATTCTTTGTCTCCCTCTCTCTTTGCCCTTCCCCTGCTCATTCTCTGTCTCTGTCTCTCTCTCAAAAATAAACATTTAAAAAAATATAATAAAAAGCCACCTACTTAAGAAAATTTGTTTACTCCAAAACAGTCCAGAGACTATTGTACAAAAATCAGGATATGTGTTTGGGTTATAAATTATTTATTAAGGTAAGTATCCAAAAAAAGTTGGAATGAACCAACCATCAGAGATGCTAAGAATCGTCAGGTAGCTAAGCCAGATCATTACGTTCCCTTCCAACTGAGTGTTTCTAGAACTTGAGGTTATGCAGGCATCAATGGCTATCAATTTCCCCATTTTATCCTCTTGTAGCGGGGGAGGCGTTAAGGGGTTCCAGCTAAACTAACGGTACTACAAGAATACAGTCATGTTAAAAACAGGCATACGAAAATAATATGGAAGGAAGTGCACTACAATATTACAATGATTATATTACGGTGATGGATTATTGGAAAGGATTTTCCTCTATTTCTTTAAAAATTTTCTATAATGTATTACTTACTTTATCACAATAAACATTGAAATAAAAACTTGTATTAGTCTCTTGTCATGGTTGGTTTATATAAAATGATGAAAGGTATTTATATTACATATTTGTGTAAGAGACGGAAAACGACACTTACTGACCGATTTCTCTGGGTTTTGTTTCCTGCTGTTGACCGCTGCTTTCGTACCATTTACTGTCGTTCTTCTAGCTACAGATAAGTGATAATCTCAGTGTATTCTTTGTGCAACACAATCCTCTCAACACCCCACTCCCCTCCCCCACCGCCATTTACCTATTTTCATTCAGAAATCATGGCTGGTAGCCATTTCTAGATAATCTCCGAAGTACCTCTCGGTCTACAAATCTTTACCTCCGGCATCTAACATTAGCACAAATTAGAGCAGATCTACTTCTTTCCCCCACCTCCTCCAATGCCAAGGTGTTGAGGAAAAATAACAGATAACAATATTTCACGTCACCAGCTACTTCACAATCAGAACATAATTATCCCCACCCGTTCCCAATCTCTGACACAGTTGGATTCCGAACGATGTGACATCTCAGGGCTCATCTGGAAACGAGAATGATGTAGTTAAGGTCCAGGCTGATGGAAATCCCCACTGGAATTTTTGTGAATTATGCAGATTTTACTCTACTAACGAGACAGCCATTTCTGAAGTTTCAAAGAAAATATTTCTGAGGATACTTAACCAATTAAAAATAATGAGAAACCGTGATTTGGGACCTTTGGGGCTTGTGGTACGTCCGGTATGGTAAGGTATTTTTCATCCAAGATGAAAAATGCAGGAAATGACTCAGTAGAATCATTACATTGTTGTAACTGGTTACTAGGGAATATTTGACACATTGACATCATAAAGGCTTCTCACCACTATTAATTTAACATTAAATCACTGACCACAGAAAATGCAACTGAACATTCATTTATGGGTGAGTTTCTTCATTTAGCAAAATGAAGAGGACTGAATACAATCTCGAATATTTTAATGCCTATGTATTTACATTTTCGATGTTCACAAATTTAAATGGTTTGAAACTATCCCGAGCCCAATTAGGATGGGGTTTCTTCAGTTGTCTTGTGTCTCTGAATGCCTGACACCCAGCACATAGTAAATGCTTGATAATTATTTGTCGAATGAATGATGACCAGTTCACAGGAGTTTTTAATTACTTTTACTTCCCGTAAACTTGGAATTTTTGAGCACATGAATCAGACCTATAGTAAGTATCTCTGCGGTGCTTTGTAAGCCTAATCTCCACATTTGCTACTATTCTGATAATAGGTCTTACCAGTAGAGTCTAGAAAGTATCAGAGGCAGAAGAGAAGGTGTCAGAAACACAATTATAACCAGACTATTGCTCAGGCCCACAGCAAACAGGAGAGCAGTTTCTTGAACCAGTACACGTCGGGCTTTGTTCTACATGCTAAGGATGCAATGGTGTACGAGGCATAAGCTTTGCGCCTTCAAGGAGTTTCTATCACAAAAGCGAGAGACAGACACATAAATAGAGAACTTCAGATCGTGTTGAATACTACTGACAAAACACAAAGGCTTGTATCATCAAGTCAGATTCACCAGAATCCGAGATCTTACCTAGTATCAAACTTCCAAGAACAGAGATTCACAAGGCACAGGTAAAACATGGGGCAGTTCAGGATGGCAGCATCATCTGCGAGATGCTTTCTTTCTTGCCACATTAGGACTCACTCTGGTCCAGATCTAAAACATAAGGTCTCTAAGTGCTGTGGGGACTTGGAAGAAGAGCACCCCAGAGCAGGGGTGAGAGCAAGAACAAAGACCTTGAATAGAAGCATGTAGGACATAGTCGAAAACAGCAAGGAAGCCAGCATGTGACCAAGGACAATGGCAGGAAGTGACAGACCTGATCCCTTAGGGCCTTGTAAGCTGTGCTAAGAAAAGTACTTTGGACTTTTTTCCTAAGTGATTTGGGGACCTCAGAAGAGGGGTTCCGAGCAGAGGAGTGGAGCACTCTGACGGACCTAACCTTGTTAACATCATCCTTCCTGACTGTAGTGTGAAGAGTAGACAGCAGGGGACCAAGTGCGGGAGCAGAGAGTTCAAAGGCCGCCATGGTTGTTCAGGGAGATTGGGACAGTGGCTTGGACCAAGGTGATGGGTATAGAAGTGGTAAGAAGGGGTCAGTGTATCATCTGAAGGCAGAATTTGTTGGTACAGTGTAAGGTGGATCTTTGTAAAGTCCAATTTCACGATCTCTGTTTTCTACCTTGTGAGTTTCGTCCAGCTGCGTTTATTATAATTGCTAATATCCTTATCTTGTGCTTTCTATGCACCCTGATTTTTCTATGCTTCTTTTTTAGTTATTTCCCACATTCTTTTTTTTTTTTAATTTTTTTTAACGTTTATTTATTTTTGAGACAGAGAGAGACAGAGCATGAATGGGGGAGGGTCAGAGAGAGGGAGACACAGAATCTGAAACAGGCTCCAGGCTCTGAGCTGTCAGCACAGAGCCCGACGCGGGGCTCGAACTCACGGACCGCGAGATCATGGCCTGAGCCGAAGTCGGCCGCTTAACCGATTGAGCCACCCAGGCGCCCCGTTATTTCCCACATTCTTTGGACTGACTGAAACCCCCTTGAATTCGTTTATCCTCTTTGTCAATTTGGAAGTGATACGTTCAACTTCTATTCTTTTTGTAGTTACCTTTAATATTTAAACACGCTTCCTTAATACAATCTAAAGTGTGTATTATATCATACATGCTATAATTGCTCAGTGTTCTAATTCTCACATTTAGCAAACCTTTTTTTCAAAGATTATTTAAGGATATCTCATTTAGATTTATTTTCATTTTCTCTGGATTATTACTGCTGCTTTCTGCTGAATGACTAATAAAATATCAATGGAAGTCTGGGTTAAGAAGGCAAAGTGCACACACGCATGTGACTTCAGTCCCTCTCGAACCTCATTAAAATTGCAGTAAAGGAATATATTTTTTAAACAATCACAAACCTTAGACAGGTAGACTAGGAGAGCATACAACAGCAATAAAATTTTGGAAGCTGGAAAGCAGATGGACGAGTAACAATGACCTAACAGACCCAGAAAACTGAACTCCAGCAGTAGGCCAAGAATTCTCAAAGAGCGGAGTTAAGGCAGAAGATTTTGGTATGAGAATCCTGGGCTCACTTCTCATCCCATGGATACAAATTGGCAACAACCACGTCAGTTGTATATAATCCAGAAAATGACTCAAACACTGGCAGACAGACTCTCCACAGCTAAATGTAGAAAAAAGGCTACATCAAAGAAGGGAGGAAGGGGCAGAGATACAGCTGGGAGCCTAACAGACATGCAGGACTGTCCGAGACTGTCCAGGGGAGGGAGGGACGCTGGGGACACAGAGAGGGAAGAGGAGAAGACCCCATGCCAGGTACCCAGGCACAAGGGACTCACACAAGGAAGACAACCCCTCCCCCATTCCCACCCCCCACAATATCTGGCTTTGAAAGCCAGAGAGGCCTAAGTTCGAAAGTTCTTACAATCAGTGGGGCTTAATACCTGGAACTTTAAAAATCAGCAGACTTGGCTCTAGGAGAGCCAGAGGGCAAGAGGAAGCTGGGTCTTCCCCCTTAAGGAGACACCACAACAAACAGCCCCTCTGACATACACCATAGAAGCAGCAGTTTGAAAAACACAGGGGTACACGGGAGGGAGATTTTTTTTTTAATTCCAGTACAGTCGACATACAATGTTATATTAGTTTCAGGTGTACAATATAGCGATCCAACAGTTCTATATATCACTCAGTGCTCATCATGATAAATGTACTCTTAATCTCCATTACCTATTTCACCCACCCCCCCCCCCCACCTCCTCTCTGGTAACCACCTCTTTGTTCTCTACAGTTAAGACTCTTTTTTGGTCTGTCTCTTTTTTTCTTTGTTCTTCTGTTTTGTTTCTTAAATTCCACATCAGAGTGAAATCATGTGGTATTTATTTGTATTTCTCTGATTGACCTATTTCACTTAGCATTATATTCTCTAGATACATCCATGTTGTTGCAAATGGCAAGATTACATTCTTTTTATGGCTGAATAGTATTCCATTATATACATACCACAGCTTCTTTATCCATTCATCTATCGATGGACACTTGGGTTGTTGCCATAATTTGGCTATTGTTAAGTAATGCTGCAATAAACATAGGGGTGCATATGCCTTTTTGAATAAATGTTTTCATATTCTTTGGCTAAATACCCAGCAGTGGAATTAATGGATCATATGTTAGTTTTATTTTTAATTTTTTGAGGAACCTCCGTACTGTTCTCCCCTGTGATTGCACCAGCTTGCATTCCCACCAACAGTGAACGAGGGTTTCTTCTCCACATCCTCACCAAACTTGTTGTTTCTTTTGTTTTTGATTTTAGCTATTCTGACACGTGTGAGGTGATATCTCATTGTTGTCTGGATTTGCATTTCCTTGATAGTAATACAATAATCCAGTTTAAAAATGGGCAGCAGACACGAACAGACATTTTTCCAAAGAAGACATCCAGAAGGTCAACAGACACATCAAAGAAATGAAAATGGAACGTTCTCAAAATATCTGTTAAATCCATCTGCTCCAATGTGTCATTCAAAGTCACTGTCTGCTTATTGATTTCTGTTTGGATGATCTGTCCATTGATGTAAACAGGGCATTAAAGTCCCCTACTATTTTTGCATTACCATTGATTAGTTCCTTTCTGTTTGTTAGTAGCTGCTTTATGTATTTGGGTGCTTCCATGTTGGTGCGTAAATATTTACAATTGTTAGATCTTCTTGTTGGATTGTCTCCTTTATGATTATATGGTGTCCTTCTTTGTCCCTTGTTACAGTCTTTGTTTTAAAGTCGATTTTGTCCTTTATATAACTATTGCTACCCTGGCTTTCTTTTCACTTCCATTTGCGTGATAAATGTTTTTCCATCCCTTCCCTTTAAATCTGCAGGTGTCTTTAGGTCTGAAATGGGTCACTTGTAGACAGCATATAGATGAGTCATGTTTTTTTACCCATTCCTTCACCCTATGTCTTTTGATTGGGGCATCTAGTCCATTTACGTTCAAACTAATTATTGATAGGTATGTATCTATTGCCATTTTGTTACTTGTTTTCCGGTTGTTTTTGTAGTTCATCTCTGTTCCTTTCTTCTCTCATGGTTTGCTGGCTTTCTTTAGTGATATACTTAGATTTCTTTCTCTTTATTTTTTGCATATCTATTACAGGTTTTTGATTTGTGGTTGCCATTAGTATTATATATAGCAGTCTATATTAAGTTGATGGTCACTTAAGTTTGAACCCATTCTTCACTCTTCTCCCCCCACTCCACATTTTATGCATATGGTGTCATACCTTACATCTTTTATTTTGTGAATCGCTTGACTGATTTTTACAGATACATTTAATGTTACTGCTTTTGTGCTTCCTACCTTTCTTATTCCTACTTATGGTCTTTCCTTTCCACTCAAAAAGTCCCTTTTAAATTTCTTATCAGGCTGACTTAATGGACATGAATTTCTTTAACTTTTGCTCGTCTGGGAAACTCTTAATCTCTTCTTCTATCCTGAATGAGAGCATTGCTGAATAGAGTATTCTTGGCTGCAGAATTTTTTTTCTTTCAGCACTTTGGATATATCATGACACTCCCTTCCGGCCTACAAAGTTTCTGCTGAAAAATCAGCTAATAACCTTATGAGGTTTCCCCTGTATGTTACTGCATTCTTTTCTCTGGCTGCTTTTAAATTTTTATCTTGATCACTACTTTTTGCCATCTTAATTACTATGTATTTTGGTATGGACATCTTTGGGTTGACTTTGTTGGGGGTTCTCTGTGGTTCCTGGATCTGGATTTCTCTTTCCTTCTCTAGATTCAGGAAGTTTTCAGCTATTATTTCTTCAAATAAATTTTCTATTCCTTTTTCTCTCTCTCCTCCTTCTGGGATCCCTATAATGTCAATGTTACTACACTTGATGGTGTCACTGAGTTCACTTAGTCTATTTTCATTTTGCATTTGTCCTTCTCTCTCCTGTTCAGCTTGATTGCTGTCCATTACTCTGTCCTACAGGTCACAGATCCATTCTTCTGTTTTCTCTAGTCTACTACCTATTCTCTCTTGTGGGTGTATTTTTCATTTCATTCATTGAGTTATTCGTCCCTGATTGGTTCTTTTTTATGTTTTCTATCTCTTCCTTGAGGGTCTCACTGAGGTCCTCCACTCTTTCTTCAAGGTCAGTGAGTATCGTTATGATTTTTATTTATTTTATTTTTTTATTTTATTTTATTCAATTCGATTTTATTTTATTTATTTAGAGAGAGAGAGCATGCGCAAGCAGGGGAGGGGCAGAGAGAAGGAGAAAGAGAGAATCCCAAGCAGTGGGATTCACACACTAACAGTGTGGAGCCTGATGCAGGGCGCAAACTCATGACCTGAGCCAAAACCAAGAGTCAGATGCGTAAGTGACTGAGCCACCCAGGCGCCCCCTGATTGGGCAAATCCTTTTAATATTGATTAAGATAATCATTGTTTATTGTGTTTGTTTGTTTTTTTGTGTGTGGTTCATGCTTTTTATGTCTTATCTAAGAAATGTTTGGCTAACCCAGTATCACAGGGTTTTCTCTCTTCTTCTAGAAATGTATAGTTTTAGCTCATCTATTCAGGTCTATGATCCACTTCAAGTTAACCTTTGTATGGAGTAAAAAGAGTGACAAATTTTGTGTTCTTTCTATTCAGATACCCATTTGCTGCTGCACTATTTATTGAAGTGATCATCCTTTCTTCATGGAATTACTTTGGCACCTTTGTGAGAGATGTATGGTTCTATTTCTGGATCCTCTGGTTTGTCCCATTGGTCTATATGTCTTTCAGTCCACAAATATCACACTGTCATGATTACTGTAGTTTTGCAGTGAATCTTGCAATCAGGTAGTGAAAGTCCACCCACCCTTGCCCTACATTTTCAAAATTATTTTGTTTATTCTAGGTCCTTTGCTTTTCCATTCAAATTTCAGAATCAACTTATAAATGTCTTTTAAAAAAAAAAGCCTGCTATGATTTTGAACACATACTGAATTCATCAAAGGACTGCCATCTTAACGATGTTGTTTTGCAATCCATGAACAGGTATATGTATCCTTTTAAATCTTAATTAATTTCTCTTTATAGTGTTTGCTGTTTTTAGTGTATAAGTCTTGCCTATATTTTGTTAGATGTATTGACTCTTCTATTCTAATGCTTTTTTAAATGGAGTTGTTTACTTGATTTCATTTTTCTTACCATTGATTTCTAATTATACAATTATGGGAATGCAAGCTGGTGTAGCCTCTCTGGAAAACAGTATGGAGCTTCCTAAAAAAATTAAAAATAGAACTACCCTATGACCCAGCAATTGCACTACTAGGCATTTATCCACAGGATACAGGTGTGCTGTTTCGAAGGGACACATGCACCCCCATGTTTATAGCAGCACTATCGACAACAGCCAAAGTACGGAAAGAGCCCAAATGTCCATCGATGGATGAATGGATAAGGAAGAGGTGGTATATATATACAATGGAGTATTACTCGGCAATCAAAAAGAATGAAATCTTGCCATTTGCAACTACGTGGATGGAACTGGAGGGTATTAAGCTAAGTGAAATTAGTCAGAGAAAGACAAATATCATATGACTTCACTCATATGAGGACTTTAAGAGACAAAATAGATGAACATAAGGGAAGGGAAACAAAAATAATATAAAAACAGGGAGGGGGGTAAAACATAAGAGACTCTTAAATATGGAAAACAGAGAGAGGGTTACTGGAGGGGTTGTGGGAGGGGGGAATGGGCTAAATGGGTAAGGGGCATTAAGGAATCTACTCCTGAAATCATTGTTGCACTATATGCTAACTAATTTGGATGTAAATTTAAAAAAATAAAATAAAATAAATAAAGAAGACATCTGGAAAAAAAAAAGAAATACAATTCATTTTTCATGTTGACCATGTAGCCTATGATCTGGCTAAATTCACACATTCTAGTGGCTTTTTGGTAACTCTCTTAGGATTTTCTCCATGAAAAATCATGTTGTCTGACATAGAAATAGTTTCACTTCTATTATTTTTATAATAATATTAAATATACTATATTAAATATTATAAAAATATATAAATATAGAAAATAATATAAATATAAAATAGTCTTTTACTATTTCTTCTTACCTTGTTGCACTAGCTAGGACTTCAAGTACAATGATGAACAGGAGTGATAAACACAGGCATCCATGCCTTGTTCACGATTTTAGGTAGAAAACACTGAGTGTCATCTTAGCCTTGAGTTTTCACAGCTGCCCTTGGCCAGATTGACAAGTTTCCTTTTATTCTTAGTTTGCTGAGTATTGTTATCTTCAGTGGGTATTGAATTTTTTCAAATTTTTTTTATGCATTTATTGAAATGATCATACAATTTATCGACTTTGTTCTCTTAATGTAGTAGATTACACTGATTCATGTTAAGCCAACCTTAAATTTCTGAGATAAACTCCACCTGCTCATGATGTATTATCCTTTATACGATATTGTTGAAATTGACTTGGTAAAATCATAGTAAGGACTTTTTACATCTATGTTAACAAGATCTGTAGTTTTCCTTTTTTTTGTAATACAATTGTCTGGTTTGAATATCACAGTAATACTAGCCTGGAAAGTGTTACCTCCCGTAATGTTTTCAGAAAGAATTTGGGGTAGAATTGGTACTATTTCTTCCATAAATGTTTGAAAAAAAATTCACTAGAGAACCCATCTGAACTTCTAGTTTTCTTTACGGGAAAGTTTTTAATTATAAATTTAATTTTCATAACTGATAGGGGGCTACTCAACTTCTCCACTTTTTCTTGGGTCAGTTTTGGTCATTTGTGTCTTGGTGAGCATGTCAGTTTCATCTAAGTTGCTGCACTTAGTGGCATAAAGCTGTCTCTTATTACCGTTTTCAAATGTCTGAAGGATAATGAAAAACCCTCCTCTAATCTAGATGTTGGTAATTTGTCTTGATTGTCTGAGCTACAAGTTTATCGGTTTTATTTGAAAAGACTAGTATTTTGCATTCAGGGATTTTCTCTGTCCATTTTCTAGTTCACTGATTGCTGCGCTTCACAATTTTTCTCCTTCTCTATATATTGGGTTTATGTTGCTCTTTTTTTCCTAGCTTCCTAAGATGAGAATTTAGATCATTAATTTTAGGTCTTTTTACTTTTCCAATGTGAACATTTAGAGTTGTAAACTGGCCTCCAAGCACTACTTTCCCTGAATCCCACGACGTTCGACGTGTTGCGCTTTCATCAACGTTCAGGGCAAAATGCTTTCTCACTCCCCTCGTGATTTCTTCTTTGATTCATGAATCGTTTTAGAAGTATGTTGCTTCGTTTCAAATATTTGAGGACTTCCTAGTTATCTTATTCTCAATTGATCTCTGGCTTCATTCCATTTTTTAAATCAGAGAACATATCCTGTATGATTTCGATTTTTTAAAATGTACTGAGATTTGTTTTATGGTCCAGCACTGAATATATCCTATTGAACATTCCATGGACACTTGGAAAGAACATGTATTATAGGTGTAGTGTCCTATAAATATCAGTTAGGCCAGAGTGGTTAATGGTGGTGTTGAGATTATCTCCATCTTTGCTGATATTTTAGGTAGTTGTTCTATCAATTACTTGAGAAGCTTGTTAAAATCTCCATCTATGGAACACAGACATTTATGATTTTTAATACCTTCCTGACGAATTGACCTTTTAAAAAAATGACTGTACAGTGTAATAATCTTATCAACATAGGTGTTATTTTCCAAACATCTCGTAGTTCTCCCTTCTAATTACTTTAAATTCTCCACAATTCCACTTGAGTTTGAACTTTGAACGCTGTAGACCTCTCCACGCCCTTCCCACTGGTATTGAGAGGCCACCATGTCCCCCCCACCCCCACCCCCGGCCCCAGCTCTCACATGGAAGAGCCTGGAAGGCTCTAACTCCATAGTAAAGGAAGAATGGTTTAATAACCTGTATGTCAATAAAATTTATACTAACCCTTCTTACGGCTGTTGGGTTTTGTGATATTCCAAGCGGGTAGAGATTATTTGGGGCAAGTTGCTAATTGTAGAATATGAAGTAGAGGGATCAATGCGGAGTGATTTTTAAATGATCTATTTCAAGAGAGACATCAGCTCTCCTATCGCTCCTCAGGAAGTGAGGGGCTGAGAGTATGTATCTACACTGAAATTTAAGTAAATGGCAACTAGAGAACTGAACATAGATTTTGATGTGGGTTTTTGTTTTTGAGAGAGAGAGAGAGGAAGGGAGGGAGGGAGGGACAAGCAGGGGGGAGGGGAAGAGTGAGAGGGAGAACCCCACGCAGGCTCCACGCCTAGCATGCAGCCTAATGCAGGGCTCGATCTGAAGACCATGAGATCATGACCTGAGCCAAAGTCAAGAGGCAGATGCTTAACCAACTGAGCCACCCAGGTGCCCTTCAATGTGTAGAATTTTAGAGCATTGTCACATGATTGTATTTTTTTATATTATTGCATTTTAAAGCAAATGAAGCAGATATAGTTTCATTTCTGAAACCATTACAGAGCATTTATCAATACAACATTCATCCTTATTCACCCACTATTTGGAGCTTTTTTTTTTTTTTTTTAATGTATTTGATACCTACAAATATCTATGTGCTTTTTTTCCCCCCTCAGTTATTTGGGAAACTTCAAAAAGGGTAGTCACACCCAAAGCTTCTTAAGCATCTTGCTATAATTTAATCTGAACAAACTGTTGTGCACAAATACAGAAAAACATATGTAGGGCTTAGATAGCATATTGCTATAATTCTTAAGCTTCTTAAGCATCTTGCTGTAATTTAATCTGAACAAACTGTTGCGCACAAATACAGAAAAACACATGTAGGGCTCAGATCGCACAGTGATCCCTCTTGGTCCAACTGTTCGAAACGTGTAATTTTCAAAGGCTGTGTCAATGTACCTAAGCAAAGGACAAATACAAAAGAAAATGCTGGGGCCTGAGCATCTACTGTGATTAACTGTGAAACCCACGGGGTCATTTCGGTAGAGAGCCACCTACAGAGCAAGCCAACCCAAATATACACTGAGTGCCCACCAGGGAACAGCTGATTCCTTGCAGCGGTCAGAATGAATCCTCATAAAGACACTTGGCTATTGTTGTGTTCTTTTCGCAGATGCGGGACCAGGCTTTGAAAGAGGACGCTGCTCAGCCAAGGCCACACAGCTGTAAGTGGTAGCTCTGGGGGTTGCAAGTAGACTTCCTGACACTATTCGTGGTGTCTGTTCCACTTTGCCAGAAAAACTTACAGATCAAGAGTTGGCAAACTTTCCCTGGAAAGGGCCCGACAGTAAATATTTTAAGCTTTGCAAACCATATGGTCTCTGTCGCGAGGACTGAACCTCCACTCTTGCAGTGAGAAAACAGCCACAGACAATATGTAAATAAACGAGTTTAGCTGTGTCCCGATAAACCTTTATTTACAATAAGAGGAGGTGGGCTGGATTTGGCCCAGGGGTTGGGATTGGCGGACCCCCGCTACAGATTGAAACGTACAAACAAACCATCAAGGAATCAGGCTCTAAAGGTTCCGCTTTTCTATCTTTCCAGGGCCATTTATCATTACCGCTGCGCTTACTCTACTGAATTGTATGCAATCATTACGATTTCACTGTAAATTCATCCTCCAGTCCCTCTCTGCTCCACAATGCCAACTTTCCTTTCCCTAGCACAGATTCTCGCTTTGTCGATAAACACTGTCAAGCAGCGATCAACACCTTATTTTTAAAAATGAGGACCGGGGCGCCTGGGTGGCTCAGTCGGTTAAGCATCCGACTTCAGCTCAGGTCACGATCTCGCGGTCAGTGAGTTCGAGCCCCGCGTCGGGCTCTGGGCTGATGGCTCAGAGCCTGGAGCCTGCTTCCGATTCTGTGTCTCCCTCTCTCTCTGCCCCTCCCCCGTTCATGCTCTGCCTCTCTCTCTGTCTCAAAAATAAATAAACGTTAAAAAAAAATAATAAAATAAAATAAAAATGAGGACCAACTTGGGAAAAATAAGGTTTTTTTTTTTCCTCTGAGTAAAAATAGTTTCTCCGGGTCCCCAAATGGAAAACCAGCATAAAGATTTTGTGCTTTACTGAATATTTTTAAATGCTAATGAAAAACTGGTACTGCCTTTTAGTTACCAAGATGCTAAGAGGTGGGTACCAGAGTTACCTTCCTGATCTTCCATTCCTTAACTTTATATAGTGCGTTAGGATTCAAATACGTTATTTCATTTGTCTTTGAAGTACCGATTATCATGGAGAAACTGAAAGGGATGCGCCCGGGGCCGGTGCTGTGCTGGGCACACGGAATAAGGAAATCAACAAAATCGCGCTGCCTTGCCTGTCTCCTGTTTCCTCCTACTTGGAGACCCACACACCCACAAAAGCAGTTCTGGAAAGGTTCTTCTCGTGGTGGGGGCCCAGGGAGCTTGGTTCCCCGCAGGCCCCCGCTTTGTTGGACTGAAAGCTGCATGTGGAAGTTAGAGCAGATCCTTTGCTGGAAAACCAAACAGGGCAGGAAGCTCTCTGGTCTTGGGCCACTCACCACTGCTTTACGGGATAACTCTCTCCAGGGACTCATCTACACTGTTACAAATAACCATTTTTCAAATTCTTAGACTCTTTGGTCAATGTCAAGTTAGTTCTTATTATTGTGTTTACTACTTGCTCGGAAAGTTGGTTTTATTTCCCCCAAATAAATATAAATTTCTTCCAGTCTCTGTTTCCGCTTCTATCCCCTCTGAAGTGACATTATTCAGTATATTTACCTTTCCAGTGCCAATATCCTCTCTGCATATAGTCAGTCCCCTGTGTCTGTCTGCTGGCCTTTCTTCAACTAAGTTTAAAGAGTATAAATAAGGGGCGCCTGGGGGGCTCAGTTGGTTAAGCATCTGACTTCAGCTCAGGTCATGATCTCCCAGTTTGTGGGTTTGAGCCTCGAGTCAGGCTCTGTGCTGACGGCTCGGAGCCTGGAGCCTGCTTCAGATTCTGCGTGCGTCTCTCTCTCTGCCCCTGCCCGCTTGTGCATGTGCACTCTCTCTCTCTCTCCGTCTCAAAAATAAATAAATAAACATTAAAAAAAGTGTATAAACAATATAAAGTGGGCTCCTTACTCGAGCCATCATGTTACTCAGTCAAAGCCATTTGTTCCAGATCTGCTATTAATTTGTTCAGACCCTGTTGGCTGGCTAATCTGTAAAGCTGCCCGAATGTTTCCACCAAGCACCCTCATTAGTTTAGGACACGCTTAGCTGCAGGGAAGGGTTTTTAGGCACCAGGAATGGACGAAGCAGGGAGCCCGCGGCACGCAGCCTTGCCCCAGGTCTGCTTACCTCCGCGATCAGGTCATGGAGTTCTCCTTCGCTCGGGCAGCACCCTAGCGACCTGATAATTGTTCCGATCTCTCTGCGGAAAAAGTGGTCAACAGTTTTAGAACATAAACTTTGGAAAGCAAGCGCTGTGTTTCTCTAAACAAGGTCAGGGCAGATGTAGCACCGAGGTCACGCAATTAAGTCCTACCTCGTGAGGACAACAGATACTTTTCCGGGGGAAGGAAAAGGCAGACAGGTGAACCAAAGGGAGAAGAAAGAAGTGTTTGCGTGGATTAGCCCGAGCCCAAATCAGAAGGTTCTAGAAAATGAAAACAGGGGAAGGGGTAAGAAAAAGAAGTGTCAGGCACTCACTAGCTGATTTTAAGTTAATTAGCTGTTTCAAACCTCAGTTTCTTCATCTGTAAAATGGGGACAATAATATCTCCCTCAGAGGTTTGTGTTAAAGTCCACATTAGTGGCAAAATACTGAAAAGCGTGGCCCCTAGTGTCAGATTGTCAGGGTTCAGATCTGAGCTCTATCACGTGCTAGGCTGCACAGGTTAATCTCTGGGTGCAGAAGCCTACCTGGTGGTTAAAACCTAGTGACTTCGTGCAAATACTTAGAAAGGGGCGGGGAACACCCTAAGAGTAAAATAATACGAACTATCATAATATAAAGCATAGTTCTTGCTTTATATTATGCAAGATTTATTGAATGGCATACGCTCAATAAATATTAGTTATGCCCCTGCCCTCCCCAGAATGATGTAATTCAATTCAGCAAATAACCTAAGAAAAGTATAAATTCTATTCGGTACTCCTTAGATGTGAAGAGAGGGGATTTAGAATAGATTATTAAAGATTTCCACTTAAAATTATTAAAATTAAAGATGTAATATTTGAATGTTAATTTCACAAATATGCACTTGAATAGAATTTTTAAATATTTATTTATTTATTTTGAGGAAGAGAGTGAGAGAGGGAGAGCGTGAGCAAGGAGAGGGAAAGAGGCAGGGAGAGAGAATCCCAAGCAGGCTCCAAGCTGTCAGCACAGATCCTGATGTGGGGCTCAATCCCAGGACACTGGGATCATGACCTGAGCCCAAATCAAGAGCCAGACACTTAACCAACTGAGCCACCTAGGCACACCACTTGACTAGAATATTTTTTTTACCACTCTGGGTAATAATGATGATGTTATACTTACTCCCTATTTTACTGAGAAAACATTTTATTTTTTTTAAGTTTATTTATTTATTTTGAGAGAGAGGGAGGGAGGGAGAGAGGGAGGGGCAGAGAATCCCAAGCAGGCTCCACTGTCAGTGCAGAGCCCCATGCGGTCATTAGATCATGACCTGAGCCAAAACCAAGAGTTGGATGTTTAACTGAGTCCCCCAGGCGCCCTGTGAAAACATTTAAAAATGTTTTTTAAATGTTTTTATTTATTTTTGTGATGGAGAGAGACAGAGCATGAGCAGGGGAGGGGCAGAGAGAGAAGGAAACACAGAATCTGAAGCAGGCTTCAGGCTCCGAGCTGGCAGCACAGAGCCCGACGCGGGGCTCGAACTCACGAACCGTGAGATCGTGACCTGAGCTGAAGTCGGACGCTCAACTGACTGAGCCACCCTGGCACCCCTGAGAAAACAGTTTAAATTAGAATGTTTGGCTTCTTCACTTACAGAGGCTGCGGGATGAGCAGCGAGGGGAAAATCAAAAGTCTTTAACTGCGGAAGACGGGATCCTTAATTTTCATTTACTGATTTTCCTTTGTAACAAACACGGCCCACTATACACGCCACGTCTTCCTGTGGACTACGTTTCACACCCGCCGGAGGACCTCAGTCTGTACACTTCTGCATTGTTTCTCCCGCCCAGGTCCCTCGTGAAGGCAGGATCTGAACGTGATGGTGTGCATAGAAACTGAAGCATTTTACAAGACTATACTTTCGAGAAGTCCCTAAAGATGTGCCGTGAATCTGGCTAACACCGAACTAGTAAACATACCGTTGTAACATCAGACTGGCTGCTGTATACATTAGACCAAAGAGAGGCAGGGACAAAAACATGATTTGGTAAGTATTCACAGATTTAGCCCTTCCCTAACCTTCCGGGCCTTTTGCTATGTGCATCAGGAAACCAAAACTCCAGGGGCGCCTGGGTGGCTCAGTTGATTGAGCATCCGACTTCAGCTCAGGTCATGATCTCGTGGTTTGTGAGTTCGAGCCCCGCGTCGGGCTCTGTGCTGACAGCTCGGAGCCTGAAGCCTGCTTCAGATTCTGTCTCCCTCTCTCTCTGCCCTTCCCCCACTTATGCTCTGTCTCTGAAATAAACATTAAAAAAAAATTAAAAATACATAAATAAATAAAACATGAAAAAGAAAGAAAAGAAAAGAAAACTGAAGAAACCCCAGAATCAGAGGGACCTGAAGAAAAGCTGGTTACCCTACACCAGAGGCAGGGGTGGGGGTAGGGGGTGGAGAGGGGACCTGGAACCGCCTGTGGGCAGGCGTGTAGGACAGCGGCCCTTTCGTCCGTCTGGCTGCTGAGCACTGCGCAGGTGGCTAGCCCAAACAAAAACAGGCTGTAAGTGTAAAATACAGATTTGAAAAACTGAGCACACACGCACAAAAAAATGTAAAATATCTCATCATTTTTTTTTTTTTATTTTAAATTTTTTTTTTTTTCAACGTTTATTTATTTTTGGGACAGCAAGAGACAGAGCATGAACGGGGGAGGGGCAGAGAGAGAGGGAGACACAGAATCGGAAACAGGCTCCAGGCTCCGAGCCATCAGCCCAGAGCCCGACGCGGGGCTCGAACTCACGGACCGCGAGATCGTGACCTGGCTGAAGTCGGACGCTCAACCGACTGCGCCACCCAGGCGCCCCTCATCGATCATTTTTAAATTGACACATGTTGAAATGACAATATTTCAGACATATCGGGTTGACTAACAATTACTAAAATTAATTTCACCTGTTTCTCTTTTGCCTTTTGTTTCCTTGTGGCTACCAGAACATTTTAAATTATCAGTCCGATACTCCCTATTTCTGGAAACGGCTAGGAAGAGCCGTCATCACGAGTCAGACGTTGAGAGGTACACAGAAAGAGAGAGAGAATCACCTTGCGCCGTGTCAGCAAGGTAATCGTTCTCCCTCGTGCCTCTCTGAGAAGCGTTAACCAGGTGTTTGTTTGTTTTTTAATCTTTCAATTTATTTTTTGAGTCTGTCCGCAGAGAGCCCGAGCGGGGCTCGAACTCACGAACCGTGAGATCATGACCTGAGCCAAAATCGAGAGTCAGATGCTTAGCCGACTGAGCCCCCCCAGGTGCCCCTGAACCAGGTTGCAACGAGCCCTCGGTCGCTGCCAGCCCCCACGACACAGGAAGGGCTATTAGGTGGCGGGCCGGGCGGCGTCCACCCCCAGACACGACGCACAGGAGGGCCTGAGCGGGAGGAAGGTGTGGGCCGGAGACACAGCTCTGGCAGCGAAGCCGTGGGCTCTGACGGGAGTGTGCTGGCAGGAAGGCACCAGCCAGGGGTCCAGGAGGAACTCTCCAGAGGGCCTGCGCTGACCCAGCGGTACGAGGAAGAGGCCCGCGTTAGCCACGGAGGAGAGGAGCCAGAGGGGAGGCGCGAACTCCGCAGAGGGCCGCGTCCAGGGAGCTGAGGAAAGACGTGGGGAAAGCGAGCCTCATCTCAGTGTCCCATGCTGCGGAGAGCATGGGTTTAGGGAAGGAAGATCAGTTGTGATATTTGAGGAGGGAGGGCGGCGTCGAAATCAGACTGCACGGGGTCCAGGAGGATGGGTCCGGGGAGCGAAGGGGAGGAAGTGATGTCTGGGGAGGGGGGCAGAGGCGTGGGGCCAGGGAAGATTCTGTAAGAGACGTAAGGCCGGAGGGAGGTGGGCACTCACGAACGCGGATGGGCAGGGGCCGGCGCGGAGAGGGCTGGAGAGGCCAGGGCTCGCGAGGGGGTGCTCCTGGGGAGGTGGGAGCACTCAGGGGGCACACGGCTGGCCCGGGGCCTGCCACCCGCAGGCTCCGTGTCAGAAGGGCAGGTCCTTCCTTCCCGCCCGGAAAGGTCTTCTCTACCCCTCTGGCTCCCCTTTGAAGAACCGATCACCATGTCTCCTCCCCTGAGTGAATCCAGCCAGGACGACCCACTTTGCCCACGGAAAACAGCTCGTCTGATGCCCTCCAGCCACACAGGCGCTACTTTTCTCCGGCCCTGAAGCACAGAGCCTGACTCCGCTAAGGGGAAAGGGCAAAGCTTCTCGGGCCGATGAGTCCACAGCGGCCGGAAGAACAATACAACTCAAGAACTCACCCCGAAGCCCTACAAACTGGCCCGCCAGCTGAGGGCGGCGGCGAATTCACTGAGCATTCGTGCTCCTTCGCTGCCGTCAACCAGTCAGACCTGCCGTTCCCTGTCCTGGATTCTGGGCCCCTGAGCCTTCCATCCTGCCTGCTCTATTAATCCCTAACCCTGGGGCGCCTGGGTGGCTCAGCCGGTTAAGCGGCCGACTTCGGCTCAGGTCACGATCTCGCGGTCCGCGAGTTCGAGCCTCGAGTCGGGCTCTGGGCTGACGGCTCAGGGCCTGGAGCCTGCTTCCGATTCTGTGTCTCCCTCTCTCTCTGCCCCTCCCCCGTTCATGCTGTGTCTCTCTCTGTCTCAAAAATAAATAAACGTTAAAAAAAAAAAATTTTAATCCCTAACCCTGAGCCACTCCCCGGTTTCCTTCCTCTACTCCGGCAAAGCACTGCGGGAAGAAAAGACCTAACAAAAAGATCACGGGCCGCTGCAGATTCACGCCGTCCAACATCCAGCGTCCCGCATGCTGCCTAACCCCCTTGCTTTCGCTTCCTGCTGCTTCCCTAGCAAACTGCCCCCCAAACAGCCATTCTGAATCATCTCCGGCCTCACGCTCAAAACCACAGGTACGCCCAATCTCAGCGGAAGACCCCACAGGCCTGTCACCTGCGTCCCCCCCATGCGAACCGGGCACGGCTGACCCGCCGACCACCCGCTCGGCCAGCCCAGGCCGCACAGCTACGCGCCGCAGCCTGGGTACAGGCAGCTCACGGCTCTGAAGGCGGCAGAGTCCAAGACCTGGTGAGAAGCCTGCTCCCAGCTTATGGATGACCGCCTTTCTCCGTATCCTCCCATGGCCGACAGCGAGCGAGCTCTGGTCTCCCTCTTCTTTCAAGGGCCCCAATCCATCGCGGGGACCCCACCCCCGTGACCTCATCTAGACTTAATCACTTCCCAAAAGCCCACCACCTCCAAACACCATCACGTGGGGGGGCAAGGCTCCATCATATGAATTCGGGAGGGACACACATCCGATGGCGGGCGCTCCCACGACAGGCCCGGCCCCTGTACCGCCTTCCAAGTGTGTACAAGCCTCCCCTCCTCTCCCTCTCAGCCTCCGAGGAACTAAAAGTGCCCTTCCCTAATAAAGCTCACCCCTCTCCATTTTCCTGAGTTCTAGGCTGGGCTCCTTTTTTCCCCCCCAGCAAGTATATACATTATTCAGTGCTCATCTCAGTGTGCATAGTCTTAACCCCCTCGGTCTCAGCAATTTTTCTGGACACACTTGCCTTCCGCTCAACATCTTCATTCAGCCCTTTACTAGTGGCTTCCTCTTTTGCCCTGAGATATTCACATAACTTCCTTCTCTTAAGACATTTCTAATAGGTGCCTTACCGCCTCCAACTACTCTCCCTCCGCTTCCTTTGCTAGCACAGCCCTTGTTCTAAGTCGCTCATCTTGGGGGCGCCTGGGTGGCTCAGTGGGTTAAGCATCTGACTCTGTTTTCGGCTCAGGTCGCGATCTCACGGTTTGTGAGTTGGAGACCCGCATCGGGCTCTGCACTGACAGCATGGAGCCTGCTTGGGATTCTCTCTCCCTCCCTCCCTCCCTCCCTCTGCTTCTCCCTTGCTCTCCTGCACACTCTCTCTCTGTCTCTTTTAAAATATATAAATAAACCTTACAATGAATAAATCACTCATCTTGTAACTGTCAGGACACCTCCCACCATCCACTGTAGACCTGCCGGCCTAGCTCTTGGCCACATGCTCGGTCTGTCCTGTCTTAGCTTCTCCACCCCTCTCTTCCTCCCACGGTCCCTCAACTGCCCCCTGCCTCGACCCCTGGTTGCAGGATGACCTCACTGTTCAAAGTGTTACAGGGGCCTAAGAGAAGAAACCCACCACTCAGATCTGGGCAGAGAGAAGCCTGCCACTTGGATCTGGACAGAGAAAGGCCCACGGCTCAATCCTGGACAGGAGAGGCCCGCTGCTCGGATCTGGACAGGAGAGAGGCCCGCCGCTCTGATCTGGCCAGAGAGAGGCCCACCGGTCATCACAGCACCGGCACCTGCAGGGAGAGAGGGACAGAAAGCCCGTGCAGGGCGGCAGCAGTGGGGGACTCGAGTGGCAGGCAAGGGGAACACAGGGTTAAGGCGGCCGCTCTGGAGAGGCACGCGCAGCTTCTGGCCAGAAGCTCGAATTCAGTGCAGCCGCCGGTCCCGCGGTCCCCACGGACGCCTTGACCCCTCGGGACAGTCCCATGGGGTGTGCGCCTTGTCCTCTCCATTTCACAGACCAGGAGACGATCCCGAGATGTTCAATAACTTACCAGGGCCACAAACAGCTGCGCATTCTAGCCGCCCCCCACCCCCCAGAGCAGGGGGCCGGGGCTGCGGGCCCAACCAGGGGGCAGGACAGCGACACAGGAGACTGACCGGCCTTCCGGCTGGGAGCCGTCACCTCCTCTGGGACTTGGGAGAAGGAGACCCCGCAGCCCACTCCCTCCCCTCCACCACCTGCAGGCTGCAAGGGGAGTGGTAACCACGCACAGGGTTTCACCAGCGGGCCGGCTCTGTTGTCAACTGCTCTAAATCCTCTTACCCGCTTCCTCCCCACGGCAGCCCTGCGAGGACGACCCACCAAAACCAGGCCACAGAAAGATTGGGTAACTTCCCCAGCACCCTGGGAAGTAGTGGCTGGGATCCCGACACACACAGGCTGGAATCCACACGCCTCAGCCCTGCACACCGCCACCTCTCATAAACCTGATCCAGTATGTCACGAGACGGAGGGAACTCGGGGACTGTGACAAGGTGCCTCCAAAGGAGAGTGGAGGTTCCATCCCACGGGAACCTTGAAGACAGATCCAGGGCACCAAACAGACGACCCAAGGGACAGAGTTGGCCCTCAGATAAGGTTTTGCTCAGCGCAGTGTTGGTTCATAACATCCGTGTCTTCAGGAGTGCCCCAGACTGTGTCCCTCGCACATGCACATCACAGGCCTGGTCCCTTGGGAACCAGGGTCTATCACTCCTGGAAAATAGCAATTTTGTACGGTAGGGATTTACCTGCAAGAAGTGGGGGAATGAGCCAGTGACCTCTTAAAGTTTTCTCCCCAGGGGCTCTGATTCTAAGATTATACTTACACACACACACACACACACACACACACACACACACACGGGTGGCTTATGTAAGTGAATATTCTTGCTCTTAGAAGGTACACACTGGAGGATTTCAGGGGAAAGGTCACAGCGTCTACAGCTCACTCTCAAATAGTCCAGCAAAATAAAATAATAAAACGTGTAAATACGTAGATCGTGTAAATGTAGTGTGTGTGTACATCATAAAAGAGAGGGAACACAGGCAAAAGCAAATGCGCCAGAATGTTAATAATTGGCGCATCTAGGGGACCGTACACAAGAATTCCTTCCACGCGCCACTCTTACTATTTGTCTAGACGTGTGAAAATTTTTAAATAAAAAGTGTTCGTGAAAGAAAATAATAACAAGAAGTGGGTGCCTGGCTGGCTCAGTCGGAGCATTCCACTCTTGATCTTGGGTCGTGAGTTCGAGCCCCACGTCGGGCATGGAGATTAGTAAAAAGTAAACTTAAAAAGGAAACACAAGATAAGGACATTTCATTCTCAGGCAGGAAAACCAAAGTAGTAAGAAATAACAACAGAAATCCTGCCTCATATAAACTATCTGCAAAACAATTTACTTTTTTGTGTTATGCTATATTTATCATGTTTGGCTTAAAAAGTTGATTATTGGGACGCCTGGGTGGCTCAGTCGGTTAAGCGTCCAACTCTTGATCTTGGCTCAGGTCACGATCTCATGTTCATGAGATCAAGCCCCATGTCAGGTTCTGTGCTGACAGCGCAGAGCCTGCTTGGGATTGTCTCTCTTTCTGCTCCTCCCCTGCTTGCGTTCTTTCCTCTCTCTCTCTCTCAAAATAAATAAATAATTTTTTAAAAAGTTGATCACTAACGATGTCTTAGTTTACAAGAAAATACATTAGTGACAACATTCTTCAATTTCACAACAAAATCAGTTACAGTATTCTTAACTCAGTACTTTAGCATTTAAAATAAAAACCTGGGGGCGCCTGCCTGGCTCACTTCATAGAGCATGTGACTCGTGATCTCAGGGTTGAGTTCAAGCCCCATGCTGGGTGTACAGATTACTTTAAAATGGAAAACCCGATAGACTCCACCAAAAGTCTACTAGAACTGATACATGAATTCAGCAAGGTCTCAGGATACAAAATCAATGTACAGAAATCAGTTGCATTCTTATACACTCATAATGAAGCAACAGAAAGACAAATAAAGAAACTAATCCCATTCACAATTGCACCAAGAAGCATAAAATACCTAGGAATAAATCTAACCAAAGATGTAACAGATCTGTATGCTGAAAACCATAGAAAGCTTATGAAGGAAATTGAAGAAGATACAAAGAAATGGCAAAACATTCCATGCTCGTGAATTGGAAGAATAGATCTTGTTAAAATGTCAATACTACCCAAAGCTATCTACACATTCAACGCAATCCCAATCAATTGCACCAGCATTCTTCTTGAAGCTAGAACAAGCAATCCTAAAATTCCTATGGAACCACAAAAGACCCCGAATAGCCAAAGTAATAATATTGAAGAAGAAAACCAAAGCAGGAGGTATCACAATCCTCTACTACAAAGCTGTAATCATCAAGACAGCATGGTATTGGCACAAAAACAGACACATAGACCAATGGAATAGAATAGAGACTCCAGAACTGGACCCACAAAAGTATGGCCAACTAATCTCTGACAAAGCAGGAAAGAATATCCAATAGAAAAAAGACAGTCTCGTTAACAAATGGTGCTGGGAGAACTGGACAGCAACATGCAGAAGGATGAAACTAGACCACTTTCTTATGCCGTTCACAAAAATAAACTCAAAATGGATAAAGGACCTCAATGTGAGACAGGAAACCATCAAAACCCTAGAGGAGAAAGCAGGGAAAAACCTCTCTGACCTCAGCCGCAGCAATTTCTTACATGACACATCTCCAAAGGCAAGGGAATGAAAAGCAAAAATGAACTATTGGGACCTCATGAAGATAAAAAGCTTCTGCACTGCAAAGGAAACAAGCAACAAAACTAAAAGGCAACCAATGGAACGGGAAAAGATATTTGCAAATGACATATCGGACAAAGGGCTAGTATCCAAAATCTATAAAGAACTCACCAAACTCCACACCCGAAAAACTAATAATCCAGTGAAGAAATGGGCAGAAAACATGAACAGACACTTCTCTAAAGAAGACATCCAGATGGCCAACAGGCACACGAAAAGATGCTCAACGCCACTCCTCATCAGGGAAATACAAATCAAAACCACACTCAGATACCACCTCACGCCAGTCAGAGTGGCTAAAATGAACAAATCAGGAGACTACAGATGCTGGCGAGGATGCGGAGAAACGGGAACCCTCTTGCACTGTTGGTGGGAATGCAAGCTGGTGCAGCCACTCTGGAAGACAGTGTGGAGGTTCCTCAAAAAATTAGAAATAGATCTACCCTATGACCCAGGAATAGTGCTGCTAGGAATTTACCCAAGGGATACAGGAGGGCTGATGCATAGGGGCACTTGTACCCCAATGTTTATAGCAGCACTTTCAACAACAGCCAAAGTATGGAAAGAGCCTAAATGTCCATCAACTGACGAACGGGTAAAGAAATTGTGGTTTATATACACAAGGGAGTACTACATGGCAATGAGAAAGAATGAAATATGGCCTTTTGTAGCAACGTGGATGGAACTGGAGAGTGTGATGCTAAGTGAAATAAGTCCTACAGAGAAAGACAGATACCGTATGTTTTCACTCTTATGTGGATCCTGAGAAACTTAACAGAAACCCATGGGGGAGGGGAAGGAAAAAAAAGAGGTTAGAGAGGGAGGGAACCAAACCATAGGAGACTCTTAAAAACTGAGAACAAACTGAGGGTTGATGGGGGGTGGGAGGGAGGGGAGGGTGGGTGATGGGTATTGAGGAGGGCACCTTTTGGGATGAGCACTGGGTGTTGTATGGAAACCAATTTGACAATAAACTTCATATTAAAAAAATCAAATCAAATCAAAATCAAAATCAAATCAAAAACTTGGCAGCACTGGATAGATCTGAGACATCGTGTTTCACGAAGTACAAGTTGCCAGGAGGCTGGCTATCGGTCTACTGTTCCTTGCAGGTAAAAGTACCCGGAGAAGACGGAGCCCCCCAGTGAGGAAGGCAGCACCGTGAACTGCTCCTTGTGGGCACAGGACCAGAGCAGTTTCCCTGCCGGACTCTTCACCGAGCACAGGGCTCAGGCTCGCTACAGATGGGACAGCACCTGCCAGCCACAGTCAGATCCACTCTGGCCCAAGAAGGCAGCTCACTGCACAGGCGCCCCTCCGGCCCGGATCAGCAGGGGGAAGGCAGAGGGCGTTTAAGCACTACTAACCCTTTCTCCTCCGGTGTGTTCTTTCTTCGAATGACAATGCATTAGGTGAATTTATTTCAAGAGGCCTCCCGCGTTCCCTGAGAGGAGAGGGGAGGGGAGATGAGGGGAGGAGAGGAGCAGGAAATAGAGAAGCAAAGATGCCTCTTGTTCTAACTCGTCCCGGAATACAAGGCCAGAGGCACAGAAGACCGGATGACCCTGAGAGCTCCTCTTAACGATTCTGCTGCCAATAACACGGGACTGCAGCCGAAGCAGTCAGGTGGGCTTCCAGAACCCCAGATGCCCGGAAGGGGGCTGGGGTCCTGGCCATCGAGGAGGAAACCATGTAACTCACAGTTCAGCCTCAGGAGCAGAGAGGCTCCTAAAGGTGAGTGAAGAAAAACGGGGGAAAAAAAGAGAGAAGGGCAAAAAAGAGCAGAGGCCAGAAAAACATCAGGCCATGAATTTCTGAGAAAGAGACAGAGGTCTAGAAAGGAGGAGAACCGAAAAAGAAAGAGCAAGAAAACACTGAAGGAGATGAGATTATAGCTTTCGGAGACAAGGAACAGAAATTCCCAAGCTTAATGGCGAAAATGAAAGACAGAAGTTCAGAAAGAAGAAATGACAAAGATACCAGACAACTGGAAAGTTGAGCAAAACTGTGAAATAAAGTGGTACAGTTACATACAACATTAAGGCTGATCAACCCACTTTACTTGCACGAACCGGGACTGTGAATCAAGCGAAACGATTGAGAATTATTGTAAAGTATCTTTTAAGACTACTCGTAACATTAGTCGATCGTTAAAGTCTTTTACGGTTATTAAAGTACCTTTTAAAGCAACTATTTAGGAACTTACTGAAGTCAATGTAGTAAAATAAAACTAAAATCGTTTGTTTTTTGTTTTTTTTTTAATTTTCTTTAACCTTTATTTATTTTTGAGACAGAGACAGAGCATGAATGGGGGGGGGGGGGCAGAGAGAGAGGGAGACCCAGAATCGGAAGCAGGCTCCAGGCTCTGAGCCATCAGCCCAGAGCCCGGCGCGGGGCTCAAACTCACAGACCGCGAGATCGTGACCTGAGCTGAAGTCGGACGCTTAACCGACTGAGCCACCCAGGCGCCCCTAAAATCGTTTTTGAATTTTAATAATTTCTTCCAAAGTCTTTTTGTCAGGCGTTTAGAAGAGAGTCCAGAGAAACGGTGCAAACGCATGTGCGTACAATGGGGAGTGTGCTGTTTTCAACTGGTTCCTCAAGAGGGAAAAGCCCTGATTGCAAGCATCTGCATTTCCACGGTGTCAACACAGCCATCTGGGCCAATTTTGAGCTGCCAGAGTGAAGTCACCGGGGGAGGAGGTGGGAAGAGATGTTCCCAGGGTCCCCAGCACATCACCGCACGGCACCCCAGCACACGTACACGAGACAGATTTGCAACAACGTGGATGGAACTAGAGTGTATTATGCTGGGCGAAATAAGTCAATCAGAGAAAGAAAGATATCATAGGATTTCACTCATGTGTGGAATTTAAGAAACACAACAGATGAACATAGGGGAAGGGCAGGAAAAATAAGATAAAAACAGAGAGGGAGGCAAACCATCCGAGACTCCTAAATACAGAGAACAAACTGGGAGATGCTGGAGGGGAGGTGGGTGGGGGGATGGGCCTTGAGGAGGGCACTTGTTGGGATGAGCACTGGGTGTTGTATGTGAGCGATGAATCACTGTGTTCTACTCCTGAAACCAGTACTACACCGTATGCTAACTAACTTGAATTTAAATCGAAAAAAAAAGCGTAAGTAAGAGTCAAACGTGGTACTGCAATTAGGAAGTGGCCACTTTTGAGTATTACCTTTTCG
Source organism: Lynx canadensis (assembly GCF_007474595.2). Lineage (NCBI taxonomy): Eukaryota > Metazoa > Chordata > Mammalia > Carnivora > Felidae > Lynx > Lynx canadensis. The sequence goes on from NC_044319.2 coordinate 4,865,765, forward strand.
TTGTTAATAAGCACCTTCATTTTCGCATTTTATAAGAACAGCCTGGAAAAGTACAGAGGGCTTGACGAGTCTGGGTGACGCCCGCACGCAGGGGCCGTGCTAATCTCTGCGCCGTTCCAAACTGGGTGTCAGTGCCGCCCCAGGGAGCACCTTTGTTTTGTTCAATATAATTTCCTTGTAAGTTTGTGTAATTGACTTGTTCCATAAATGAGTGCGGCGGCGCCTTGCAGGATCCCTGCAAACCTAACCATCATCTCTGTGAGTCAGCGCTGGACCTGATGTTTCTAGACAGGTTCATCCTCTGAACGAACGAGGGCCCACTCACTGAGTGTTCGACCGTGTTTCTGAAACAGAAATTCGGTATGTTTATTGTAAAAAAAAAAAAAAAAAAATCTGTTTTTCCTTTGGAAAATGTTTTTCTTTCTTTTAAATCAATCTCGTGGGGTTTTCCTTTTCTTGATCGAGGACCCCTGACTTTTGGTAGCATTTTCCAAGAAAATGAAAATCAACATTCACATAAAGTCTTTAAAAATCTGCAGGGCCATTTCATCCGCTTTGGCAGAGGAGACGTGGCCTTGTGTCGATAAGAAGTACGAACCAATTCCAGAAGCCTTTATGGTTAAATACTACGAATTTGTTTCTGTACTTGCACTATATACAATGCGTAGACGTGGGGACAAAATCGTTTCAGAACATACGAGTCACAGGAACGTTGCCCAAAGGTGGCACCGTTTAGGTTATACACAGCCTGTGTGACCAGGGCCTGGCTGGTCCTGGCAGGCGTCCAGTGGGTGCAGTACCACGTTCCTGACACAAGGTGGAGCCAGTGCCACGGAGCTAGGCCCTTGGCGCGTCTTCCGCTAAGGGCAGGCTAAGGTCAAAATCGTTCAAAGTGAAGACCCGGTTCAGGACAATTGACACAATGCTAAGGGACAAAAGACAGGCAAAATATTTTACCTCCTGTACGGAATAGCGGATATTCGGCGACGTATAAGAGAATGCGGAAAGCGATTCAAAAATTTCTAAGAAGGAACAGAGCGGGATTCGAAAATGATTTCCATTTACTTGGTAAATATTTGCCAAACACGACTGTGTGCCAGGGACTGTTCTCGGTAGAACAGCCGGCAGAAGGAAGACCCTGCCCTCGCACTGGGCGTCTTTCACAGATTGATCTTCTTTTGCAAAGCCGTGAAATGAAACCGAAATAATGGCTAAACCTCCTTATTCAGCACAACTGCTCTATTAAAAAAAAAAAAAAAAAAGGCTTATTTTTCCAGAGGCCCCTCTAGTCAAGTGAGGATCGTTTTCCCACTGCTAAAATGTGCTTTCCAAAAACCTCTGGGCTCTAACCGGTTACAGTATTATTTCTCGTATAGTCCTATGTGCTAGAGGTTCCAGCCCCCAAGTGAAGAACTCGGGATCCCCTGTGTATCACAGAAAAAAACCTCTAGCAAATATTGGACGCTCTAGATAATAAATGACTCAACGGCACCTCTATTTTTACCGTGGGTGCTGTGGTTACTGTCATGAACCAGATAGACAAGGATCACCACCTCTGTCATTATTATCCTCAGTGCATTAGCCGGCTGGGGCGGCCATAACAGAACACCACGTCTGGGGGGCTTAAGCACGCCCCAGGCGTTTTATTTGCTCACAGCTCTAGAGGCAGGAAGCCCAGGATCAAGATGGCGGCACGGCGGGTTTCTTCTGAGGCCTCTCTCCCCGGCTTGTGGACGGCCACCTTCTCCCCGTGTCCTCACCCTGTCTTCCTTGCGTGCGTGCATCCCTCGTGTCTCGGTGGTCCCAAATTTCTTCTTCTGACTCGGTCAGATTTGGGCCTGCCCTCATGCACTCATTTTATCTCCGTCACCTCTTTAGAGAGGTGATTATCTCCAAATAAGGTTACATTCTGAGATGCTGGGCATCGAGATGTGACTTCTGGCTGGGGGGACTCATCTTGGCCCCTGACAATAACAATAACGACTATTACGCTCCAACCACCCTTTCCTGGCCGCCATTTCTTGCCGGGACCACGGCAGTTGCCCTCATCTAGCCACCGCCTCTGCTCTCACCAGCCACCGCCATCCACTCTCTGAGCAACCAGAACAATCTTTTAAAAATGAAAATTAGTGGCACCTGGGTGGCTGAGTCGGTTAAGCGTCCGACTCTGGCTCAGGTCACGATCTCACAGTTCATGAGTTCGAGCCCCGCATTGGGCTCTGTGCCGACAGTTCAGAGCCCGGAGCCTGCTTCGGATTCTGTGTCTCCTCTCTCTCTGCCCCTCCTCCACTCATGCTCTGCCTCTCTCTCTCTCTCTCTCTCAAAAATAAACATTAAAAATTTTTAATAAATAAATAAAGATGAAAATTATACCACGCAGTTCTCCTGCTTAAAACCCCCAGGAGCTTCCCACTGCACTGATAATGCCTGTGAGGGCTCAACATAATTGGGGCCCGGCCACCCCCTGACAGGTCTCACACCCTGGTCTCCAGCTGCCTGCCTCACAGCCACACCGTCCTCTGTTTTTCTCTAACACACTAGACCCCTGCCCCTTCGGAGGACCTTTTAATTTGCCCTCCCCCAGTTTTTCACATGGCTGGCTCCTTCGAACCTTAAATATCCTTTTTTTAATGTTTATTTTTATTTTTGAGAGAGACAGAGAAAGAGAGTAGGGGAGGAGCACAGAGAGAGGGGGACAGAGGATCAGAAGTGGGCTCTGCACTGACAGAAGCAAGCCCGACGTGGGGCTCGAACTCATGAACGGTGAGATCACGACATGAGACAAAGTCGGATGCTCAACCGAGAGCCACCCGGGAGCCCCTCGAATCTTAAAGATCTTAACTCGAAAATGACCTCCAGAGAAATTTTCCCTGACAGAGATCTACCCTGTTTCCGTTTCACCCCACCTCACTAACCCCTCATTTGCTAACACATCACCCTCTTTTACCTTCCCCTAGAGCATTTCGTAACATCACCCTGTTTCATGTACTGTATTTATAGCACTTTTTACTGAAATCTTGTTACTTGTATATTCTCTGTCTCTTCCTCTAAAATGTAAGCTCCGTGTGGGCACAGGCCCCTCCCTGCTACATCCCAATACCTCGAAGGATCTCACACATAACAAGGACTCAGTATATATCTGTTAAATAGTACATGAATTTGTAGAACACTTTACAGTTTGAAAAATACCTTTCAATCAAAGAGAACTTTCAGATTTATTCATTCATCTAATTCTCACACCTATCTATATTGCGGGAATTTTTTTTTTTAAGTTTACTTATTTGAGAGAGCACGCTCATGTCGGTGGGGGAAGAACAGAGAGAGCTGGGAGAATCCCAAGCAGGCTCCGTGCTATCAGTGCAGAGCCCAACACGGGGCTCAAATCCATGAACCATGAGATCGGGACCTGAGCAGATCAAGAGCTGGACGCCCAACCGACTGAGCCATCCGGGCACCCCTCAATCCATATTATAATCCCCATTTTAAAAATAAGGACTCACCCTCCAGGAACGTAACTAGTATGGAGCAAAATTGGAAGCTGGTTCCATTCTCTGATTCCTGAGATTCTGTCTCTCAGGAGTCTCCGCAATAACATTTTCTTAGAACCAATCACGGTGGCTAATGCGATTTGAGGTGAAAAGTAGTGGTAGAGAAAAAGACCCGGAAGTGGAACAGAACCACAGCGCCTTTTGCATATCTCTCATAGATGTTTTGGTTGTAACAAGGGCTTAATAAACCTTTACTAGATTAATTAACTAAAACATCTTCCACTGCTGTGAAAGATCTAAATAATCCCAAGATCAACACTGACCAAATGGTTGCTCGCCGTCCAAACAAAACAGACAAAGAGCTCACTGTCCTGGAGTTTCCTTTTTAAAAAATAACACTGAGACACCATTCGGCAAATGTGATGGTAATCATTTGTTACACGTCAGATCAATCAATGAATGTGAAAATTAGTGGGCAAAGTTTGAAGAGAAAGGATATTTTGAAGTCTCTCCCCCAAGGTATTTATGAGTTCCAAAGGGAAAAATAATAACTTCGTGGTGGTAAACCTAGCAGACACTTCCTCAAGCAAGCGAACAAGGTGAGCATCACCAGCAATGACACGGCCACATCAAGTACCCGCTGCCGTGATGCTCTGAGAAGAATACAAAATCACTCCCTGGTATTCCTGCCGAAAAACGCATTACCTCGATCTGTGCGGGGGGGAGAAAGCGTCTGACAAGCCCAAACTGAGGGGCATTCTACAAAATCACTGAGCAGGACTTTTCAAAAGTAACAAGGTCATGAGAGAGAAAGACGGGGGAACTGTCACAGGTTGGAGGACTGAAGACACTAGACAACTAAGTGCAAGGATTGTGTGTCAGATCCTGGAAAAGTTATTTTAAAATAATAATTTATGCCTTTTTCTCTATGGCTAAAAACTGGAGATTTCTTTTAAAAATCAGATGTTTTTAAAGAGGTACCACTTTTATACCTCGGAGATATTAGCCATTTGCAACGTAACATTTTCTCAGTCGTTTATCTCTTGATTTTTTTAATTTTTTCTTGAAATTTTTTTCTGATGTGGCTGAGCATGTCAATCTTTTCACTTTAGAATTTTGTGTTAGAATTCCAAGTCCATAAAGGAATTCACCTATATATTTTTTAACACTTAAAAAGATCTTCCATTTTATGCTTGGATTTTTGTTGCATATAGACTTTATCTTGGTATACAACTTGAAGTACAGATCTAATTTCATACTGTTTCGAATGGCTATTATATAGTTGTTGAGTCTACCTTTTCCCCACCTATTGGAAAAGTCACCGTATCATAAATGAACTCTCTGTATGAATATTTCCGGATTTCCTGTTCTATTTCATTGTCTGTTATGCCACACTCCACTCGTTGTAAAAGACTTGTAACGTTTTACTATCAAATAAAGCTAAACTCACCTCCATTCTCTTCTTTATCAGCAATTTCTTGGCTACTCTTGCTTATTTGTTTTCCATGTGAACATGAAATTCACTTGCATAGCTCCAGAAAAGTTCTGTTGGTATTTCAACTGTGGCTGTGTTGAATTTGTAAGTTGAACTCACCTTTATGAGTGCAAGTCTTCCTATCCAAAACAGGTGGTACGTCTTTCCATTTGTTCAAGTCTGTTTTTAGATCTTTCAGGTTTTCCAAAGGTAGCATTTGTAATTTTTTTGGTTATGTCTCTAAATTTTAGCTTTTTTGTTGCTCTTGTAGATCGGTCTTATCTTCCATGGTATCACCTAACTGGTCTTTGTATAGTTGAAGGCTCTGGAGTTTTGTGTATTGGTTTGATTTCCTACTGCCTTATTGGAGTTTTTTTTTTTTTTCCCATAGTAATTTTTCCATTGGTTCTCTCAGGTTTTCTAGATAGTTCATAATTTCTAGATATTTCATAATAAAGTTTGGCTTTATTTGATAGTAAAACATTACAAGTCCTTTACAATGAATGGAGTGTAGCATAACAGGCAATGAAATAGAACAGAAAATCCAGAAATATTCACAGAGAGTTCATTTATGATACGGGTGACTTCCCCAATAGGTGAGGAAAAGGTAGACTCAAATAGAGACCATTCTCTCTTCTGTCTTTCCCACCTTCTACCATTTCACGTCCAATATTTATGTTTCCATTACAACTTGCCTAATTGCGCTGGCTTAAGCCTCTAATGTTAAATAATAATGGCAGATATGGATATTCTTGGTTTTGTTCCTGACTTAACAGAAATGTTGATTGTGCTCCCTCGTTAAGAAAGAAACTGGATTTTAGGCTGAGATACACAGATTTCATGTCACGATACACGGATTTCCGGATCGACTTTACTGAGTGTGATTTTAGGTGTCAACCTGATTGGGCTTAAGGGATGTCCGTATAGCTGGCAAAATATTATTTCTGGGTGTGTCTGTAAGGTTGTCTCCAAGAGATTAGCATTTGAATGGTAGACTGAGTACAGAAGATTGCCCTCACCAATGTAGGCGGACATCATCTAATCTGTCGGGGGCCTGAGTAGGAAGAGAAGGCAGAAAGGCCGAAAAAGGGCCTATTTGCTGTATTTCCTTGAACTGAGATACCCATCCCTCCTGCCCCTGGACACTGGTGCTCTTGCTGCTTGGCCTTTGGACTCAGACTGAACCACATCACTGGCCCTCCTGACTCTCCAACTCACATACAGTAGTCACTGGACTTCCTGGTCTCCGTAATTACGTGAGCCAATACCTGTAATGAATCTCCTCCCCGCCCCCACCCCGCTCTACATACAAATATAGATATACAGATATAGACGTAGGTATAGATGATACAGACATGTCCTATTCTGTTTCTCTGCGGAACTCCGACGTATTGAGTCTTTAAAATTATGAGCATGCAGAATTCTGCCCAATGCCTCTTATGTGTCTGTAGAGATGATCCTGTGATATTTCCTCTCAGACCTATTAATATCATTAAATGTAGGGGTGCCTGGGTGGCTCAGTCGGTTAAGCGTCTGTCTCTTGGTTTCAGCTCAGGTCATGATCTCATGGTTCATGAGTTCAAGCCCCGCATCAGGCTCTGCGCTGACAGTGCAGAACCTATTTGGGATTCTCTCTCTCTCCCTTTCTCTCTGCCCCTCCCGTGCCTGCCTCTCTCTCTCTCTCTCTCTCTCTCTCTCAAAATAAATAAACTTTAAAAAGTAGTGAAATATATGAATACACTTCCAAACATAATACTATTCTTTCACTCCTGGAATAAATCCCATTTTGCCTTAATGTGCATTTCATTGCTTAGCATTTCCCTTATAATCTTTGTATAGATATTCATAAGTAAGATTGGTCTCTAGGAATTTTTCATTAAGTTTTTGCTATCAGTATTATACTTACTTCAGAAAAAGAATTTGGAAGTTTTCCTTCTTTTCTTATTTTCTGGAAGAAATTAAGTACCATTGGTACAAAAGTGTTTTTCAGGTTGGATGGAATTCTCCCGTGAAAGCATGTGGATTGAAGCCTTTTGGTGAGAGAGCGCTTTGAAAACTTGCCTATTGATTCTACAGAAATTGGTATGTTTAGATTTTTTACCTTTACTGGGTGCCATTTTTTGTTAATTTGTTTTGCTTCGCTTTTTTTGGTCCATTAACTTTTTGGAAAGTGGCTTTTAGTAAATTCACAATGGTAAGCAGCCATTACCACTATCTAATCCTAGACCATTTCCCAGAGAGGATCCCATACCTGCCAGCGGTCCCTTCTCATTCCCTCTCCCCTCACCTCCTCGTGATCACTATCTACTACCCAAGTTGTCTTTCACTTGGCGTAATGTCTCCCGGGGAAACCCACATTGTCACATGTATCGGTACTTCATTCCTTTTTGTGGGTGAAGAATATTCCATTGTGTGGACCCACCACGTTTTGTTCATCCATTCATCGGTTGATGGACAGCTGAGTTTCTCCTTTTCGGCTGTTAACATTCATGTGCAAGCTTTTCTGTGAACGTGTTTTTTCATTTCTCTTGGGTATATGCCTAGGGATGAAATGCCTGGGTCCTACGGTAACTGTGTTTACCTTCTTGGGGAACGACAAAAGTTCCCTGACGTGGCTGCACCATTTCACATTCCCACCAGCAGAGTATGGGGATTCTAATTTCTCCACATCCTCACTGACATTCGTTATTTTACATGAAGAGGAATTATAGCCATCCTAGTGAATCTGAAGTAGTATTTCTTTACGGTTTTGATGTGTATTCCCCCTTAACAACGAATGATGTGTGGCATATTTTCACGTGCGTATTGGCCATTAAATATGTTCTTTGGAGAAATGTGTATTCGAATCCTTTACCCACTTTTTCATTGGGTTATTTGTATTTTTATTATTGAGTTGTAAGAGTTCTGTGCACATTCTGGATGCCGATACATGATTTGCACATATTTTCTCCCCTTCCGTGGCAGACTTTTTATTTTCATTATGGTGTCCATTGAAGCGCTAAAGTTTCTAATTTTGATTTAGTCCAATGTACCTATCTTCCTCCTTCTGTTGCTTTGCTTTGTGTGTCATATCTAAGAAGCCACCGCCCCATCCTGGGTCACAAAGACTTAACACCTATGTTTTCTTCTAGAGTTTTACAGTTTCAGGTCCTCGGTGTAGGTCTCTTATCTAGTTTATTTCTTATATATGGTACGTGGCAAGGGTCCAAACTTCACTTATTTGCATGGAAATATCCAGTTGTCCCAGCACCATTTGTTGCAAAGACTATTCTTTCTCCATTGGATTGACTTGCCAACTTTGCAGAAGATCAATGACCATAAATGTAAAGATTCATTCCCCAACCCTCAACTCCATTCCACTGATGTACATGTGTAGCCTCATGCCATCATGTCAGTATCACAGGTCTTGATTACTGTAGCTTTGTGTAAATTTTGAAATTGGGAAGGGTCAGTTCAACTTTGTTCTTCTTTTTTGAGATTATCTGTGGCTATTCTAAGTCCCTTGCAATTCCATATAAACTTAAAAAAAATTTTTTTAATGTTTATTTATTTTTGAGAGAGACTGAGACAGAATGTGAGTGGGTTAGGGAGAGAGAGAGAGAGAGAGAGAGAGAGAGAGAGAATCTGAAGCAGGCTCCAGGCTCTGAGCTGTCAGCACAGAGCCTGACGCGGGGCTCGAACTCACGAACCATGAGATCATGACTTGAGCTGAAGTCGTACGCTCAACCGATTGAGCCACCCAGATGCCCCTATTTTTTTTATTTTATTTTTTAATGTGTATTTATTTTGGGGAGGCAATTCCATATAAACTTTAGGACCAGCTTGTTGATTACTGAAAAAAAAAACGTGAAAGGCAGCTGGGATTTTGATAGGGATTATATTGAATCAGTTGATCGATTTGGGGAGTATTGCCAGCTTAACAATAATTAAGTGTGTCCAAACCAGGTATACAAGTTCCAACAAATGATATTCTACTAGAAAGTTGCCCTTTACAGCTAAATTTTCAGATTTGCTTGCATAGAGTTGTACAAACGATTCTCATGATATCTTTAAATTTCCCATTTCGATTGTTATTTCAGCCCAGACATTTGTGCCTTTTTGTGCTTTCTCAAAACAAACAAACAAAAAACCGCCAGGGACTTTTCTTATTTTAACCTTTTACAAAGAACCAGCCCTTCAATTTATTCATTAGTTCCTGCCATTTCCCTTTTCCAGCCCCATCATGCTTTATCTTCACCAAGCCCTCCCTTCTGCTTTCTCTCATTTTGCACTTTTCCCCCAGCTTTTTGAGTCATATATTCTATCCATTTTCTTATGCTTTTATTTTCCTTGATCTAGGCATTCATGGGCTCTTATTTGGTTGTACCTTGTGGATTCTAATGTCATTTCCATTTTCATATCTCGTTTCCATTATGGTTACTTTCCAGAAGTTTTTGATGTCATTGTCCTAAAATTTCCCCTTTGACCTAAGAGTTGTTACAGGCTCTTAAAAATTTTTCCAGGTTGAGCCCCAGACTTGGATAGGGATGAGATTTTCCAGAAAAGGACCTACAGGGAAAAGAGGGATGGGGATGGACCTAAAAGGAGCTCAGAAGGAAGAATCGGAGGTGTTGGATAAAAACAATAGGTGAACTTGGGGAAAACAAGGGAAGAGACAACTAGTGACCTCAGGAGACACCGTTTGAATGGGAATGGGTTTGGGGATAGAAGTCAAATTACAAAGTGTACATGAAGAATGAACAGGATGAAGGTTATCAATGGAAGCAAACCCTTTTTCTCATTAAGATTCTTAGCTGTGAAGAGAAAGACAAGGATAGGGCATTAGCTGGGGGTTTATTGGGTAGAAATGTTTTTTGTTGTTCGCTATTTGTGTTTTGGTTTATAGGAAAGGCATCTTTAGAGTGGGATATTTTGGAATGACACTGAAGCCTTTCCATCCAACTCAAGGCACCCTTCCCCCAACCAAGGCGGCTAGCACATTCCACGTTCACTGCCTCAGGGAAAAGATTACTCAGCACAACATAGAGATCTGGGTGAATCCAAGGAAAGCTTACTTATCCAAAGGGCTCATTACTTGAGACTGTGTGGCTAGGCCCTCATTCTCTCCATGTCTGCTCCTGTGCTGGCCTCCATGTTTCTGCCTGGCATTAGGCTATGGGTTCCGGAGAGCCAAGGGTCTTGTGAGGTAGGAGAGCCCTCGAGGTCAGCTCTACGCTGCTCTTCTGTATGCAGTCCTGGGCTATCTGGGTTATGGGGCGGCTCTGTAAAGGCCACCACCACATACACATAGACACACACACACACACACACACACACACACACTGTTAGCCATTTTTTTCCCCCAAGCTCTAGTTAAGATTCCTGGGAGCCGGGTTTGGGAATTCCTTTTGCCCCATATCCTTGTTTGTACCTATTACTGAAAGAACGTATGCCACGTTCTTCAAGTTCCTGTTCAAGTCTTTGCTCATTTCACTGTGTGGGCTTTTTTTTTTTTTTTTAAGAAGCTCCCAGGTAATTGTAGGTCTAGCGCACCCAGAGCTAGAAACCACTGATCTAGTCCACATGTCAACCTACCTACCATCCTAGAGTTCTTTTTCTAAAAGCCCAAATCTGTTACCTCTCTGCATTTATGGATTTCTGCTGCCTACATAACAAAATCCAGGCTCCGTAGGGCACAATTAAGACCATTCACTGAATGGCCTCAATCCACCTTTATAATATTTATTTCCTAACAACGCCACAAACCAGTACCTCTGGTCATAGGACTGCTAACAGGACTGACACCGTAGGGGCACCTGGGTGGCTCAGTTGGTTGACTGTCCAACTTCAGCTCAGGTATGAGCTCACAATTTGTGAGTTCAAGCCCCACATAGGGCTCGCTGCTGTCAGAGCAGAGCCCACTTTGGACCCTCTGTCTCCCTCTCTCTCTGCCCCTCCTCCGCTTGCGCTCTCTCAAAAAGAAAATAAAACATTTTAAAAAAAGAAAAATATTAGTGACACTGTATATGGACCAAAGACAATGCTGTACACATTGCAGAACCCAAATGTTAAATACATTTTGTCTTCAGTAAATTTTTATTTTATTTATTTAAAAAAAATTTTTTAATGTTTTATTTATTTTTGAGACAGAGAGAGACAGAGCATGAGCAGGGGAGGGGCAGAGAGAGAGGGAGACACAGAATCTGAAGCAGGCTCCAGGCTCCGAGCTGTCAGCACAGAGCCCGACGCAGGGCTCGAACTCACGGACAGTGAGATCATGACCCGAGCCGAAGTTGGACGCTCAACCGACTGAGCCACCCAGGCGCCCCTTCAGTAAGTTCTTAAACATAGGAGAGACGAGAAATAGAAGCTCTTAGTTAGAAAGAAAAATACTTTTAGAGTTGGGAGAGCAAAGGAAAGATGGCCAAAATGAGCTCTCAGGGAAAGGCTGGAAACTATCACAAAACGCACTGGTACTTTTCAGGGGGAAAAAAAAAAATAGACATTTGGGTATCACTTCTCAGCAATTCAGAAAATGAAACCGAAGAAGGCTACAGGTCAGGAGCTGGGGTAGCCACCGTGCCTTTAAATTAACCAGAAGCTGACTTGAATTACAGCACTTGCAACCTGGCTCCTGGCCTGGTTTCATCACTGCATTATGCAGTGACACTTCCAAACGCTCGTTTCCGAGTCCTTCAAAGACACAAACAATGAATTCCCATGCTCCTTGGGACCCTGCTAATGTAACCCAATCTCCTTTCACAGCCACTTGAATAGCACCCAGCACAGTCCTGTCTCTCTCAACTTCCCCAGGGAAAGGACAGATTTAGACACCTCTTACTATCTCTACAGATGAAACGGATGAAGTTTCCACCACTCCCTCCATCCAGAATTTGTCGAACACGGAATCCCACCGCCACAACTGACCATGGTGGACACCGAGTCACTGGCCCTGTGTACCATACGGAACCACTGGCTACTGATCGCCTCCTGCCCTTCTAGCTCCTCTCCCCTCCCCAGTCAATCTGGGGCCATTTCAAACAACTCCCAGACTTTCTTACGCAACCACAGACGTATCTGATCGCCACAGCCTGTGATTTGCAGGGTAAGTCCCGAAGGAGGACATTTTTCACGTCACGCCTGACGGCGGTAGCAAAACAACGAGGGCTCTTCCTCTATTTCCCATCAGCCTCTTCAACCAACTTCAGCCTCGGACACAGCTCCCTAAGATACCTGGGCGCCCCAAATCCTTCCTTGGGTTCCTGTGGAGAAAGTTCCATAAGGCAACTCTGTGAGGATAACAGTCACCCCTACAACAAACTCCACCATCCAGGGGCTTAACACAACGCTGATGGAGGTGGCTTATACTAAAGCCAAAATGAGTTTTCTTGATCGAAGAACGGCTTTACCCCAAAGAATCGTTCTGCTTCCACCTTGTGGCTCCATCACCTTCGACGCATGGCTTCCAACGTCACTCTACTTGCACGCATCAAGCCAGAAGGAGACAAAACACGAAGGGCCACGCACGGGAGGATTTTAAAGATCAGGCAGAACTTCCGGGACATTCCACTGGCCGCAACCCAGCCAGGCGGTCTACCTAGACTGCACTTCCGAGCCTCCCGCCACCTTCCCAGCAGGGTGGGAAGTCTAGCTTAGCTGTGTGCTCAGGAAGGCAGGAATACAATTAGCCTGCCCAGTCTCTACCAGTCAAGCACCATGGCAGGAAATCACTAGCATTACCAGGGAGGACTCCTGGCCCGGAATTGGGTTGAAATGGCCTACTTTTAGGTTTCTACCACCTCATCAGGGTTGGGGGGGGAACTCTACCGGATAGGGAGTAATCCACAGTCCCGGTGAGAGGTCCCTCATGTGTAGGGTGTGGCGCTTTACGCCCCTAGACCCGCCTTGCGAGGAGGTGCGGCTGCCTTCACCAGAGATGGCTACACAACCAAATACGCCATCTCTCCACAGGCCCCAACAGAGACGCTAGGACACTGTCTGTCATCGGAGCCCCGCTCCATCATTCTTTTCTTTTCTTTTTCTCTTATCGTATTTTAGTTCCTATGTGAAGGAGAACAGGTTGAGGCTGCAGGACTATGAAGCTGGAAGCCACAGAGGGTACACACCCCAGGAATTATATGCCCTGAGGCCCCAGGAACTACACTCCCCGAGACCACCAATCCTCAGCCCCCAGCTCCTGATTTTTCAACATTTTTTTTTTTTTTTTTAATTTTTGGGACAGAGAGAGACAGAGCATGAACGGGGGAGGGGCAGAGAGAGAGGGAGACACAGAATCGGAAACAGGCTCCAGGCTCTGAGCCATCAGCCCAGAGCCCGAAGCGGGGCTCGAACTCACGGACCACGAGATCGTGACCTGGCTGAAGTCGGACGCTTAACCGACAGCGCCACCCAGGCGCCCCCCCAGCTCCTGATTTTTAAGGTGAACAAAATTCACACCTGATCTGGGGCTCCTGGGTGGCTCAGTCGGTTGAGCCTCCGACTTCGGCTCGGGTCATGATTTCCCGGTTCGTGAGTTCGCGTCCCGCGTCGGGCTCTGTGCTGTCAGCGCGGAGCCTGGAGCCTGCTTTGGGTCCTCTGTCCCCCACTCTCACTGCCCCTTCCCCGCTCACTCGTTCTCAAAAATAAACATTTAAAAAAAATTTGTAAGAAAAAAAATCGCATCTGATCTAGACAATACAATAAATACGACAGACAGATATCTATAATCCAGAGTCAACCAAAGTCAGCCTCCAAAGTTACCAAAGACAGGAAAAGGGTGTTCTTTATCACAACAGCAAATTAAGTGCCCTGGACAGGACAGTCCCAATCTAAGAGCTATACGTCTGTCACGTGGTATTCTTTTAGTCAACTCCCATCTATGAAGCCTGGGGTATGGTTTACTAGGACATCTAGGACCCCCCCCCCCACCTTTCTGATGTCATCCAATACACTAAAACTTAGCACATGTGTGTACTTAGACTAAGAGTAAACTGGAAAGCTACGTCCATTCTGGACTCCTGAATGCTACTGACACGCCATAAAAATCAACTTCATCACGGGCTTGGTCCCATCCCAAGGGAACTGTACCGTCCTATGAAAGTGCACAACCATTTGAGTGAAAAGGGGGGGGTAATAAAATAACATACATGCATAGCCTTGTATATGTACGCATAGGATATTTCCGGAGTGATCCCTAGAAATTAGCACTGATTGTCACTAATACTTTGGAGGGGTCCTGGACGGCGGGTGGAAGGGAGTTAGCCAGACTTTTCTCTGGACTGTTGTTCTCTTTGAATTTTGAGCCACGGAAATATATTATTTTAAAAAGGTATCTTTAATTTCAATCCCCCTTCCTGATTACTCCCTTCACACCCTGTCACCAAGATCCACTATTGTCTCTCAAATCTTTCTTCCCCCTTAACATCTTTGAATCTTTGGCAAACTCCTCTTCAGTCACAGTGAGGGTGGCCTTCTTAGTCTGTTCTGGCTGCCCAAACAAAATGCCATGAACTGAGTGCTTATAAACGACAAACATTTATTTCTCATAGTTCTGGAGGCTGGCAAGTCCAAGGTCCTGGGGCAGGCAGACTTGGTGTGGTGAGAACCTGCTCCCTCGATAGCGTCTTTTTGCTGTAAACTTACTTGGGAGAAGGGATGGGCTAGCTCCCTGGTCTCTCTCGTGAGCGTGAGCGTGCTAATCTCACCCACGAGGGCTCCACCCTGATGACCTAATATCTCTCAAAGGCCCAACTCCCAATACTATCACACTGGGGGTTAGGATTTCAACATATGAAATAGAGGGATGGGGGTTGGGCACACAAAGATTCAGACCATAGCCGTTTCTTTTTTTTTTTTTCTATTTTTTTTTAACATTTATTTATTTTTGAAAGACAGAGAAAGAGAGAGAGCACCAGCTGTGGAGGGGCAGAGAGAGAGAGGGAGACACAGAATCTGAAGCAGGCTCCAGGCTCCGAGCTGTCAGCGCAGAGCCCGATGCGGGGCTCAAACCCACAAACCATGAGATCGTGGCCTGAGCTGAAGTCAGATGCTTAACTGACGGAGCCACCCAGGCACCCCAGACCATAGCAACTTTTTATTCATCCCCCCCGCCACTACCATTCTAATATCAGAATTTAATTATGCAGATTGGGACACCTTATCTCCCAACAAGAAAAAAAACAAAGTCTTCCTCTTCAGAAAAGGGAAGAAAAAAGATCTCGGGCTTCCAGGATTTACTTTTTGGCATTCCAGGAAAGGGCTACAGTTTTGAACAATTCCACATCAATAATTTTAGCCCTGACACTACAATAGCATCATATTATGAGCAACCCAAGATTCCAAAATTAGGAGATACATTAAATTATGATACAGCTATACATCCCAAGGTGTTTGTCTTACAGCCATTTTTAACAATGATGGTATAAACTTTTAAGATGTCATTCAAGTACAAAGTATTTGACTATAAGGCAAACATTTGAAACATGAAAGAACTGGGGCTCCTGGGTCGCTCAGTTGGTTAAGCGTCCAACTTCGGCTCAGGTCATGATCTTGTGACTCAAGAGTTCGAGCCCTGCATGGAGCTCTCTGCTGTCACCGCAGAGTCTGCTTCAGATCTTCTGTCTCCCCCCTGCCCCCCTCCCCGTGTCTGTCCCTCCCCACCTCGTGCTCTCTCTCTCTCTCTAAACATTTTAAAAAATAAACATTAAAGAACTTGCAAAAATACCCAAGAGCCCTTTTCGCAAAAGAAACTGACAAGAGAACCCAGACCACAGAAATAAATCAAAGAATATGAGAAGGGAAGGGAAATGGGGGTCAGCAGTAATTCCATTCAAATAGAGAAAAAATATACTAAAAAAATTAACACAAAACCAAGTATGAATATTGTACCTTGTCAGCGTAAACATAATAATGTGCCGCAGATAAATCGGGGAACTGAGGGTGAAAAAATGGAAGAAATTTAAAAGTGCTAACGTCCACATTCTCCACAGGAGGGAGTCAACTGACACTCTGTATTTGAAATAAGTAGTTTTTTAAAAACACACACACCCTCTTAAGGTTTTCCTCATTATCTTCTCTGAAGTGAAAATAAATAAAACATTTGAGAGTCCACAACTTCTTCAATTTATTTTTTTCCTTTCTTAATTCAAGTAAAATTAAATTAATACTTTTTGTTTTTTAAAAGCATGGTTATCGTGATCTTATTTTTAGAGGCTAGTCTCTTCCCTCATGTATTTAATAAATGTATGTATATTGGGCAACTGCTATGTGCCAAGCACAGTCCGAGGTGCTGAAATACAGCAGTGAACAGAACAGACAGAAGGTCCTGCCCTCATGGGGATTATATTCTAGATAATTTTCTTCCATACGTTTTCTTTTTCCTTTCTTCCCATTCTTCCTACTTCCTTTCTTATTAACTCCCCATTTATCCTATTATATGAATAAAAAGAGGTCTAGAGCTACATTTGTCTAACATTAACAACTGTTAATTTGGGAGGTAAGATTTGGGATGATTTTTAAATTTTTTTTAATTAAAAAATTTTTTTTCATGTTTACTTAATTTTTGTGAGAGAGAGAGAGAGAGAGAGAGAGAGCGAGCATGAGCGGGGGAAGGGCAGAGAGACAGACAGACACAGAATCCGAAGCAGGCTCCAGGCTCTGAGCTGTCAGCTACAGAGCCCGAGGCAGGGCTCAAACCCACAAACCGTGAGATCATGACCTGAGCCGAAGTCAGGCACTTAACCAATTGAGCCACCCAGATGCCCCAATTTTTTATTTTTTGAATTTTTTTTATGTTTACTTTTGACAGAGAGAGAGAGAGAGAGAGAGCACGAGTGCGAGAGGGCAGACAGAGAGGAAGACACAAAATCCAAAGCAGGCTCCAGGCTCCGAACTGTCAGCACAGAGCCTGATGTGGGGCTCAAACCCACAAACTGAGAGATCGTGATCTGAGACAAAGCCGGACGTTTAACCGACTGAGCCACTCAGGCACCCCTGGGAGGAGATTTTAAAACTTCGAGTGATTATTTAATCGCAGTTCATCAAAAGGACAATTAGAAGCAAACCGAAATTTCACAAAGCAACCGGAAAGTGAGATGGTGAAAAGCCAAGGTATACACCACTCTTGAAACAAATATGCATTTTTATTGTGAAATACATTGTGAGATATTACAGAAGAAAGGACACACAAAAATATAACAGCCATACATCCAATACCAAGATTTAACCTTTTGCCACATTTGCTTCCGATTTTTTCGCTAACAATAAAACACGGCAGAAACAGCTGAAGTCCCGCTCTCCATCCCTTCCGCCTCTGTCTTCCGATGCGACCACCATCCTGAGGATAATATTTCTCGTTCCCATGCACAGCATTGTATTCATACCCACAGATGCTGCTGTTCTTTTGTATATTTAACATTTACGTATGTTATCAGGTTTGCTTCTTTTTGTAATTTTTGTGACGCAACGTTCGTTGTTGAAATTGATCCAAGCTGTCCACGTGGTGTAGGTCATCACTCATTTCCTTCACGTGTGTGAACTACGCAAGAGCAGACCCAGTTTCTACAATTATGGATCCAACAATCCCATTCCTCTTTAATACTGCGTTTTCCCATCGCACAAACACAGGCCCACTGACCTGCACAGTTTCTCCAAAGCTCTTTGAGTCGTTTCAAGCTTTCTCAGATAATAATTGTTGAGGGAAACTGTCCCTGCAATCTCTCTGTATTGCTCACCCTTTTTACTACCCTTTTTACTACCTGATTAAATGTATTGTGAAGTCTTGTATCAACTTATCTTCAAAAATAGTATTAAATACAAAGAAGTAGAAATAATATTCAAGGTACCTCCAATCTTCTTAGGAAAAGTGATCCCTAATCCATCACAAAAAGGTTCTTCTTACCTACTTCTTATTGAATTTTAGACAAGCTCTAATACACTCAAAGTTCCTGCCAACTGCTTAAGAAACTCAAGTCTCCTTATCAGTGAAACAGATGAACACTGGGTGTCGTGTGCCTCAGAGACTCATGCTGAGTTGGGATGGAAACACCAAAAAGGAGACTCGGTGCATTAGCAAGAGGACACCGGGGGGCCGCTGGACTACAAAAAGTTTGCCCAAAGACTATGAAAACAAGAAAATATTAGGAAAAATCTCCTACAGAAGAAGCAGGAATAAAGTAAACACAGAATAGTCTCAAATACCAATAATGTCACTCTGCAAAGGCACAGAAACATAGGAATGGCACAGATGGGTGGGGTTGGGAAGCGGGACGACCAGCACTTTTATTCCAGGATTGGACCCTTGTCATCTTGGCGCACCAAATTCTCCAGGATCAGACCATTCTGGAGTTGGTTAGAATGGAGTGTTAAAAACATATATAACTTGATCCGATCTTAAACGCCTTTCAAAATTCATTCATGATTTTTCATTTGCTACTCTTAACACTCTCGGGGCTTAAGTGAAGCAGGCATGAGGAAAATAAATAAAAAGAGGGTGGCACATAAAAAACCAATGATAGTAATCAAAACCATGATACTGGCACAAAAACAAACACAGAGATCAATAGGACAGGATAGAGAGACAGGAATATACAATGGAGAAAAGACAGTCTTTTCAATAAATTACATTCGGAAAACTAGACAGCTACATGCAAAAAAGATGAAACTGGGCCACTTTCTTACACTCTACACTAAAACAAACAAACAAAAAAACAAACAAACAAAAAAACAAACAAACAAAAAAACACCTCAAAATGGATTAAAGACCTAAATGTAAGATCTGAAACCATAAAACTCCCAGAGGAAAACATGCAGCAATCTCTTGGACATTGCCCTTAACATTCTTCTAGACATGTCTCCTCTGGCAAGGAAAACAAAAGTTTATTCTTATTAACTACTGGGACTACACCAAAATAAAAAGCTTTTGCATGGTGAAGGAAACCATCAACAAAACAGAAAGGCAACATACCAAATGGGAGAAGATATTTGCAAATGATAGATCCTATGAGGGATTAGTATCCAAAATACATAAAGAACTTATATAGCTCAACACCACAAAAAAAAAAAAAAAAAAGATAATCCACTTAAAATAGGCAGAGGACCTGAATAGACACTCTTCCCAAAGACATCCAGATGGCCAACAGACACATGAAAAGGTGCTCAACATCACTTATCATCAGGGAAATGCAAATCAAAACCACGATGAGATATCACCTCACACCTGTCATAATAGTCTCAAAATGACAAAACAATGACAAGTGTTGGCAAAGAAGTGGATAAAAGAGAACCCTCATGCACTGTTGGTAGGAATGTAAATTGGTGCAACCTCTGTGGAAAACAGTAATGGAGGTTCCTCAAAAAATTAAAAACAGAAATGCCATATGATCCAGCAATTTCACTACTGGGTATTTATCCAAAGAAAACAAAGATACTAATTCAAAAAGATATATGCATCTCCATATTCATTGCAGCATTACTTATAACAGCCAAGATACGGAAGCAGCCCAAGTGTCCATCAATGGATGAATGGATAGAGAAGATGTCACACACACACACACACACACACACACACACGAACATTTCTTAGCCATAAAACAGAATGAAATCTTGCCATTTGCAACAACATGGATGGACCTGGAGGGTATTATGCTAAGTGAGGTGAGTCAGACAGAGAAAGATAAACACCATACGATTTCACTTGTATGTGGAATCTAAAAAGCAAAACAAATGAACAACCAACAAAAAACAAACAGATTCTTAAATGCAGAGAACAAACTGCTGGTTGCCAGAAGGGAGGTGGGGAGGGAGGGTGGATAAAATAGGAAGGAGATTAAGACGTACAAAGAGATGAAAGGTATAGCACCGGGAATATCGTCAGTAATACTACAATAACGTAAAAAAAAAAAAATTCAACGATACAGCCAGCAACTGACTCTACTGACTTGTAGTCTACCTTTATTCTGTTAGACTCAAAAATGAAAGAAAACTGATTACAAAGGAACTAGATTTGTTTGTGATTCAGATTTGAATGACATTCAAATTCAATTCATCAGCTACATGGAAAAATTAATTAGCTTCTTTACTTTAAAGGCATTCCTTGTGGAATGTTATTTTTTACTATACTAGCTTCATTCAGGCCAACTTAAATGTATTCTCTTAAGACTACTCTGATGACTCTTGTTTGTTTCCAAAAACCAAATCCATACCGGTGTGTAATTTACCTTTTTTTTTTTTTTTTAATTTCTGAACACCAGAAAGTAAAAATAGTCAAAAGACAGATGGCATACAGTTCACACTCTATGGCTAGGATCTTTAATATATATATAAAAAAAAAATTCAATAAAAAAATGGGAAAGGACATGAACTGCCAGTTCAAACAAAAGGAAACACAAACCACTTTTAGACATACAGAGAGAGGTCCATAATTAGAGAAATGAAAATTAACACTGAGTTTCTATCCTTTACGTATCACATTAGCAAAAATCTTAAAGTCTGATGATTAAACTTTGTCTAAGAGAGAGTAAGGAAACAGGCATACTCATAAAATAAAGTGAAAAGGGGGCACCTGAGTGGCTCAGTCAGTTGAGTGTCCGACCGGCTCAGGTCATGATCTCGCAGTTCATGAGTTTGAGCCCCGCGTCAGGCCCTGTGCTGACAGCTAGGAACCTGGAGCCTGCTTCGGATTCTGTCTCTCTCTCTCTGCCCCTCCCCTGCTATTACTCTGTCTCTCTCTCTCAAGAATAAATAAACATTGGGGCGCCTGGGTGGCGCAGTCGGTTAAGCGTCCGACTTCAGCCAGGTCACGATCTCGCGGTCCGGGAGTTCGAGCCCCGCGTCGGGCTCTGGGCTGATGGCTCAGAGCCTGGAGCCTATTTCCGATTCTGTGTCTCCCTCTCTCTCTGCCCCTCCCCCGTTCATGCTCTGTCTCTCTCTGTCCCAAAAATAAATAAACGTTGAAAAAAAAAAAATTTAAAAAAAAAAAAAAAAAAAGAATAAATAAACATTAAAAAAAGTTTTAAATAAAGTGAAAGAATACATTGTCAATATAGCAACAGCTAGCAAAAATATTCATGCACTTTAATATATTTTCAAGAATTTAACTAAAGAAAAATTCTCACTTTTGCAAAATAACATGCAAAGTAAGCTATTCTCCACAACATGGACTGTCATAACAAGAGTCTGAGGATGCCTGGCTGGCTCAGTCGGTGAAGTGTCCAACTCTTGATTTTGGCTCAGATCATGATTTCACGATTCATGAATTTGAGCCCTGCATCAGACTCCATGCTGACAGTGAGAAGCCTGCTTGGGATTCTCTCTCTCTCTCTGCTCCTCCCCTGATCATGTGCATACACATATGCTGTTTCTCTCTCTCTCTCATTCTCTCTCTCTGCATCTCTCTCTCTCTCTCTCTCTCTCTCTCATTAAAAATAAACACACTTAAAAAAAAAATAACAAGAGCCTGGAAACAACCTAAATAACCACTGATAGGAAATTCATTCAGTATATTATGGTTCATCCATACAACGAAATGAGGAAGCTCTTACGTACTAATAAGAATAATCACAAAGATATGATAAGTGAAAAAAGCAAAGTACAGAACAGTTTAGTCTCTCACCACTTACATTAAAAATACACATCCTGCGACGCCGGGGGCTCAGTCGGTTAAGCTTCCGACTCTTGTTTGGCTCAGGTCATGATCTCATGGTTCATGGGTTCAAGCCCCACATTGGGTTCAAGCACATTGGGCTCTGTGCTGACAGCATGGAGCCTGTTTGGGATTCTCTCTCTCCCTCTCTCTTTGCCCCTCCCCCATTGGCTTGTGCTCTCTCTCTCTCTCTCAAAATAAGCAAACATTTTTTAAAAAAAAAATACACATCCTATAACTCAACATCAAAAAAAACACAAACAAAAACAGTACGATTTAAAAATGGGCAAAGGGCTTAAATGGACATTTCTCCAGAGAAGAGGTACAAATAACCAACGAGCACAAGCAGATATGCTCAACATCATTAATCATTAGGAAAACGCAAATCCAAATCACAAGATACCACTTTAGACCCATTATGATAAAAAGGAAAAACAGAATAACAAATGTTGGCAAGGACATAGAGAACTTGGAACCCTTGTGCTTTGCTGGTAGAAATGTAAAATGATGCAGCTGTTGTGGAAATCGGTGTGGTGGTTTCCTAAAATATTAAACATAGAATTACTACATCATCTAGCAACTCTCCTGCTGGGTGTTCATCCAAAAGAACTGAAAGCAGGGACTTGAACAAATATTTGTTCAGCGATGTTCATAGCAACATTGAGCAAAAAAAGCCAAAAGGTGGAAACAACCCAAATGTCTATGAACAGAGGAATGGATAACTAAAACGTGGTGTATACGCACAGGAGAGTATTATTCAGCCTTAAAAAGGTTATGAAATTTGGGGCGCCTGGGTGGCTCAGTCGGTTGAGCGTCCGACTTCAGCTCAGGTCATGATCTCGCGGTCTGTGGGTTCAAGCCCCACGTCGGGCTCTGTGCTGACAGCTCAGAGCCTGGAGCCTGCTTCAGATTCTGTGTCTCCCTCTCTCTCTGCTCCTCCCCCACTTGTGCTCTGTCTCTCTCACTCTCAAAAAATGAGTAAATGTTAAAAAAATGTTTAAATAAAAAAAACGCTATGAAATTCTGAGCCTGTCACAAGGATAAACCTCAAAGATGTTATGCTAGAAGAAATAAACCAGACACAAAAGGGCAAATGTTGTATGACTTTGCTTATATGGCATCCCAAGAACAGTCAAACTCATAGAGACAGAAAGTAGATGAGTGGCCGCCGGGAGCTAGCGAGAGGGGGAGTGCGGAGTTATTGTTTCAAGGGGTACAGAGTTCCAGTTTGAGAAGATAAGGTTCTGGAGATGCGTGGCAGGCATGTGAATGTACTTAAAGCCAATAAATTGTACACTTAGAAATGGTTAAAATGTTAAATTTCATGTTATATATACTTACCACATTAAAACACACACACACACACACACACACACACACACACACTTGTATGTGCATGGACTGTCTCTGGAAAAAAACTTGTAACAATCTTGCTTTAATAAGAGGAACTGGGGCACCTGGATGGCTCAGCGGGTTGAGCGTCTGGCTCTGGATTTCAGCTCAGGTCACGATCTCACGGTTCTTGACTTCCAGCCCTTCCTCAGCCTCCGCACTGATGGTGCAGAGCCTGCTTGGGATTCTCTCTCTCTCTCTTCCTGTCTCTCTGTCCCCTGCTCCCCCTGCTCACTCTCTCTCAAAATAGTTAAATAAACTTTAAAAATAAAATAAAACATGGGGCACCTGGGTGGCTCAGTCGGCTGAGCGTCTGACTTCAGCTCAGGTCACAATCTCACCGTTTGTGGTTTGGGCCCCGCGTCGGGCTCTGCGCTGATGGCTCGGAGCCTGGAGCCCGCTTCCGATTCTGTGTCTCCCTCTCTCTTTGCCCCTCCCCTGCTCACACTCTGTCTCACTCTCTCTCTCTCTCAAAAATAAATAAACATAAAAAAACTTTTTTTAATAAAATAAAACAAAATAAATAAAAAGAGGAACTGGTTAGCCGGAGTTAGAGGTAGAAAGACGTGCCTGTACTATTCTTTGTACCTTTTGAATTTTATCCCTTGTCTGTATCTCATCTATACAAAAATTTGGTTCTCAATCAGTCTTACTGATTGAAATCTGAACACAGAACAGGAAAATGTACTTAAGTCACAATGTATCATGCTCTATGTTTGATATGAGGCAAAATTAAAATGGTCCCAATTAATGATATTAAAAATCTGCCTCAATGGTTTTCAAGGTGCCAACTTTCAAAAGCTAGTTAATAAGGAAAACGAACTTCAGAACTTAAAAACTCAACACACAATGCACAGAAATAAGTAAAACAATTCTTATGAGAGGTTTGTTATGTATAATTGCTAATCCAGAGCAAACAGAGGAAAAACTACTTTAAATTATTTACTTCAATAATACAAAGTATAATACTACTAATTATATTGTCCTAAAGTATAATACTACTACTAAAGTTACTACTAATAATGTAATACTATTAATAATAGCTAGTTTGTTCTGAGCTAATATTGTTCTAAAAGCTTTAAAAAAATGACCACTGACAACATTGGTTCTCAAATTTTCTGGTTTCAAAATGTGTTTTGCATTCTTAAAAATTATAGAGATCCCCAGAGAGCTTTTCCTTACGTGAGTTATATTTATCTCTATTACCATATTAGAAATTAAACCTCAAAAAATTTAGGGGTGCCTGGGGAGCTCAGTCAGTTAGGCATCCAGCTCTTGATTTCAGCTCAGGTCATGATCTCACGGTTCGCGAGATCAAGCCCCGCAACGGGCTCTGCACTGACAGCATGGAGCCTGCTTAGGATTCTCTCTCTCCCTCTCTCTCTGCCCCTCCCCTGCACATGCTCTCTCTCAAAATAAATAAATGACTTAAAAAATATTTTAAATATTCACTTAAAAATCTTTTTTACTTTTTTGTTTTATTTTAATAATTTAAAAAAAATTTAATGTTTTATTTATTTTTGAAAGAGAGAGGGAGACAGAGCGTGAGCAGGGGAGAGGCACAGAGAGGGGGAGACACGGCATCCGAAGCAGGCTCCAGACTCCGAGCCGTCAGCACAGAGCCCGACTCGGGGCTCGAACTCACGAACCGTGAGATCGTGACCTGAGCCGAAGTCAGACGCTTAACTGACCGAGCCACCCAGGCGCCCTTAGAAATCTCTTTTAAATATTTTAAAATATTCATTTAGAAATAACGATAAATAAATCCAGTGCAAGTGTATGTAATTTTATGAAAAATAAGTGCATTTTCCAAACACGAACAAACTGAGTTAGAAGAACGGCACCGTCTTCCATGTTTGCAAATCTCCCTGCTGTCGGGCTTCACAGAAGACAGCTGGGTTCTCATATCTGGTTCTGCATTCAATCTGTTGCAGTATCACACATCATGTGGCTTTTCAAAACCTCCAACATATACTTGTGAAAAATTGAGAATGAAAATAGCAAATACTGTCTTAAAGTTACTATAAAAATAGTTAAGACCTCCCAGACCCCTGAAAGGATCCTTCCTCTGAGGCCAAAGTGAATAGAGAGAATAAGTAAGTTCCTCAGTCACAGGGCTGGGAGTGGAGCCCCGGCAGGCTGATTCCGGACCTGCGGTTGCCCCTCGGACCGGGAGGAAAGCAGCAGACGCCCGTTTCATGACGTTTTACACGGCGGTACAATTTCAAATTCAATCTCTCAATTCATGCAAAGCGGAGGTGAGGAGAAAGGAGAGTAATTGCCCCAAAACTCATCCTGAGGGGGCCCAGGGCTGCCCTACCAAGAAAATGGCACCATACTTACACTGTAGGAGAGACACAGCTAAGTGTCCTGGGAGCCTCTCCAGCAACAGCTCTCTCCTGCCCAAACCGAGCCCTTAGCTACATCTCTGGACTCTCTGTCAGATGCTTCCCTACGCTATTCTTTACATAGACTTCTGCCTTCAATTCTTTTCTCCCCCAGTTTTATTGAGGAACAATGGACAGATGTCACTGTGTAAGCGTAAGGCCTGCAGCATGATGGTCCGAGTTACGTACGTTGGGACACGGTGACCACAACAGGTCCAACCTACATCCGTCCTCTTATGCAGACACAATAAAAAGAACAGAACAGAAAAGAAAAGGCCTCCTTGTGATGGGAACTCAGGACTGACGTTCCTCACCTCTTCCCTACAAACCACCCAGCAGCGTTAGCTGTACCCGTCCTGTGGGACATCACACCCCGGTGCTTACCGCGTAACTAGAGGTTTGCACCTCGCGACCAGCTTCCTCCGGCTCCCCTCCCCCATCCCCATGTCCAGTAACCACTGGTCCAGTAACCAGTGTCCTGGTCTCCTTTCCTGAGTTTGTTTTTTCATTTGTTCGCATTTTAGATCCCACCTATACGTGAAATCACACGGTCTTTGTGTTTCCCTGACTTATCTCATGAGCATAATTCCCTCAGGATTCAATGATGCTGTCACCAACAGCAGGATTTCCTCATTTTTATGGCCGAATAATATTCTATTGTATATCTATACCGCGACTTCTTTATCCCTCCATCCATCGATGAACACTTAGGTTGTTTCCATGTCTTGTTGTGTTTTTTTTTTAATTCTTTTTTTGTAATTGTTTAATGTTTTTTTTTTTTAATTTTTTTACATTTGTTTACTTTTGAGAGACAGAGAAACAGAACACACGTGGGGAGGGGCAGAGAGGGAAGGAGACAGAATCCAAAGCACACCCGAGGCTCTGAGCTGTCAGCACAGAGCCCGACGCGGGGCTCGAACTCACAGACCGCGAGATCATGACCTGAGCCGAAGTCGGACGCTCAACTGACTGAGCCACCCAGGCGCCCCTACAGATGCCAACTCTTGCCACACAAATAAAAAGACTGAGATGAGGGAAGGTCCCCGAAGCCCCCCACACCCAACGACAGGTCACCTGTCAGACACAAGCCTCAAGCAAATACTGGTTTCTCTTCTCTGCTCCCCTGGTCTTCCTCTGGCTCTCCCTGACCTAACACTACCTCTGTCCCCTGCCCCCTGGAGAACCTTCCAGCCTCAGCAAGAGGTCTGAGGCGAAGGCAAGAGCCATCCTTGGATTGAGTCGTTCATGCCACGTGCTCCCCACCTCATCCCAAACCCTGTCACCGGCACGACCGCCCCACCGGATGTCTTCCTCCTATGATATACCCACCCTGAGGATAAAGTGCCCCCCCAAGCGGCACCCGTGTGGCCCGCGCTGTGGCCAGAGCATCTGAAGCCACGTGAAGCCACACACATCCTCGGCAACAGCTGAGCCAAGGCTCACACAAGGCCGACCGCGCTGGTGGTTCTGGAACGGAATTCCCAACCTTATCTATCGTCTGCTTCAAGGCCCAGAAACACGGTGGAGGGAGAAAACTCAACTTTATAAAGTAATGAACGGCACCGCCCCTTCTCAGTCTCCTCTCCTACAGTCACACCTGTGCATTCAGGGATGAAGACACTATACGATACACACAGTTACAATGTGTGGCCAACAAAATAAAATCGCATGCGGTGGTTCCGCCGGTGTGGCTCCTTTAAAGCACTGAGTCCCCCGACTAGCCCTTCTGTCACTTCCCACTGCTTCGCTGGCCTCTGTGTCCTCGCTTCTGAGTTGCGAGACTGTGATCCCCCCACATGTTCCTCGTTCGGCTCGGTCTCCTGGAAGGAAGGTCCGTGGCCTCTCTGGGATGTCCGTGGCCTGGATCCCACAGCCTCTGCTGTTCTCGTGGACAGTCTCTTCTGCCTTTTTGTTTTGCTTTGTTTCCTTTCTGGTCTCAAACTACTGTCTCCTGTCCTCCATTCCCGATCTAGCAGTATTCATGTCTCTCTCTCCTCTTTGTATGTTCTTCTGTTTGGGTTCTTTTCGTTACTTGACTTGGGGAGCGTATCACTGTTCAAGCATTATTAATCTTTCTTTGTAATTTCTGGCTCGATCACACAAAACCTATTTATTTTTTTATTTAAAATTTTTTAATGTTTATTCATTTTTGAGAGACAGAGAGAGACAGAGCACAAGCGGAAAAGGGGCAGAGAGAGAGGGAGACACAGAATCCGAAGCAGGTGCCAGGCTCCGAGCCGTCAGCACAGGGCCTGACGTGGGGCTCGAACCCACGAACTGTGAGCTCACGACCTGAGCCGAAGTCGGACACTCAACCGACTGAGCCACCCAGGCGCCCCATAAAACCTACTTATTTTAAAAGCAAATTCCGTTCACTCGACTCAACCAATAGTTACCGAGCACCAACTATGTGCCCAGCAATCATGCTACAGCAGGGGTCACCTCACTCACAGAATTTACAGTCCGGAGGTTGCAGCGGGCAATGTGGATATTCTTTTCATCAGGTTATAAAGAATAGGAAACAGTATTGATCCAAAGCGCTAGCTAGTAGAAGGCTTCCACAGAGCACAGGGAAATAAACACTTTTAAACAGCATAAGAAATCCAAGGCCTGGAAAAAGACAAGACCCCTCCTCTATTTTAGGAGTTGTGTCCGTCATTTAGAATCAGAACAAAGAAGGGGCGCCTGGGTGGCGCAGTCGGTTAAGCGTCCGACTTCAGCCAGGTCACGATCTCGCGGTCCGTGAGTTTGAGCCCCGCGTCAGGCTCTGGGCTGATGGTTCGGAGCCTGGAGCCTGTTTCAGATTCTGTGTCTCCCTCTCTCTCTGCCCCTCCCCCGTTCATGCTCTGTCTCTCTCTGCCCAAAAAAAAAAAAAAAAAAAAAAAAAAACGTTGAAAAAAAAAAAAAATTTTAGAATCAGAACAAAGAAGACACGTCCAAACCTCACATCCACCGTATTATTCGCCTCGTGGTCAAACACTTCAAAGGCGTCTTTGATTTTTTTGTGGAACTCTGCTACGGTTATGTCTGCAAAAGACAAAGTAAATAAAAATTGTTTTAATTACTCTCCCTTGGGATTCCGAACAGAAATTTCAGCCGCTCGGCTAGAACTTCTCAATAAGCAAGAGCACGCGGAACTCTCCTCATCTGAACGCACCAGTTAGCATGCTTCCCTCCCTCTCGAGGAGTCAGGGAACGGACGGACTCTTGTTTCTCGAGGCACGAGACACACGCGGTGCATTATCGGAGTACCTACGCCTCTCGAGTACACAGCCTCACGCGGTTTACACGTGTACAGGGTCATGGGGCCACCGCGATCGAGACACAGGAAGCTTCCAACACGGCGTGTCTTCTGTCCCGAGTCGTCTGGGCAGAGAGTCCCAGCCGAAGAGGCAGAAGGAACCCGGCACTAGATACTGATTGTAGGTCACCGGCATGCCCACCTGCCCTGCTTTATCCTGTGCCCGAGGAGGGCGGAAGCCGGGGGCTGGGAAGGCATGCAAAGGCCACACGTGACACTCTCTCAAAGAGCTTTCAAACGAGTTTTGAGCCTAAGAATTACTTCTCTGAAACAATTAGGAAGTCATTTATTCGGTAAGTATTTATTGAGGCTCTACTATGTGCTGGACACAACTGTCGGTGCCAAGGTTACAGCAAGGAGCAGAATGGACAGAAGTCCCTACCTCATGGAGCTATGCGTACTGGAGGAGATACAGAAGCTCACACATACACTGTAGGTCAAATGGGCCTGGAAAACATAAAGCAGGGAAGGCCTATGAAGAGTGCTGGCTGTGTGGGTGGGGGAGGATGGGGGGTGTGGGGGGAAGGCCTCCTTAGTGATGAGGGGGAAGAGGCAGCCTTGTGAATATCCACAGGAGGAGTTTTTAGGCAAAGAGAACAGCAGAGGCAGAAGGGTAGGAAATAAGGTCAGAAGGTGTGCATTTGGGGATTTGGGGGCAGAAGACGGGTTCTATACCTGCATGGTGCTTTAAGGATTTTCTTTTTTACTTTAAATGAGATGAGGGATCACTGGAGGGTTCTAAGCAGTGCTGTGACATAGCCTGGCTTATATTCACTTCAGCTACGATGTTAAGAATATACTGGAAAGGGGTGCCTGGGTGGCCCAGTTGGTTAAGCATCTGACTTCAGCTCAGGTCATGATCTCACAGTTCGTAGGTTCAAGCCCCACATCAGGCTCCGTGCTGACAGCTCGGAGCCTGGAGCCTGCTTCGGATTCTGTGTCTCCTTCTCTCAGTGCCCCTCCCCTGCTCACACTCTGTCTCTCAAAAATAAATAAATGCTAAAAAAAAATAATAATAATTAATTAATTAATTTAAAAAAAGAATATACTGGAAAAGGGCACCTGGGTGGCTCAGTTGGTCAAGCGTCTGATTCTTGGTTTCAGCTCAGGTCATGATCTCACCGTTTGTAGGTTTGAGTCCTGTATTGGGCTATGTGCGGAACCTGCCTGGGATTCTCTCTGTCCCTCTCTCTCTGCCCTTCCCTGATCACTCTCTCTCTCAAAATAAATAAATTAATTTAAAAAAATTTTTTAATGTTTATTCATTTTTGAGAGACAGAGACAGAGTGCAAGTGGGGAAGGGGCAGAGAGAGAAGGAGACACAGAATCTGAAGCAGGCTCCAGGCTCCGAGCTGTCAGCACAGAGCCCGACGCGGGGTTCGAAGTCACGAACCATGAGATCTTGACCTGAGCTGAAGTCGGACGCTTAACCAACTGAGCCACCCAGACTCCCCTTAAAGGATGTCCTGGAAAGGGACAAGGGTGGAAAGAGAGACTACTTAGGAGGTTATTGCAATATTCTAGAGGGAGACTGATGATGGCAGGGATAAAAATGGAAGCAGTTGGAGACGGTGAGAAATGACAGGATTCTGGATATATTCTAAAGGGCACAGCAAACAGGACTCGCTGATAAGGTTTGGTGTTAGGTGCAGAGAAAAAGATAAGAATTGAGGTTGACTCCAACGTGTCCGGCTGAGTGGAAGCCTAAAGGGGGAAAATGCAGTGAAGTCTCAAATTTTATTTTTTAGATACTAAGTAAAACTAGGACACCTAGAAAGGGAGAGATTGAGTTTATATAATTATTTTAATTATAAACAGAATACCATCAAATTATAGAAAATGGGGGGAGGGGGAATTTACTCATATTCCCTTTACCCTAACATAACCACGAATCATTTTGCTAGATTTTCATCCAATCTTTCTTCGCACACAACCTTTAGTATATTGTATTTCGTATACCATCCTTTCGCTCAACAAAAACTTACTGAATACAACACTACGTACTAGGTTTGCGTCAGATGCTGTATCCACATTTATAACCAGCAAGGTATCAACCAAAGTTCAGAGGGGTTGCTCTCTCCCACACTCTAATTGCTAGTACGCCTTAGTTAAGAACCGTAACTCTTAATTCCTTCACTCAAACGTTATACCTTTCCAGGCTACAACATAACCTACCTAACCTTCCATTTTTAACAGTACCAAAGGAATATGCCACAACTTACTGATATTAATTTTTCTGTATTATAAAAAACATGGCAGTGAACCACATTTGCTAACTTCTCAAGCAAAAAACAAAAAAATGTCATCTGATTATTTAAATTTACTCTCCTTTGATCACAAGCGGACCTGCTGCGAACGATCGGTTCTTGTTGTCTGCTCACTCCTCTCGGATCTCCCGTTTTTTCTTGGCAAGTTTTGTAGGTGCTCTTTAAATAATGAAGACTTAACCTTGTGTCATAATTACCGCAAAAAAAATTCCAGGTCAGTTGTTTGCATTTGTTTTTCTAAAATAGAACGAGCTTCACATCCTTGCTGACCATCCATAGCATACCAGGTTATTGGAAGAAAAAAAGGATACGGAAGAAAGTTTAGATTAGGTAAAAATCACTTTGAATCCTACCATGTGGGGTTAGCTACTCTCTTGTTGTCCTCTAATCTAACTTTCACTCAACAATAAATTGTGAGCATCCTGTATTTCAAAAATATGTTTATTACATTCTCATTTCTAGGGACTGCTTGGTATACCGTTATAGAGATTTATCATAATTTATTTAACCAACCCTCGAAGTGTAGGCATTTCGGCTGTTTCCAATTTTCCACTGTTATAGTTATTCTTTGGTGAACAGTCTTGTCCATTTCATCTTTGTGAGTTTGTCTTATTATCTCACTGAAATACAGCGAGCTGCAACAGTTGAATTTGTGTGGGATATTGGGAAGGATCTAATTAGTCATAATAATGTCTTGGGAAAGTCTCACTGGTTGTAACGCTGCCAGTGCAGAAAACTGATGTCCGCTTTCTAAGTTTAAGGTCATGTTATTAATTTTTTTAAGTTCTTATTCAAATTCCAGTTAGTTAACGTACAGTGTAATATAGTTTCAGGCGTACAATTTAGTGATTCGGCACTTCCATACATCACCCCATGGTCATCACAACAGGTGATGACTTAATCCCCATCACTTATTTCACCCATCCCCCGCCCACTTCCTTCTGGGGACCATCAATTTGTTCTCTATAGCTAAGAGTCTGTTTCTTGGTTTGCCTCTCTTTTTTCTCCCTTTGCTCCTTTGTTCTGTTTCTTGAATTCCACATATGAATGAAATCATAGGGTATTTGTCTTTCTCTGACTTATTTCACTTAGCATAGAACTCTCTAGCTCCATCCATGTCATTGCAAATGGCAAGATTTCATTCTTCTTATGTCTGAGTAAATTCCATTGTATAGATATACCACATCTTCCTTATCCATTCCCCAGTCAATGGACACTTGGGCTGTTTCCATAATTTGGCTGTTATAGGTAATACTGCTATTAATCAGAGTACATGTATCCCTTTGAATTAGTATTTTTGTATTCTTCGGGTAAATATCTACCAGTGCGATTGCTGGATCGTAGCTCAGTTCTAGTTTTAACTTTCTGAGAAACCTCCATGTTTCCCACAGTGGTTGCACCAGTTTGCATTCCCATCAACAGTCCAGAGGGTTCCCCTTTCTCCACATCCTCTCCAACACCTGCTGTTTCTTGTGTTGTTGATTTTAGCCATTCTGACAGGTGTAAGGTGATACCTCATTGAACTTCTGGCTTATATTTCCCTGGTGATGAGTGATGTGCAGCATCATTTCAAGTGCCTGTTGGCCATCTGCGTGTCTTCTTCGGAGAAATGTCTGTTCGTGTTTTTTTGTCCATTTTTAATTGGATCATTCATTTTTTGAGTGTTGAATTTTATAAGTTCTTTATATTTTTGAGGTACTAACCCTTTATCAGATATGTCATTTGCAAATATCTTCTCCCATTCCACAGGTTGCTTTTAGTTTTGTTGATTGTTTCTTTTGCTGTGCAGAAGCTTCTTCTCTTGACAACAGTTCATTTTTGCTTTTGTTTCCCTTGCCTTAAGAGGCATATTTAGAAGAAGTTGCTATGGCCAATGTCAAAGAGGCTACTAAGTGTGCTCTCCTCTAAAATGTTTATGATTTCAGGTCTCCCATTTAGGTCTTTCATGCATTTTGAATTTATTTGTGGGTATGGTGTAAGAAGGTGGTCCAGTTTCATTCTTTTGCATGCTCCTTTCCAGTCTTCCCAATATTTGTTGAAGGAGACTGTCTTTTTCCCATTGGATATTCTCTTGCTTTGTCGAAGATTAATTGACCATAAAGTCGTGGGGTTGTTTCTGGGTTTTCTACTCTGTTTCATGTGTCTGTTTCTGTCCCAGTACCATACTGTTTTGATGACTACAGCTTTGTAATACAGCTTGAAGTTTGGATTTGTGATGCCTCCAGCTTTGCTTTGCTTTTTCAAGGTTGGTCTGGCTATTTGGGGGCTTTTGTGGTTCCATAAAAAACCACATTGTAGCCATATTTGTTCTTCCATGAGCATGGAATGTCTCTCCATTCCTTTGCGTCCTCTTCAATTTCTTTCATCAATGTTTTGTAGTTTTTGGAGTCCGGGTCTCACCTCTTTGGTTAGGATTTATTCCTAGGTATCTTATTGGTTTTGGTGCAATTGTAAATAGGCCTCTTTTCTTAATTTCTCTTTCTGCTATTTCATTATTGGTTTATAGAAATGCCACTGATTTCTGTAACATTGATTTTGTAGCCTGCAAATTTGCTGAATTCAACTACCAGTTCCAGGAGTTTTTTCATGCAGTCTGTAGGGTTTTCTATATAGAGTATCATGTCATCTGCAAATAGTGAAAGTTTGAATTCTTTCTTGCTGATTTAGATGCCTTTTATTTCTTTTGTTGTCTGATCACAGTGGCTAGGTCTTCCAGCACTATGTTAAATAACAGTAGTGAAAGTGGACACCCCTGTCTTGTCCCTGACTGTAGAGGAAAAGTGCTCAGTTTTTCCCCATTGGGGATGATATTAGCTTTGAGTTTTTCATAGACAGCCTTTATTATGTTGAGTCATGTTCCTTCTAAACCTACTATTGAGTGTTTTTATCATGACATTAACTTTAAGGTCACTGAAAAATTATATTATCTTTTATTTTTAGGTAGTCACAGCAGATGAGTTTTCTTTTTCTACTTTAAATTTTTGAAACTTATCCTCTGAGGAGCTTCCTGGTTGGTGCATATATGGAGGTCCTGGCAGAGAGGCCAATCCGGGGAGGGCACGGAAACACCACACACTTGCCCTCATACCTCACCCTATGCCCCTCATATCTGGCTGGTCCTGGGTTGGACACTCGGAGGAATATTGGAGGTTCAGTCCAACTCTTGACTGGAGTTGTGAATACTTCCTACAACGCGGACAATGTGCCCTTCTCCAGACTTTGCCTGATGAGCTCTGCAAGACAGAGAACCCCCCATAGGCAGCCTATCTCAACACCAGACAGACACTTCTATTGTGATATCTGGTCTTATAGTGTACTGCTGTCACATCCCTAAGCCAAGTATAAATGATTTTCGTACTATCCAAACATTCTTTGTTGGGGAATTATTCTAACTTTTAATCGATGTCTAAATAAAGGATATATGCACCCCAGTGTGTATGCAAGACAATACAATGGGTGTGAAGAAAACTTATAATAATTACAATGGGAAGGGGAGGGGAGGGGAGGGGAGGGGAGGGGAAGGGAGGGGAGGGGAGAGGACGGGAGAGGAGGGGAGGGGAGGGGAGAGGAGGGGAGAGGAGGGGAGGGGAGGGGAGGAACTTATCCTTTGAAAGGACCAAGAAGGACAGAGAAAATCACCTTGTTCTGGAGATTTGGTGAATACTCAATTCAATTTTTTTCTACAATTTAAAAATAAATTTTACGCTTTCATACATATGACATTTATTTTGACTTGATTCAAAGTGACAGACTAGCTTCTAATCTTAGTTTAGTGATTTCTAATTTTCTAAGCATTTGATTTATTTCCTCCTACTTCACAATGTGATCTAGTGTCCTATGTGATGGAGACTACTTCTATTGACTGTGTATTCTACTGATTCTATTCTGATTTGTATGTCTAGTCTTACGCAATTAGCATACTAATTTATTTATTGCCACTGTATTGGTCTTCTTTTTAGGAATGTTCTTTGATATGTTCACCAGTTTATTCTTCCAAAAGAAATTTAGAAATTCAAATAAAGTTTAGAAAGGCCAAATAAATACCACTGGGAGTTGTACTGCTATTGCAATGAAGCTACACAGTGAGAAAGAATGAAGATTTTTAAATATGTAGTTTTCACATCTAAGCAATATATATTAGTTATACATCCCTTTTCTATCTCTAAATTAAATATTGCACATTATACTTTTCCTCCTATAAGTCATATACAACTCTCCAAGAAGACTATGCCCGAGTATTTTTATGGGTTTTGAAGATTTCAAGTGAGAATTTTTTTTATTAATTTATTTATTTGGAGAGGGAGAGTGTGAGCAGGGGAGGGGAAGAGAGAGAGGGAGAGAGAGAATCCTAAGCAGACTCTGCACTGTCAGGCAGAGTCCCATGCAGGGGTTGATCCCAGGAACTGGAAGAAAATGACCTGAGCCAAAATCAAGAGTCGGATGCTTAACAGACTGAGCCACCCAGGTGCCCCACGCGGGAATCATTTTTTAAAACCCTGTAATTTTGGGGAGTTGAGGTAAATGTTGAGTGTCTCATTGCTGCTACTTATGTTATATGCATCTATTTCCTGAAACTTTTATTAATTATAATCGCTTTCCAGTTGGTTATATTTTCTGATCTTACATTTTGTCTCTTCTTTCTAAAATTTATACTTTTTAGTTCCTCTTCATGACTTATCGCACTAAGCAGCTACCAAAACAACTTCAATGCATCAAGTGCTGGTGATGATTTTTGGTTTCTAAAAAATTATGTTTTTAAGCTTACTTATTTTTGAGAGAGAGACAGAGAGAGAGGGCACACGCGGGCACGTGCAAGTGGGGGAGGGGCAGAGAGGGAGGGAGACAGAGAATCCCAAGCAGGCTCTGTGCTGACAACAGACAGCCCCATGTGGGGCTTGAACCCACAAACGGTGAGATCATGACCTGAGCCGAAGTCAGATGTTTAACCGACTGAGCCACCCAGCCGCCCTGAAGCAATATTATTATTTAATAGATTCGAGCACTAGTCTTTGACCAGCAAAGTTCATGCTGACTTGTGTCCTGAAACAGGAGTTACCTACAGCTGAAGGCAGCATTCCTCGATTTCTCTAAGTTTACATATAAACAACAGGCACTGGGGCACCTGGGGGCTCAGTCAGTTAAGCGCCTGACTCTTGATTTCCGCCCAGGTCACGATCTCATGGTTCGGAAGATCGAGCCCCGCGTTGGGGTCGGCACTGAGAGCGTGGAGCCTGCTTAGGATTCTGTCTCTCTCCCTCTCTCTCTGCCCTGGCCTCACTCACTCTCTCTCTCAAAATAAATAAACTGAAAAAAAAAGAAAAGGGGGTACTAACTTTTAACACCTTCTTTTCAATATTTTCTAAATTTTCTGCAGCGCACTTTTTCACACCCATTCCTCAAGATGCTTCTCGATAAATGACTTCAGTGATCCATATTTCCGGGAACCTTTGAATACTACAGTCTCCTCTTGGAAATACGTGATATGTGTTACTGTATTAAAGTCTTTAGGATGTTCTACAGCAAAGAAACCTGTTCACCTTAACGCAGCGTTTTGCAAAAGTACCTGATCACGTAATCTCCTTTCTCCAATCATCACCTGTCGGGAATAATCAATGCCTGAACTGAACTCTGGGACTTCCTAACTCAGGAATCCTCACCTACTGGTCACTGGCAACATGTGAACGGATAACGGTCACCAAAAATACTGATCCTCTCGTCCTTCGCTGTGGCCAGATGAGGCCGGCAGCTGAGCACATCTTTCTATTCCAGGGCTTCCCAAAGGAGGTTCAGGGGAGCACAGGAGCTGATGGCATGTCCCTTCCCACGGGTGGCAAGCACAACAAATGCCAGCAGATACCCACTGCCCCACATCACCAAGGAGGTGATCTACCACATGGGCTCCCATTTCGGAAACCATATACCAGGGGTGCCTGAGTGGCTCAGTCGGTTAAGCGTCTGACTTCGGCTCAGGTCGTGATCTCACCGTTTGTGGGTTCCAGCCCGGCGTCGGGCTCTGTGCTGGCAGCTCGGAGCCTGGAGCCTGCTTCGGATTCTGGGTCTCCCTCTCTCTCTCTGCCCCTCCCCCGCTTGCGCGCGTGCTCTCTCTCT